>NC_140939.1:68018434-68378434 GCF_014529385.1 Adiantum capillus-veneris | reverse complement strand
GGGAGGAGACACATTGAGGTGTTGAGAATGTCGATCTTTGGATAGATGCTACTAAACACACTATTGGTGGAGAAGATGCTAGTTGTGGAGATACAAAAGGGAGCTCTTGGCAGAGCGCAATAACGGTTATTAATGAGGTCCTAGCTATATTACCGAGAGACACCAATGTTTGCGTATCAAGGTGTAGGTGTCGATGACCAAGAAAGGTCTAATGCTCTAATTGTATTGGCTACCTAGTGCCTCAGATTCTCTGTCAATTGGGAACGTCGATTAGCTGAAAATCTAGGGACATGCGATTGTGCCTCATAAAAGGATACACATTACCAGACACCTGTAGGATGGACACACTAGTAGGCATCATAATAGTTGGATATGCTGGCTAGCCTAATGCTAGGGAAGAGGAGGATGGACATATTGATGAACCACTAGGAGTAGATAAAGAGCTTTGTGTGGTAGAGGGGGAGGAGCAAGAGTGAGCAATTGGTGCCAAATTGTAAGAAATGCTGTGAGATTCATGGAGGTGAAATTGTAGAAGTTGAAAAGATAAATCATTATGGCATATATAGGGCCCTCAGTTATGAAAAGTAGAGGTTCGATAGCATAGGCTCGTGTAAAGGAGCTGACTTATGTTTTGGGGGAGAGAGAGAGAGAGAGAGAGAGAGAGAGAGAGAGAGAGAGAGAGAGAGAGAGAGAGAGAGAGAGAGAGAGAGAGAGAGAGAGAGAGAGAGAGAGAGAGAGAGAGAGAACAGTGTATGGGCTATGTTTACATCAAGGTGACCTGTATGAGGAATGCAAAATAAATAAATGTGGAGGTGCATAATGGCATGTCATGTGACCATAGTCCAAACTTGAAAGAACTGAAGATTTTTCCCATGTCTAAAGAAAGAAGAATCTATGCCTCTTCAGCACTCTGGAGGAGCGTATTGAAGTATCCTGCTGGTTGCAAAGAGTATGTAGTATCTCTATCAAAGTGGTGGATGTAGGAGAAGACTTTGAGTTGAGTACCTAGAACCATCTTTAGAATGCCCAAACTATATTCCCAATGAAGCAAGCATGAAGACCAAATCTGTTGATTAGCCCTGAAAAAATGTGTGTGACCCCAAAAATTGCAACAGACCCCACGTCAAACCATCGTGAATGGCCACTTTGATAAACAAACAAAAAATTGTCCTCCACACTGGTTGAGCATACGGGCAAACCCAAAAATAGTGTCTCAAGGACTCAGGATGCAAAGTACCTCTTGGCAAGTCGGATCATGAGTAGTTATCTCATCCCAAGTGCCAACAAGCACTCTCGCAAGCACAATCATGCACATGAAATAGTATATCCTGCACACCTGATCCTAAGGATCCAAATGCATGACCAAAACTGTTGGTTAAAACCGGGGGATAGACCTTTGGGCATCTCCATAGATCTCTTTTGTACACAGTATACAACCACTTTTTCTACCCAAAAGAGAGAGAGAGAGAGAGAGAGAGAGAGAGAGAGAGAGAGAGAGAGAGAGAGAGAGAGAGAGAGAGAGAGAGAGAGAGAGAGAGAGATCATGCTTTCCAACTCAATCTTAAAAGACATTAAAGATCCTAAGGTCATTGGGCCCTTTCTCTTTGTGTCGTGCATACTTTCTTGGTGGAGCTTTCTACTGTAGGTTACGTGATGATATGTGTTGCTACACTCCCTTACTCACAAGAAAGAGAGAGCGATATAAGCCCAAAGGAAAATAGAAATTTACCTAACAAGTCTTGAACTAAACACTTGGTATGAGAGAGAGAGAGAGAGAGAGAGAGGAGGAGGAGGAGGAGGAGGAGGAAAGGGAATGTGGCGCTGCTAATCAAGTTGACTCCCAAGAATTGGGAAAGTGAGAGTCATGACTAAGAGTCCACTTCATGGTTGGGATATAAATGTGTATAGGGAGATCTCACGGTTGAGAATGTGGAAGAAGTATGCATGTTGTCACCATGTTAAGTGGTGTTATTATGTAGGTGCGAAAGACGAGGGCAACTCAGGGTTCAACAGCCTATTCTTGATGTAATATTGGTCTCCATTATACTATATATAATGGAGCTTAAAATTTTTGAGGAACAAGAGGGCCTCCACATGTCAAATCCTCCAAGCCCTGACAACGTTTCAGAATTCTGGCAGGCCGTCAAGTGTGTGTGTGTGTGTGTGTGTGTGTGTGTGTGTGTGTGTGTGTGTGTGTGTGTGAGAGAGAGAGAGAGAGAGAGAGAGAGAGAGAGAGAGAGAGAGAGAGAGAGAGAGAGAGAGAGAGAGAGAGAAGAGAAGCCTTGCACGGTTTTTGCCCTGCATCGACTCTTGGTACATATGTGTGTATGAGAGAGAGAGAGAGAGAGAGAGAGAGAGAGAGAGAGAGAGAGAGAGAGAGAGAGAGAGAGAGAGAGAGAGTGAACGCTTGGGAGTCGAGGGAGCGATAAAACCATAGCTCGATTTTTTTCCCCAAAAACTTCAAAAGCCTTTAACTCAAAGAAGTGAAATCACAAGCGCTGCTCTCTCTCTCTCTCTCTCTCTCTCTCTCTCTCTCTCTCTCTCTCTCTCTCTCTCTCTCTCTCTCTCTCTCTCTCTCTCTCTCTCTCTCTCTCTCTCTCTCTCTCGTGTGCGTGCGAACAACACACACACATACACACGCACACATGCATAGAGTTGTGCACGTTTGGGAATTAGGTTACGTGGTGGGAAGCTGGCTCTTGGATCTCTCTCTCTCTCTCTCTCTCTCTCTCTCTCTCTCTCTATCACACACACACACACACACACACACACACACGTGAGCAGACAAGGCTCCGCATGGTTGATTGGGAGTCTCTCTCTCTCTCTCTCTCTCTCTCTCTCTCTCTCTCTCTCTCTCTCTCTCTCTCTCTCTCTCTCTCTCTCTCTCTCTCTCTCTCTCTCTCTCTCTCTCTCTCCATAAGGGCTGAAGGGCTGATCATGTGGCGGAAATAGATTGGGAGGAGAAAAATTGAGGTGTTGAGAATGTTGATCTTTGGATAGATGCTACTAAACACACTATTGGTGGAGGAGATGTTGGTTGTGGAGATAAAAAAGGGAACTCTTGGCAGAGTGCAATAACGGATAGTAATCAGGTCCTAGCTATATCACCAAGAGCCACCAATGTTTAGGTATCAAGGCGTAGTTTTTGATGACCAAGAAAGGTCTAATGCTCTATTTTTATTGGTGTCTAACGCTCTAATTTTATTGGCTCCCCAGTGCCCCAGTTTCTCTGTCAATTGGGTATGTTGATTAGCTGAAGAGCTTGGGACATGCGGTCGTGCCTCATAAAAGGCTACACATTACCAGACACCCGTAGGATGGACACCTTAGTAGGCATCATAATAGTTGGATATGCTAGCTAGCCTAATGCAAGGGAAGAGGAGGATAGGCATATTGATGAGCCACTAGGAGAAGATAAAGAGCATTGTGTGGTAGAGGGGGAGGAGCAAGAGTGAGCAATTGGTGCCAAATTGTGAGAAATGCTATGAGCTTCATGGAGGTGAAATTGTAGAAGTTGAAAAGATAAATCATTATGGCATATATAGGGCCCTCAATTATGAAAAGTAGAGGTTCGATATCATAGGCTTGTGTAAAGTAGTTGACTTAAGTTTTGGGGAAGAGAGAGAGAGAGAGAGAGAGAGAGAGAGAGAGAGAGAGAGAGAGAGAGAGAGAGAGAGAGAGAGAGAGAGAGAGAGAGAGAGAGAGAGAGAGAGAGTTTAATGAGCATTATCTTCCTCCAACAAGAAGGGTACTAGCATCCACCCTAAATTTTGAGATAGACATGCCAAAGGGTAGTCTATGCACGTTTGTGACCCCAATAATTGCAACAGACCCCACATCACAAACCTATCATGAATGGCCACTTTGATAAACAAACAAAAAATTGTCCTCCACACTGGTTGAGCATATGGTCAAACCCAAAAATAGTGTCTCAAAGACTCGGGATGCAAAGTACCTCTTGGCAAGGTGGATCATGAGTAGTTATCTCATCCCAAGTGCCAACAAGCACTCTGGCATGCACAATCATCCACATGAAATAGTATATCCTGCACATCTGATACTAAGGATCCAAATGCATGACCAAATTTGTTGTTGAGAAGCGGGGGATAGACCTTTGGGCATCTCCATAGATCTCTTTTGTACACAATATACAACCACTTTTTCTACCCGAAAGAGAGAGAGAGAGAGAGAGAGAGAGAGAGAGAGAGAGAGAGAGAGAGAGAGAGAGAGAGAGAGAGAGAGAGAGAGAGAGAGAGAGAGAGAGAGAGAGAGAGAGAGAGAGAGATAGCTTCCCAACTCAATCTTAAGATTCATTAAAGATCTTAAGGTCATTGGGCTCTTTCTCTTTCTGTCGTGCGTACTTTCTTGGTGGAGCTTTCTACTGTAGGTTACGTGATTATATGTGTTGCTACACTCCCTTACTCACAAGAAAGAGACAGCCATATAAGCCCAAAGCACAACAAAAGTTTACCTAACAAGTCTTGAACTAAACACTTGGTATCCACCAGTGTGGAAAGGGATTTTCCTCAAGATGCAATTACCTTTCGGCATTGGGAATTATGCAGGTACTAGCTATATTGGAGAATGGAATTTATGATGATATTTTTTTTGCAACATGTTGGTTATAAAGTATGCTAGGTACAAGCACATGTTGATCAGGATGTATGTTAGCAGGTGTGATGTACTTGCAAAGGGGAATTAAATTGATACAGAGCATTCAATGCAAGATGACTTCTCTGTTTGAATGATATAGTGTTGATCAAAAAGACAGGTTTGTACTTGGTTGATGTGAATTTTGCAGGTAGTGGATATATTGAAGAATATAATTTATGACAACTTTTTGTGCAACATGGTTGTTAGAAAGTATGCTAGGTGCTAGCACGTAATGGACATGATGTATGTCAGGTGTGGTGTACTTGAAAGGGACAACAAATTGATAAAGAGCATTGAGTCCAAGATGACTTCTCTCTTTGAATGATAGAGTGTTGATCCAAAAGACAGGTTTATACTTGGTTGATGTGAATGTGTAGAGCAGCATGTCTACACCTTATGAGTTGTCAAACATTGCCTTGCTGAAAGTAGTTAGGATGGTGGTTTGAAATGTCAGTATTGTAGAGCTCCAAAAGCTCGCATGAAAATCATAGAAATTCACTCGCCACTAAGGAAAGAAGGAGATCAAAGATTGCTACAATTGAAGCATACCTTCTTTTTGGCAGTAGCAACGTGCAGGTCCCATACTAGTGTAATGGATTGAGCTTGTGGCCCCTATTGCATGCAGATGATTCATGATTCAATTTTCAACATAATGCTCGATCTATGTATCGTGCTCGACTAGATGTTGGTATCTTTTCACGTGCAGTAGTATGACGATTTTGTATGCCATAGGAGAATCGATTATGTTGTGTGTCTCTCGGATCATTTTCCCACATTCTTGAAAATCCATTTTGGCTCTTTTTTTGTCAATGACTACCTACCCAGGAAGAGACTTTTGTGTGTCAATAATGCTTATCTCAAACATGAACCTTTTCACACCATGATTGTCAACATTATGCATGTTGATATGGACACAGCCAGGTTTGCTTTATTATGCGTGTTCAATGTGTTATCCAAGATTATGGCAGATATTATTTGTCACAATTGAGAGAACCGTTAAACAAGCAAAGGATGCTTGTAGCAAATTAATGCACTCGGCTAACAATTCCTCTCTTATTGAGACTCAGATGATTGGGTTTCTCTCTGCTCGCACTATATTATAGCATAATATGATGAGAGGAAACTAATCAAATGGTAGAATCGAGCTCGCCAATAGGATCTTGCAGATAAAGGATGTGCCTCTAAATAATTCTTCCAACATTTACATCATTCTAGGCAGTCTCAATCTATACGAAGAGTTAAAATATCATCTGGGGAGTGGACTTTCTCCTTAGGAGAGCTCGCTCATGCTCTCCACTCTCATTATGGCAAGATATTTGAGGCTCCTTCTGCTCCCACGAAAGAAGCTCACTAAGCGCGTCGCTTGTTTCTGTCACATGTTACTCCCATTCTTTCGATGTAGCATGCTCAAGACTTGGAAGCTGTTTTCATTTGAGATGGAATTGTATGCCAGCGTGCTTGATTTGGGGCGGTGGATTAAAGCTCCCGGTTGGGATGGTCTTACAGTGGAATTTTTCTTCTCTTTCTGGTATTATCTAAAGCTGCCACTACTGAACATCGTGAATACGACCTGGAAGGAGTTCCCCTGCTCTTGAAAAGAAGGCTTGCTTAAGTTGATACCCAAGCACGCATTATGTGAAGAATTTTCTCTTTGGCGGCCTATTACGCTCATGCCTGTAGTATATAATTGACGACCAAAATGCTTGTTAACCGACTCAAGTGCTTTTTGCATGAAGGTTTACATCAATCTCAATATGGTCTCATTCTATGATGTCAAATTACATGATAACCTTGCCACTGTTGTCATTGGAATGGAATATGCAAAATACACTCGACAGGATGTCTTGGTTATGTAAGTTGACATTGAAAAGGCATTTGATATCGTTCTTTGTGATTACATTCCGGATACCATGCAACACTTGGGATTTGGGCCTAGGCTATCCCGTGTCATATTTTTCTTGTATGCACAAAGCACTTATGCAGATTTGTTAGGTTTGTTGGATGGATCTCTCACACAATCTTGGCCTTTAGGAGATTCAGTAAGGCAAGGATACCTCAGAGTGCTTTGCTTTATGAATTGCTACACACCCCTTGCTTAAGTATTTGGATTTCTTGACCTCCAATGGTAGATTGCATGCCCTAACATTACCATCTGGGAAGAACTTTATCGATGAGGCCTACACGGTATTTTTATTTTATTCCTTGCAACTGCTATGAGGATGTACAATAAATTATGCATACTCTTCACTTGTTTGGCCGGGTTGGCGACAAGCCTTAAAGTTAATTTACATAAATCCAAGCTATTATTGTTGAAAGAGTGTCATTGGCATTAGATTTTGTGCGCTAGGGGACATTGTTCCTCCGCATTCCATAGTTCACCATTTGGGTTATCCGTTGGCTTGGTATGTATCAGCTACGCAGAAACTATACTGGGTACTCCAACGTCTACATTCCAAGTTAAATTATTGGAAATTGTCCACTTGGCCATTATGTCTCAGGATTGTCCAGTGCATTATTCTCATGGCTTATTTGGAGCTTATTTGCAGTTTTATTTATCTATGCTATCCTCGTCTCAGATGTGCTTGATGTCCCTTTTGTATAGTAATTTGGAGCATTGTTCGTGGACCTTGTCTAACACGAATAGTCTTCACCTTTTACCTATGGACAAGCTGTGTTCCACCAAGCAGCTTGGAGGGCTGAATATTTTGGACTTTGCGACGTCATGTTTTAGCCCGGAAAGCTATGCGATTGCCAGTCTTGCGGAGCAACAGTAGCAACCTTGGATATTCAGACATCACATTTGTGTGTGCATATTGTCATACCATCTTTTGGTCATTGGCAACCCACATATTGGGAAGTCATTTTTAGGAAGCTTGAAGGACACATTCCACCATGTCCCTTTACTTCTTCTCTCATTGTTCATTGGAAGGCTGTCACTTCGCATTTGGCATGGCATGGTAGACAATCCCTTTGATTAGAGAGTCTACATTGGAGCAAAGCACTCTCTTCAACTTTGGGTATGTGCTGTTTTTTATTGGGTCTCCACTATTCTCCTCTTTGGCGGAAGATTCAAAGGATTGCTGATCACTCACCCATTCCGTCTTTGACTGTGGACTCCCGCCTTCTGATTGGAATCTTGCTACGACTAGACTGGAATGCATTTCAGCTGGCAATGTTTAAGCCCTCCTACAATCCGACGTGTGGATTGTTCGTCATGGTAATCAACTGTGGTCAAAGGTAGATGACTATGCCAAATGGTAGTGGACAGTGTTCGTTGCCACCACAAGGAGGACTTGGGGAGTGACCATATTTTCTTGTGGCGATGCTTAGTGGGAGCTCTACCTATTGCATGCATGGCATATTGTGCCTTCTCCCTGCCTGAGATACCATGACGTTGAGAAGACTGCCACTGTGGGACGCAAGTAATCACTTGAAAACGGGGCTGGAAAGTTGGGGGAAGTGGCACATACTTCCCTTATATACACCCCCGGGTTGAGAGAGCTTGACGCCCATGTCAAGCCGGGGTTTTGAGGAGTGCCGATACAAAAATTGATGCCGAGGTTTTGGGGCGGATATTTACAAGGAGGGGAGTTAGATGTTGCCACCAAATTGTCTAGCTACCTAGGGTGATGCTAGTTACAAAGTGGGAGGGAGGACTACTCTATGTGGTTGTCATGTAGTGGGTTGTCCTCCTCTTCAGTTGGCATGTTGTAGAAGCGTAGCACAAGGGGTCTCCCAAGTCGGAGCATGATTTCTTCAGGTACCCAAGTGCATTCCGTCATCGGGCGATTTCGCCATTTGACATAGAACAGTTGTCCCCGGCGCCCGAAGCGCGACTTTAGGATGGCCTCCGGCTCATTTGGCGGGCCATCCTTTACATATTCGGGGAGGCTTCTTCCATAGGTGTGATCCGGCACGAACCTTTTGAGTAGACTTACATGGAAGGCGTTGTGGATGTTGATGTGTGATGGGAGGTCCAGCTTGTAGGTGATGTCGTTGTATGACTTCAGCACTTTGTATGGCCCATAGTAGCGGTGGTTGAATTTGGGGGAGAGGCCTGGAGGGAGGGTGATATTCTGTGAGCTGACGAGGACTAAGTCACCTTCTTGGAGGAGTTCGGCAGGCCGGCGCTTTTGGTTGGCGTATTTGGCGATGCGTACCTTGCTTTGCTCGAGAATTTGCTTGGCCTTTTGCATGCGGGTTTGCCATTGTTGCAGAAATTCTTCACATTCCAGATCCTGGGCATGCACGTCGCCGGTTGCCAGTGCCAGGGGTGTGATTACTTCTTTACCTGTGGAGAGCTCGAAGGGGGTGTAGCCCGTGCTGCTGTGGATGGAGTTGTTGTAGTGGAATTCCAGGACATCCATGTATTCGGACCAGTCTTTCTGATCTGCTTTGACATAGATGCGGATGTAGTCTTCAATGCCTTGGTTGACTCTTTCTGTCTGGCCATCGGTTTCTGGGTGGTAGGCGGAGGAGAAGCGGAGCTGGGTTCCTAGCAGCTTGAACAGCTCGCGCCAGAGGTCGCTGAGGAAGCGGGTGTCGCGATCAGAAACTATGGCTAAGGGGAGGCCGTGGTATTTGAAGACTTTGGCGAAGAAGTGTTTGGCTACTTGGTATGCTGTGACAGGAGGCTTTGCCGGTATGAAGTGAGCCTGCTTGGTGAAGTAGTCGACGACCACCATGATGGTAGTGTGGCCGTGGGAGGGTGGGAGGTCGACGATGAAGTCCATACTTACCATGTCCCAAGGCCGGGAGGGTGTTGGCATGGGATGGAGGAGGCCAGCAGGCTTTACTCGTTGAGCTTTGACCAGTTGACAGGTTGTGTCATAAAATCTAATATCTAACTAACCCAAATGATTTTCTCATATTAAATTGATCAATGTTGGAGTCATATTAAATTAATCACTTAATGTGGGAGAATAAACGGGAACAAGTGTTAAGATATAGGTATGTGCTTTTAGATCTATCTCAACATGGGGCCAATGTAAAGGGGCCCAAAAGGGAGATGGTCTATCAAAGAGCAAGGCTAACCAATGGAGCATAAGACCTTAGGGTTAGCTTCATTGAAGACCTCCAATAAATGTGTGTAAAAGTCCTTTTGACCTTAAGTAAGCTAGGGCTGAGCTTGAGGTGGGAACCCGGCCCAAGCTCGAGGTGCTTGTCCTGCTTGAGGTGCTTGTCATGCTTGAGGTGTTTTTCATGCTTGAGGTGCTTGATTAAGATGCTTGAGGTGCTTGACTGGCTCCATGCTTGAGGTGCTTGACTTGCTGCATGATTAAGGTACTTGAGGTGCCTTGAGAAGCTTGCCTGAGATGCTTGTGGGAACACCCCCTAGTTCAAGTGCTTTGTCATGCTTGATGAGTAAGGTGCTTGATCACCTAAAGTCAAATTCATTCCTACAAGAGGGGGGGCGAGCCCTTTTCCTAGGAGCTAGAGAGAGAACACCCACTCACACACACAAGGGAAGCCCCAACTTGAAGAGGCAGCAAGGACACATGTTAGGCCCCTACCCATGTTACCTTCATGTGTTGCTTGAAGCCTATTGGCTAAGCTTCAAAGGGGTCCAATGATAAATTACATGAATTATCTAATTGTTTTAGCATTTATCAAGTCCTCTCTCTCAAAGGGGAAAGGGGGACACTTGTCCCAAGGCTACCCATATTGCTTGTAATGGCTCCTGCTTGTGATTGGCTAGGCCTGGAGGGGTCCAATGAGCTTCAGGCATGAGCTACAAGGGGGGGTCGACCCAAGCAAGCTAGGGGGGTGCCTAGGGGGTATACTCACCCACACACACTCACAATCACTCTGATTGTGTGCTATGCAAAGTGCAAGAGCTCCCTCTCCAAGCAAGTAGAGGTTGAGAGCCTACACCAACACTCTTGGCTATGGAGTGCAAATCCAACCAAGAGCCATGCTTCAATGCTTAAGCTTGCCATCTCCTTCTTCTTCATTACTATGCTATTCTGTATGCTAGCAACAAGAGTATGATAAGTGAGGAACTAATTCTTTCTCTTACAAAATGTTTCTTCTTCCTCTTCCCTACCCTCATTCCCTGCTAGCTCTCTCCACCTTCGAAGGTGTTTGAGGTCTTGGGACTGAGGCTTGGGATAGTTAAAGATTTCTTCAAGTTTATGTTAGGTTTGTGGTGCATGAAGCCTTCCATCTTCATGGCATCACCTAGGTCACAAGGAACACAAAGACTGTATTGTAACAAGTCTCTCTTTATGGGAGAAATCATAATACAAATGCCTATTGGAGGGGGGACCGGCTCCACATAAATCCGGTCCTCAATTGTTGTCATGTTCTCTAAACTCTCTCTCTCTTGCAAAAGTATTGTCTATGCCAAGTTAACTAATTGCTATGATTATGTTGCTATCTTCAATTATGTCTACCCGCTATGCTCACAAAATCATTTCTTGAAAGTACTCTCATTAAATTCCGCTATTCTCAAATTGAATAGGCAAATTCCATTACATTGGTATCAGAGCATTTGGTTTCTCTTTTCTTGCTTAAGAAGAGAGGTCCTTAAGTAGCCTATAAATGGTTGATGTTGTTAATTATAATAGAGTAAGTGGAACTGGGATCTAATACCGGTTTTGTTAAGCCCACTATGTGGGGGATGGTGCACACCTCGGGAGCTTTGGACTTAATAATGGAGTCTTTTTAGACTTGCCTACGGCTTTACCATTATTGAGCCATAAGAAGTCCGAAAGGAGCTAGCCCTTGGCAACTCTGCTATGTTAGACCTACTCCTCTATTCTCTATAATTAACCACTTTGAGCCGAGGGTGTAGATACTTAAGAGCCGATTTTCAAAGGCTAAGAGGAGTGGCAACTAAGGTTTTGAATTGCCAAAGCATACACTAAGTACATACATAAAATTTTGTTATCATGGCTGACAATAATCAAGAGAGTAGAATGAACATTGATAGCTTTGATTTTGCACATGAAGGTGCTAATGATGATGCTCCCATGTTTGTGAATTATCTTGTGACTAGGTTGCAACAAGCTATGGGCAACCCTACCTTGCAAGCCGAAGTTACTCAACAACTTCGTGCTTATGGAATTTCCCTTCCTCTCCAAGAGGAGAGAGAGCTTAGGAGGCCTCTTGAAGAGACCCCCAAAAGAAGACTCTCTCCCATTCGAGAGGAGGAATCCAAAGAGAAAGAAAGCAATGAAAGTCTAAGTTCTTCTGAAGATGTGGCTCCACGAAGAAGGCGGTCTAGACGATCGCCTACTCCTCCCAAGAGGAAAAGAGCAACCCATAGTCCTTCTCCTCATCACTCTCAAAGGCAAGAGAGGAAACAAAGGAAGAAAAGGGCTAGGAAGAGGTCACCCTCTTCTCCTTCTTCTTCACCTTCCTTCTCTTCCGATGAAAGTTATGGCTATTCTCCTAGAGAATACAAGAGGGGAGGACATCGCAAATCATTTCCTGCATGGCGAAGGTCACAAAAGCTAAAGAAGTTCAAGGAGGGAGGAAAGAGTATCTCTTTTCTCACCTACGATGGCACCTTTGGTGCTACCGACAAAGTGTTGGCCTTCATCCAGCAATTTGATGCGGCCTTTGGGGACGAGGGCTTCACAGAGTCCTCCAAGCTACGCCATGTAGCTATGCACTTCCAAAAATCAGCTCGTCAATGGTGGGCTAGCCTTCGTGGCAATGGAGAAGCCCCAAAGACATGGAAAACTCTACGAGTTTCCATCATGAAGCAATTTCTTCCAAGCGATACTAAAGATAAAGTTCTTACCGAATGGCGCGGCTTGAAGCTCCTCTCTCATGAGTCTATCAACAAGTATGTAGATAAGTTTTGGGATTTACATCTCAAAGCTACTGTCTTTCAAAAGATAGACTTTGCCGAGCAAAGACAACAATTCTGTGCGGGATTACCTGAAGAGATGGCCGAATATATCAACTCTCAACGGCCCGGTACTATTACCGAAGTAATCCACCACACCATGGTTGCTTCACGCATCAATTTCCATCAAGGGGCTAGACGTAATGTCAAGCCCATGGAAAACAAAGATAAAAATGATGCAAAGGGGAAATCCAATGCTCAAAATAATTCCCAAGGCACTTCCAACAACAACAACAACAATCGGTCCAAGGAGAAGGGAGTTTACAAAGGTAAAAACAAACTCTCTCCTGAAGAGCTTGAAGCTTTTCGCAAGGACCATAAGTGTTTCAAGTGTGGGGAGCAAGGACATGGCTATCGTTCTTGCCCCAAGAAGAATACTCGCAATGAGACTCCTAGGGCTTCCACCATCGAAGCTCCAAAAGAGGATGCTCATTGCAAAGGATCATCACTCTCCTATGCTTGGGGAAAGGTAAGAGAGCATGATGCCTTCATCTTGTTTGATCCTGGCTCTACTCTCAACTTCATATCAATAGAGTTGGCCACCAAGTTGGGCATTCAAGCTTTTGAGATGGGAGATATAGTAACAGCTGATGCAGCTTTCAAGGGACAACAAGCCTCCGTTACTCCCTTGATTGGGAAGTTGAGGCTTCATGTCCAAAGCTATGTCGACAAAGAAGACTTCTTCATCTCTCCCCTCCAACATCAGGATGTTATCCTAGGGGCACCATGGTTTGATCGCATGGCTGCCAACATGAAGTTCCCTGAAAGGAGAATTTACTTCACCTACAGGGGAAAGAACATGTATATAGATGCTAGTGAGCGTGGTCGCACTATTCCACTTGTAAATCTTCTTTCTTTTGATAAATCAATGAAGAGCTCAGTTTCTGCGTACATGATTTATGTCAAAGAGTCTCTAAAAGCTAATAATGTTTCATCAAATGAAAATGATAGGAATCAAGAAGAGTTAGACTTGTCTACTTTTCTAAAAGGATTCCAAGATGTGTTCATCGATGATATCCCTATGGAACTACCTCCAAAACGAGGGGATGATGACCATCGTATTGAGCTCCTTCCAGGAAGCTCACCGCCTAACAAACCTCCTTATCGAGTCTCACAAGCTCAACAAGAGGAGATCATGAGGCAAGTACAAGAGCTGGTAGACAAAGGGATGGTGAGGCCTAGTTCCTCTCCCTTTTGTTCTCCAGTCCTTTTAGTGCAAAAGAAAGATGGTACATACCGTATGTGTGTGGACTATCGAGCACTAAACCATATCACTATCAAAAACAGATTTCCCGTACCTCGGGTAGAAGATCTGTTTGATAAGCTACAAGGCTCTACCTACTTCAGTAGGATTGACCTTAAGAGTGGCTATCATCAAATAAGGATAGTGGATGAGGATATCTTAAAGACCGCGTTTCGCACAACATTTGGTCTTTATGAATATCTAGTCATGCCTTTTGGCTTGACTAATGCACCAGCTACGTTCAATCGTTTGATGGAGAAAATTTTTAGACCATATCGAAAATTCATTGGAGTGTTCTTCGATGATATCATCATCTACTCCAAGTCTTTGGAGGAACATAAGCAACATCTCCAAGTGATTTTTCAAGCCTTGAGGGAGAACAAACTTTTTCTCAACCAAAAGAAAAGTGAATTCTTCCTTCAAGAGATTCAATATCTAGGCCATATTATCTCTCACGATGGTATTCGTATGGATCCATCAAAGTTAGAGGTAATAAAATCATGGCCTAACCCAAGGAATCTACATGAGCTAAGAAGCTTTATTGGTATGTGTGCATACTATAGACGCTTCATAGCAAAATTCTCTCAAGTAGCAGGACCACTACACGACTTAACCAAGAAGAACGTTAAGTTTGTATGGTCTGCTAAGGAGAAAATGCTTTTGAAAAACTCAAAGAGAAGCTTACTTCCCAACCAGTCCTCGTGCTTCCGGATCTCTCAAAGCCATTTGAGGTCCAATGTGATGCTTGTGGTGATTGCCTTGGAGCAGTTTTGCTTCAAGAAGGGCATGCCATAGCATATGAGAGCCGAAGGCTCAATGGTGATGAACGAGTCTTGGGCATTTATGAGAAAGAGCTTTTAGCTGTTCTACATGCCCTAGACACATGGAAGCACTACCTATTGGGGACTCCATTTATCCTACGAACCGACCACCAAAGTCTCAAGTATTTCATGACGCAAACCAAGCTTTCCGACAAACAAATGAGGTGGGCAAATTTTCTTTCGCAATTTAATTTCCATATTGCTCACATAGCTGGTAAGCACAATCAAGTTGCCGATGCACTTTCACGACGACCAAAAGTTAATGCGGTGTCTATAGCTACTCACAATGATCTATCCTCTATGATAGATGAGTATGCTACTGACCCTGACTTTAGAGACATAATGTCAGCCCTTGCTTTGGGGAAGAAAGAGGAACCATTCACCTTGCAAGATGGTTATCTTCTCCACGGCAATAGGCTATGTGTTACCCATTCCCTTCGTGAGAAGGTTATGTATGAATCCCATGCTCCTCCATATGCAGGGCATAGAGGTATTCAACCTACTCTCCGAGGAGTAGAGACGTATTTCTATTGGCCTACCATGAAAGTGGACATACAAGAGTATGTTTCAAAATGTGTAGTATGCCAAAAGACCAAGTATGATAGAGGGAAGCAACCTGGATTACTCCAGCCATTGCCTATTCCAAATTCACCATGGGAGAGTATATCCATGGATTTCATCTTTGGATTACCCAAGTCTATCCATGGGAATACAGGAATATGGACAATAGTCGACAGGTTTAGCAAGCAAGCACATTTTATTCCTGTCAAAAAGACTATTAAGGCACATCAAATGGCAACTCTCTTCATATCTCAGATTTTCAAACACCATGGATTACCCACATCCATCGTGTCAGATAGAGATCCTAGAATGACCAGTAATTTCTGGAAAGGTCTCTTTGACAATCTAGGAACAAGATTGAATTTCTCTTCGGCCTATCACCCACAAACGGATGGCCAAAGTGAGATAGCCAATCTTACGATACTCGATCTACTCAAGACTTATGTTACCGAAGTAGATCAACGCTCACAATGGGAAAAGTATTTACCGCTAGTAGAGTATGCCTACAATAATATTGTACATACTTCTACGGGCAAAGCACCTTTCGAGATCATAGAAGGAAGACCTAAAAGTCCCTTGCTACTGAAAGTACATGGGAAGATCTTCGCCGCCGATGAGTATAGCCGTGATCTACAAGAATCTTTTCAAAAGATTAGGGAGGCTATAGCCATCTCTCAACAAAGGCAAAAAGCTGCTGCTGATAAGCACAGAAGAGCCTTAATGTTCAAAGAAAATGATTGGGTCTTACTCAAGTTTCCTAAGGCTCGATTAAGGCAAACAACGGGCAAAAATTCTACGGGCCATCAAAAGTATTATGCTAAACTAGCAAAAAGATACTATGGTCCTTTCCAAATCTTGAAGCCTATCAATGAGACGGCTTATCAACTCAAGTTGCCCAACCATTGGCTTATACACAATGCCTTTCATGTAAGCTTACTTAAACCCTACAGAGGAGAGCCACCAATTGAACCAATTATTGAAGACCCTCCCGAAGTTGAAGACCAAGAAGAGGTGCTACAACCCGAAGCTATCCTTCGGCATGAAGACAAGGTACTACGACATGGTAAGATTATCCGACGATATCTTATTAAGTTCAAAAATTATCCTTTTGAAGATGCTAAATGGATGCAAGGAGTACAACTTAAGGATAGTATGAACCTTGTCAATGCTTACAATGCTACATTAGAGTAAGCAAATGTACAAATTTCTTTTAAATAACTCATGTTTTTGTCTTATATGACTAGTCCTCTTTTTAATTGTGCACAAATTTAACTAGTATGCATGCTTAGAATCATGTTTGTGATGACGACGTCTCTCAAACACCAAGTAGAATTTGTCACTCTACTTTGGGAGAATGAAATGGACTAAAGAGCAGACATGCTTGCGGCAGCTATGTCTCCCAAGCACCAAATGGATTAGTCATCCATCTTGGAAAGATGTCGTAGGGTAAAAAGGGATATGTCATAAAATCTAATATCTAACTAACCCAAATGATTTTCTCATATTAAATTGATCAATGTTGGAGTCATATTAAATTGATCACTTAATGTGGGAGAATAAACGGGAACAAGTGTTAAGATATAGGTATGTGCTTTTAGATCTATCTCAACATGGGGCCAATGTAAAGGGGCCCAAAAGGGAGATGGTCTATCAAAGAGCAAGGCTAAACAATGGAGCATAAGACCTTAGGGTTAGCTTCATTGAAGACCTCCAATAAATGTGTGTAAAAGTCCTTTTGACCTTAAGTAAGCTAGGGCTGAGCTTGAGGTGGGAACCCGGCCCAAGCTCGAGGTGCTTGTCCTGCTTGAGGTGCTTGTCATGCTTGAGGTGTTTTTCATGCTTGAGGTGCTTGATTAAGATGCTTGAGGTGCTTGACTGGCTCCATGCTTGAGGTGCTTGACTTGCTGCATGATTAAGGTACTTGAGGTGCCTTGAGAAGCTTGCCTGAAATGCTTGTGGGAACACCCCCTAGTTCAAGTGCTTTGTCATGCTTGATGAGTAAGGTGCTTGATCACCTAAAGTCAAATTCATTCCTACAAGAGGGGGGGCGAGCCCTTTTCCTAGGAGCTAGAGAGAGAACACCCACTCACACACACAAGGGAAGCCCCAACTTGAAGAGGCAGCAAGGACACATGTCAGGCCCCTACCCATGTTACCTTCATGTGTTGCTTGAAGCCTATTGGCTAAGCTTCAAAGGGGTCCAATGATAAATTACATGAATTATCTAATTGTTTTAGCATTTATCAAGTCCTCTCTCTCAAAGGGGAAAGGGGGACACTTGTCCCAAGGCTACCCATATTGCTTGTAATGGCTCCTGCTTGTGATTGGCTAGGCCTGGAGGGGTCCAATGAGCTTCAGGCATGAGCTACAAGGGGGGGTCGACCCAAGCAAGCTAGGGGGGTGCCTAGGGGGTATACTCACCCACACACACTCACAATCACTCTGATTGTGTGCTATGCAAAGTGCAAGAGCTCCCTCTCCAAGCAAGTAGAGGTTGAGAGCCTACACCAACACTCTTGGCTATGGAGTGCAAATCCAACCAAGAGCCATGCTTCAATGCTTAAGCTTGCCATCTCCTTCTTCTTCATTACTATGCTATTATGTATGCTAGCAACAAGAGTATGATAAGTGAGGAACTAATTCTTTCTCTTACGAAATGTTTCTTCTTCCTCTTCCCTACCCTCATTCCCTGCTAGCTCTCTCCACCTTCGAAGGTGTTTGAGGTCTTGGGACTGAGGCTTGGGATAGTTAAAGATTTCTTCAAGTTTATGTTAGGTTTGTGGTGCATGAAGCCTTCCATCTTCATGGCATCACCTAGGTCACAAGGAACACAAAGACTGTATTGTAACAAGTCTCTCTTTATGGGAGAAATCATAATACAAATGCCTATTGGAGGGGGGACCGGCTCCACATAAATCTGGTCCTCAATTGTTGTCATGTTCTCTAAACTCTCTCTCTCTTGCAAAAGTATTGTCTATGCCAAGTTAACTAATTGCTATGATTATGTTGCTATCTTCAATTATGTCTACCCGCTATGCTCACAAAATCATTTCTTGAAAGTACTCTCATTAAATTCCGTTATTCTCAAATTGAATAGGCAAATTCCATTACAGGTTGGGCAGGTACGCACGTAGTCGATTACGTCGTCCTTCATTTTGGGCCACATGTAATGTTGGTGGAGTTTGTCATAAGATCTTTTCTGGCCCCCATGTCCAGCTAATTTGCAGTCATGAGCCTCCCACATGAGATCTTTCTTGAGCTCTGGGTCATTGGGAATGTAGATTTTTCCATGTGCATAGAATAGGTTGTCTCTGACTTCAAAGAGACCCACTGCTGCTTTACCAGAAATGTGGTCGTGGAGCATGCGGAGAACAGCCGGATCAGCTTTCTGAGCGTCGAGGATGCGCTGGCGTAGCGTGCTGGTTGCTGAGGAGATAGCATTGAGAGTAGGCATTCTGCTGAGTGCATCGGGCATGACATTTGTGGAGCCCGGTTTATGGATGATCTCGATGTCATATTCGGCCAGTGTATCTTGCCACCTGGCTTGCTTGGGGGTGAGTTTTGGTTGGGTCTGGAAGTACTTGAGTGAGATGTTGTCTGTGTAGACCTTTGTGTGCTTGTCTTGGACATAGTGTCGCCACTTTCGGAGGCAGTGGACGATAGCGAGCATTTCCTTCTCATGTGTAGTCCATCTTGTCTCTACATCGGTGAACTTGTGAGATTCATAGGCGATGGGTTGTTGTTCCTGCATGAGGACGCCGCCAATGGCACCATCTGATGCATCTGTGTGTACTTCAAAGGATTTTGTGAAGTCGGGCAGTCGGAGGACAGGGGTACTGCACATGGCAATCTTCAGGTTCTCAAAAGCTTCTTCTTCTCTGGGTGTCCATTGGAAAGGTTTGTGGCCTTTTGTGATTTCTGTAAGTGGGGCCGCAATCTTGCTGAAGTCGCGGATGAATCGGCGGGTGTACTGGTAGAAACCCACAAATTCTCGGACTTCTTTGATGGATGTTGGTGGGGCCCACTTGTTGACAGCGTCAACTTTCTTAGGGTCCACCATAATGCCTTCGGATGTGACGATGAAGCCCAAGAACTCGATTTTCTGCACAGCAAACTCACACTTCTCCAGCTTGGCATATAGTTGGTGTTCGCGGAGACGTTGGAGTACTGCGGCCACATGCTTCTGGTGTTCTTCCAGGGTCTTGCTGTAAATCAGAAGGTCATCAATGTATGTGATGAGGAAATCATCTATCATGTCCCTGAAACTGTCATGTATGATTCTGCAGAACGTGCCAGGGCCGCCAGTGAGACCAAAACCCAGGACAAGCCATTCCCACGAGCCGTAGCGTGTGCGGAAGGCGGTATTCGCAATGTCTTTGAGTGCGATGCGGACTTGGTGATAGCCTGAGCGTAGATCGATGCGCGTGAAGTACTTGGCGCCCTGTAATCTGTCTAGGAGGTCTTCCATCAGCGGGACTGGGTACTTGTTTTTGATGGTTATTTTGTTTAAGGCCCGATAATCCACACATAGCCGCATCGAGCCATCTTTCTTCTTGACGAACAACACTGGGGCCCCAAAGGGAGAGCTGCTGGGCCGGATGAAACCTTGATCCTCCAATTCCTGTAGTTGCTTCTTGAGCTCTTTGAGCTCGGTGTCGTTCATGCGGTAGGGGGCCTTTGCCGGGGGAGTGCTACCTGGGATGAGGTCAATTTCGTGTTGAATTTGACGGGGAGGGGGTAAGCCGGGGGGGAGTTCTGGAGGCATGACATCCTTGTACTTTTGAAGGATGGGGGTCAGAGAGGGGTCACCCACTTTGGCCTGCTCGATGCTGATGGCGTTGAGCCTAGCTGTGGGCTGTTCCTTTGCCTGCATGATGCAGAGGTGAACTTGAGCTCCTTTCTTGAGGGCCCGCTCTGCTTGCTTTGCACTCATGAGATTGAGTCTTGGTGAGGAGTGTTCCGGAACTTTTTGTTTGCCTTTCATCGCTGCTAACTGAGCCGGGTCCTGCCGGTTGATGGGAGACGAGTTGGTTTGCATACGCGCCTGGCGGGTGAAAGCTTGACTTGTTGTGAGTCTGGCGCCTTGTACTGTCACTGCTTTGCCCTGATTATTTAGCAGTAATTGGTCCACCTTCATGCCTAGTAGAGCAATGAGGTACTTGTCGTTGAAGGAGAGACCAATGATTGCCTCAAAATCGTCCATTGGAACCACTATGAAATCCAGCCGACATGTGAATTCACCCAACTCGATCCTGACCTGACGAGCTGCCTTGACATTGTTATCCTTTCCTTGGGCAAACTTTACTGTCGTTTCGTTGACAGTGGTGAGACGTAGGCCCAGGCGCTCGGCACATTGTGGCGACAGAAAGTTGTGTGTGGCGCCTGAGTCTACCATGATCCATTGCTTCTGGGACCCGATTGTTGCTTGAACATACAAGTTCTGAATGTCTGTTATCGCTGCTGCCATACACTTCGGGCGGAGGGACACTGCTCCAATCCGGGGTTGCTGGTTAGCCCCAGGACTAGCCAGTTCTTCGACGCTTATTCGGGGGGGGAAAGGTGGTTCTTCTATCTGGAGGGTGTTGACCCTGCTAGATGAGGATGCTGCTTGGTTGCGTTGGCGTACACACGGGTAGTAGGGACCATGATCAAGCTTGCAGTCACGGCACCAGACACGATCGGTGCGCGGGTAGTTGTTGTTGCTTTTGTAAGTATTGGAGGAGAAGCTACTCGATGTGGGGCTGTAAGAATTGCTTGCCAAAAAGCTCCGTGGTGGTGAGCGGGGTCCATTGCTTCTGTAACTGGGTCTAAACTCGCGGCCTCGCCCGGCAGGTGGGTTAGGCCCATTATTGGGGGCAAAATTGTTGGGGCGAGGGTTGTGTGGAATGATACCCTGGGTTGAGTTTGTATCCCGTAGCTTCTCGGCCATGTTGGCGGCTACTTCCCAGGTGTTGGGATTCTGCTTCTCTACCTCGCGACGGGCCCAAGGTTTAAGGCCGTACAGCATCCCAAAAACTTCAGTCCCTGCAATCTCAGTTTGGTTTTTGGGGTGCTTCAGTCCCTGCAATCTCAGTTTATGGTGTTTTTAATGGAGTCAATTATGTGGGCCATCTGGCACCATAGGAACTCCTTGATGTTTCAAGGCACTGATGTTGACCCCTTTCCCTATTTCCAACCCTCGCTTGGTCAAGTGTTGCATTTTGCACGTGATGCCGGGGACATCACTCTCGATGCCTACACGATTTACTTTGACTGTTTCTAGTGTTCGGAGTCTCATGGTGCTGCACTTTTTGTATCTCTTATTTTTCATGGGTTTTCCTCGCTCAGAGGTTTCCCACTTGTAAATTCCATCAACAAAATTTACCCTAAAAAAAAATGTGTGTGTGTGTGTGTGTTGAGAGAGAGAGAGAGAGAGAGAGAGAGAGAGAGAGAGAGAGAGCTACAATTTGTAGATTTCATTGAACTGATCCAAATGGTGCTTCCCTACTATTACACATGCTCTTCATTTAAATTTATCATGTTTCATTCTATGCTTTTTAGAACAATCACCCGGCAATTCTCTAGGATTAATCATCCAATCTTCAAAGATCATTCTTAGTTGGGCTCTTGATGGCCTTTGCATAGAAATAGCAGGATACACTCGTTCATGTTTAGGCAAGTCTCTCCAAGCGATACTTTGGACCACGCCGTCGATTGAAAATGAGCAAGTCCTTTCATTCAAGTTTAGGTGCACTCCAACTTTCACCTCATCCCTACTATGAAAATGACTACAGTACCCCACATGAATTGTAGAGTCATGGTGCAAGTTTCCATTAGAGCTCAATGCCCAACTCCCTTCATAGTCACCTAACACAAACCGATCATACTCTTCAGGCAAAAAATTTCTCTTGAGACAAAAGCCAACCCGAAGATGGTCCATTGGCTCCGAAATGAGCACCTCCCATGCAAATGTCATATTTCCGGGTAGCCCAATTGGCATGCTACACCTTGCAAAGCCTTCGAATGTATCTGTCCTGCAAGAAAGCACATGAAGTCCTCTGTCCACCAGTCTGTAG
This sequence comes from Adiantum capillus-veneris, assembly GCF_014529385.1. Classification (NCBI taxonomy): domain Eukaryota; kingdom Viridiplantae; phylum Streptophyta; class Polypodiopsida; order Polypodiales; family Pteridaceae; genus Adiantum; species Adiantum capillus-veneris. Next base: position 68,356,243 of record NC_140939.1, on the reverse strand, counting down.
TTTCTGTGATGACCAAAATCATCCCAATGTAGATCCCCTGGATTCAATGCTTGAAGCCTATACACCGTCATCAACATCGAATCTGGTAAGAGGCTGAGGGGCTCAATGATACCGCACATCACTGCAGGAGATAGTCTAAACAGGCCGCAATCTAGTTTCTTCAAACAACTCAGCACTTGATCTCTTAAAGCTTGAATCAATTCCAACCTGCTCGTATCCATATGGTCGTAATTATTAGCAGACTTTGCTGACAAAAAATCTTGTAAAGCAGATTCTCCATACCATGGAAGAAAGTGTCCTATCGCACTGTCCATCGCATATGCAAAAGATGCATCTTGTCCTTTACACCCATATACATATTGAGAAGCACACCATAAAAGCAGAGTATAGAATTTCTGATACTCCAACCTATACACATCTGCACGATTCGAAAAGACATGCTGCCATAGCTTGATATTCTGCAAATAGAATAGCAAAGCATCTTGGTCAAGATGCTGAAGGGGTTCAAACTCAAATTCAAACCCTCTGGATTTCCAGTACTGTGATGCCCACCTAATGTGAGCAACCATTTGCTCCAACATTTTCTGCATCGGCGTGCTTCGATGCGACCGATAGAGGAATGCAGCTCTGTTGAATGCTTTCATCAGGCTCCTGTCGAAAGCAGGCTGTTGAACCTTCTGCTCGTCATGGGTTATCAACCGATGCTGGATGTGGGTGATGGCAAGGTCTTCAAGCTTTGAGACGAGGAAATACTTGGCTGCAGCAATGACTTCAACGAGTGATTGAAAATCAAGCCAGCTCTCATCGCGAACAGTGTCGGTGTAGAAGAATTCAATGCAGATATGCATGGTGGAGGCATCGATATGGGGAAGCTCGATGTGGCAAGGCTGGGCATGGTCCTCGCTTCTGAGAAGCGTGGCTTGCAGTTGAGGGGAGCGCAGGGAGACGAGAAGGCGGTGAGCAGGGACCTGTTGGCGCTCCTTGCCGCAGAGGAAGATGACGTCGGTGGAGGGGGGATTGCCCAGCAAGCGACGAAGGTCCTGCAGCATGGAATGGTCCCTCCCCTCCTCATAAACTGCTGCTTGCCCAACGCCTGCTTCACGATCGCTCGTACTCTCCATGCCTGCCGCTTGATCGCTCCGGCGTCCTCGATGAAAATGTCTTTAGCGATTCTAGTCCCCTCATTCAATGACTGGATAGCGCCAAAATCATTTAAGAAAATAATCAAAAGTTGGTATTTTGGTAACGAGATTGAATGGTACCAACCTATACATTAGGTCATGCTAAAGAGGCAATCCACATTTCTATCTTTTGCAAGCTATCATGCTTATGTACATACACACTAGTATGGATGTTTAGTAGTTAACAAAACCCCAATGGGAAAATGGTATGAACCACAATAGCTTTACCTAAGATTCTTCATTATTTCTTCCTTGGCTTGCAAAACAAAAACCCAACAGATTGTGTATTAACTGATCACTCTTGACAACCATGCAGTTCTTATAGCAAAAAATGGCTAGGGGTTACTCCTCCTGAGTCTATAGCATTTTCTCCGGCTAATAACATCTTCCTCTCGATTCAATGCCCCTCTTTACCTTGATTATCTAAGATTGATTTCACTAAAGGAGCAAGCTTAGCTATGCCATGTGGCGATATGTGATTGCTTAAATGAGGATGTAGAGAGAGAGAGAGTTTAATCTATTAACAATACACATAACACATGAGACAAATTTCAAAGACCTATGTCTACAGTCTATAGTACAAAATCATGTATTCTTTTCGACTGCGTATCAAAAAAATATACATCACAGTATCAGGCCATATTAGGGAAAGAAGGTTCTGATTCAGTGTTTACAATATGAGTGTACAGCATCACATCTCCTCAAAACAGCAACCAAGGAAAGGACACCCTTACCCGCATCCACAGTAAGAAAAAAAACTATTCGTTTGTTTTCAAACCGCATAACAGGTAACTGGGGTGACCTAGTTGTCATCCATGTCACCTCGGTACTGACCTAAGAAGTATTTCATGTTGTTTAAATGATAGTGATGTGTAAAAATCCTTTGCAAAAAAGGCTACGATTTCCATAAATCATCAAAGTGTTAGGTTAAGTTTCCGTATTTACAGTAAACTTTCAGTGCACATTTTTTAACACTTTAGTTCCAATGTGAATTTTCAATGTTTTTCCTCTAAAAAAATGATCCACATAGTCTGTTTTTAAAGAAGTTTTAGATTTCCTTCAACACATCAATTTTCCGAATTTAATGTATTCAAGCCCCTTAATCCACTGAAGTCAAAGTTACATCAAATAACCATATAGGTTATCTTCATGCTAATTCCAATACTGAGTAATTAGTATGATGAAGCAAGATAATCCCGACCAAGTAATTAGTATGATGAAGCAGGATAATCCCGACCAAGTAATTAGTATGATGAAGCAAGATAAACCACAATTAAAATACTAGCCAATACAAAAAGATCTTATTTACTGGTAGTAGATCAGTTGGTAAAAAAACCAACCCAACATCCATTCAATCTATTCTCCCTGAAAAAGATCTCAAAGAGCACAAGCATGAGACCAGTACACCCAACCAATCAAATTCATTTATTACTTCCCATCCTTCACTACCGGCTCTTGCTGAAGCCCATAGCAATATCTCAGCTCGTAAATTACTATCAGAGGTTCATGAATGCAACCAGTCAGAATCAGTTGTATAGTATTAACATAATATAGCTCAGTCGGGTTAGGTTATAGTAAGTTTCCCTAACCACATATTTCTAGTGGGCTAAGCAATATTTAGTTTTACTTCTCTCCAAACAGGGTACAGTCAAATGAAAGTAATCATCTGCTCAATAGCCCATCTAGATTTTGATTTGTTGTTCCCGTCAGAGTATGTGACACTCACTGGCACCATGTTTTTGCAAACAACCTGTAAACATAGCTCAAAGAGGTTAAAGGTACTTCACTATTCATGTTAACTCAACTAGCCAGATTTTCAATACATTGTGAGCCAAAATCAAAGATAGTCATTATTGATGAGTCAGTAGATCAGAACCCAGACTAGGTTCATGTCCAAAACTGAGTGCAGTGAGAAAAAAGAACGCTAGAAATTTTTAGAAATCTATTTGTAACAGCCCTGCAAAAAAGATTCCTTTACATCAATTGTAGGAAGTCAGCGATAGATACTCGAACCAGATTTACCTAGAAAGATATTATGGATTTGTAAGGTAGAAGCTCCCAAAGAAAGTGATGCCAGGTGGTTGGGATACATGCCAATCTGTCATAAACCAGTTAGTGTCCGCTATTATGGATAGGTAAATAGATAAAAGGTGAGTCACAGTAGTTTTTGCTGCCAGAATCATAATAGGTATTCTAAACCAGAGAAAATAGCTTTTGTGCCATATTTTCTCAGAGTTCACATATTGAACTTAGAATCACCTTAGAAGTGCATGCCAGCTCCCGTGTCATATCAGTAGCCGACTTCTCATATTAGTCTGCCCAAAACAAATCAGCTGACATAGATTGCTAATCCACCAGAAACACAAACCATGAATCAGTTAGAAGGGAAAGGCAGCTAGTCCTTTTGTGTACATTGAGGAGGACAATCATGTCCTACTATATCAAACATGCCACTTTATTATAGAGTAACCTGCCATACCAAAAACCAGCCATAATAAGAGTAACATAGCAGACTAATTTAGTCTCTTACAGAGGTTTTTTGACACTAACAAACTTCATACAGTTGTGTGTCAGCAAAGTAGAATACACCCAAACAAGAGGTATTTATGATGAAAGAGCAAATAGGATTAGTAACTGTAGGTATTTCCTCAAAACAAGGGGTCATTAATAACATCTGCAAAACATGCAGGAAAGAACCTATATCTTGGCATGAAGTTAGTGTTATTAGCCCCCGCCATATTGGGCATAGCCCACCAATACTACCAGAGACAATCAGATTCTCAAACATGGGTCTTAGAAATATAGTTTTTTCTCTGTAAAAAGGGAAAGCAGACATCTGCATTTCCTCCATGATACGTCAAACCACACAGTAGGGAAAAAAACTTACTGGCTATGTAAAAGAAGAAGAAGAAACGGGGGATAGAGAGACACCAAAAAGGTACCGGCCAGCACCTATAATCACTAGAGGATTTCCTTAACCCAAAAATCCAAAAGATTCAACTAGACAATAGTGAAAAAGAGCACCAGTATGCAGCAAATACTATCTGTTTCTTATCCATCAACATTCTTTGCATCCTACACCCCAAGACCAAACCATGCAATAGAATTTTCCAAGAGGCCATTGATTTATGACAATTTTGAAAAAACCAGAACTAGTAACCGAGTATGATGCTACGTCAGATGATTCAGCAGTGGCTTTTTTGCTGGGGGCCATAGAGCTTGAGTGCACTTTGATAGGGGCAGGGAGCCGAAACAGAGCAACAGACACTACCAAGGAGAACCAAAGATACATGCTGAATGAAAACTAAGTGAGCAAGTGCTCACCTTATGTATAGATTGTAGAAGATCCCATTGTCTTTAGTGCCACCCCTAGCTGGCCTTGGAGTCCACCATGAAAACAGCTAACCAGGAAGCGGGTTCACCACAGCAGAGCCCTCATCAAACTCCACCAAAACCCCATAAATCCGGGCGGTGTTACAGCTTAGAGAATTCCCAAAAGTAGCGCACGTCAGATTGAGAAGAACCCCTCATTCCCCTCGATAATGGCATTCAAGACTAACCCGTCACGCCTGGCCAGTAAAATGAAAAAGATTTATAATGAAAAAAGTATATTATAAGGCAACTATAGCCAAGTGGCTTTTCCCACCTTAACCACCAATTGCCATGGTTGGATGCTCTATTGAGAGCAGGATCACAAACATGTGAATCAATTCTCATAGCCAATGATTCCAAAAGGTGAAAGCAAACCCCCGGATGAAATAGGACCTGCCCTCTAATAAGTATCCCATGGAAAAAAGACCTTTGGGAGTAAATAGCACAAGCTACAAAGCTCAATTATCTTTGTCAGAGCTAGATACAGAGTAAGAGAGAGAATCCAAAAAGGGGGAAAGGGAGTCAAACTCGGTCAGAGGTAATTTAAAGGAAAAGAGTTAATTCAGTATAATTAGTCTAACATAGCTCTAGCATGATGCATATATATATATATATATATATATATATATATAGAGAGAGAGAGAGAGAGAGAGAGAGAGAGAGAGAGAGAGAGAGAGAGAGAGAGAGAGAGAGAGAGAGAGAGAGAGAGAGAGAGAGAGAGAGAGAGAGAGAGACCCACCCTTACCCAGGGAAAGGCCTACCATCTGGTGAGGGGGGTCATCACCAGGTGGTGAGACCTCCCCTACAACCAGTGTACTAGTGAGAGAGTTCTAGAAGTTCAATAACTTTCCCTTTTTCCGCCAAACATAGTGTCGAAGGGTTTTTATTAAGGAAATTCCTAATAGTGCTAAGTAGTGCTTTCCCAGCAAACCCATTAGTAACATACTTCTTTATCAAATGACATTTTGCTTGAAATGCAATGAATGAATCTGAGGATGAGTACATAATAAGATAAATCATGCCCAGACAGGTTTTTATTGCTACCATATAAGGATGGTTACTCTTCTTTCTGACAAATTCCACCAAGCCAAGGTGCAGCTTGTCACTTTTCCAAGAGAATTCCGTGATATAATTTCCTGTTAGTAGAGAACAAAGTGACAACTCCAGATTGAGAAAAACTGTTTTAGTAACCATATACTCGTTGTCCACCTTTAGGCATTTCATGAAGGTAGGTTCAATCTTAAGCGTAATGGGATAGATTTCTGGCAAGCATTCCTTAAAACCAGGATTATTCAGACTTAACAAATCATCCATATATCTATAGGTATGTTTAAACAGTGTTAGATTAATGGGAGTATTAGTTGTCTCGCATTGTTTAAGAATCCATTTATACTCAAAGAAAGCTAGGTAGAGATTGCACATAACAGGTGAACATGAGAAGCCCATAGGGATCCCATGTATTTGTTGAAAGCATTGTTCCCCTAGTCTGACGGAGCAATTCCGAACAAGCCATTCAGTAATCTCCATTAGATTGTACAAATCATAGTGAGTAGGTGGCCCTTTTTGTGTGTTTTTTACCCATCTAGGGCTACGAGCCAAAGAAATACTGTGTTGTCCCATCTCATTTCTTTTTCTAAACACCATCGTACTGATTTGTTGTAGAACTGTGAGTAGTCCAGAGGGTCCAAACAGTGATATGTTTTCATAACATTGCGTAATATCAGCTGTAAACATCGAGAAAATGTATTGCGGGAGATTAATAAATACCTCCGTTGAGTTTTTCACGAGCCAGAAGTTATTTGCTACACGACCAGTGAAAGTCTTAACTGCCACAAACTTTTCCTCACAAATGGTATTAAAGTCAGTGAGAATCAGATTGAGACAGGCTGTGATTATATCTGTAGCATGTAGCATGACACAGTTGGAGGCATCCAAAATCCACCTAAACTTGTGTTTGTGACTCTTACATGTGGGAAAGAGTATAGGAATTTTTGAACTTTGAGTACATAGTTTAAAGTACCTTAAGGAAGAGTCCAAGTATTGGATGGTGTCTTCCGGACACATTTCTGAAAGCAAAAATTTTGGTCCTTGAAGTCTAGACTGAGCCATTATTCTGGCTAAGTGTTTACAAACAAACGTTGGTATATGAGGGGCTTTGTCAAGTCCCACCACAAACCAATCCTTTTTTAGTTTATGGATCATCGAGGATAATGAGGGAGAGAGACATGTAGCCTCCTGGCTAATCCATGCAGGTGTGATTGATTCGACACACGTTTGAAAGTAAGATGTTAAAAAGTCAGCCAGTCTAGCATGTTGTAGACTATGTAACTTTAAAAGCTTGACTATGTCAGTCAAGCAAGTAAGTAGTGCGGCAAGAGCCAAGTGCGAATTTAGTGGTTGGAGCGGGATATGATTCAAACCTTTGCTCAATAGATCCTTGATACCTTTTGACTGAATAAGCGACAGATCTGTAGTACATACGTGTTGTCCAAAATTACTGAAGTCAAAACAATAGTTCATAAAAAGTGAGCATATACATGTTGGTTTTGTGTTTGTAGTAAGAAATTCTGTAGAATAGATATAATTCTTTAGCGGAGGATTAAACGTCCAACCAAAAGTCAGTTCGTTAAGATCAGTATTGTTAAACAATTGCAAAAAAGCATACTGTATTAGACTTTTTGGAGAAAACCAATCAAAAATCCGATTCGAAAAGTGGCAATGAACAATGTGCTTCTTTAGATTTCCTTCCTTGCAAAATAGCAGCTTCCTAGAGGATGTTCGATAAATCTGAAATAGTAATACAATCTAGAGTTAAACATTTTCTTGATAGGGAGGTTCTTCCCTCTCCCTTTGACATAGCTTCTAGCTTTATTACGTCCATCAGAGGACCCTGGTGTAGAAGAAGGGGATAAAAAAGATGTGATTGAGTGCGAAGCAGAACTAGTTAGCATAGGCCTTTTGAGGTTAGGGGATTCTTCTGCATCTAAAGAAGGTTTGAGCAGGGATAGGATATGTTTGATGCCTTTAGAAGCACTTAGATTAGAGAGCAGATGACTAGGTGCGTCTAACTTTAATTCTTTCAGAGTCTCGTACATGAAGTTCTTGAAGTGAAGGTACGCGATTTGGGCCCGCACAGCTTCCCTAGCCTGATCTCCAAGCCAAGAACAAATAATAGGGAGAAAATGCTCCTCTGTGTGTGATGGGAAGAGGTCCTCTAGATGGTTGAGGAGGAACCAAATTGCATGATCAAACCAAAGGATGTTACTCTCACAATCAGCTTTTGCATCCAAAGTTTTGCAAGCACATTTGATGTAGGGGCAGTAGATGTTCTAGATAGATTCAGAATAGAATTCACTGCTTTGTTTAGAGAAGGTCATTGTACCCTTGGTTTTGACATAAATTCCAGATAAGATAGGGCATTTCCTTGAATCCAAGAAATACATAGTAAAAGGTGCTTTAATGACATCACCTTTATCCAAGAACTGAACTCCTTTGAGGGTCGCCAGTCTATAGTCTTCACTTGTGGAGGCAAGTAAGGCAGCAAGAAAAACCCAAGTCTCAATCAAGATGGGTGCCACAAACGCTTTGTTTTGAAGTTCCCAAAGTTGATGGTCCAGCTCTATTCCTTCAATAGCAATCTGTCTCGGAGGTAAGAAGGGAAAACTCTTCGAGACTTTAGGAACCATCTCTAGTAAAGAAGTTTCACTAGACGAGCTAAGTCCTTGTTGAAAGCTTTTTACTGCTTCAAGAGCAGCATCATCCCTACAGAAAAGGCCTTTTGGAGCCTTGGCAGGATCAAATGATTTAGAGGTGGCAAAACAAGATGCTAGGCCACAAAGTTTCCTGATGAAGTTAGAAAGGTCAGCTCCTTTCACCGAGAATTGAAGAAGATCAGATTTATGACTTGATTCAATTGCAGCAAGGTTAGAAGCCAACTTTTGAAGGTGAAGAACTCCTTCTTTCGTCACAGCCACCAGATTGGCGAGGATAAGAACCCAATCATTAAAGGTTAAAAGATTCATGATAGAGTCATGGGTTTCTGTAACCTTAGAGAATTGGTTTAGTAAAGAAATCGCCAAAGGGTCATGGATAAGTTTGATCACCAGCAGTGATGCCGGGGAGAAGGGAAGGGTGGAGAGGTCAAGAGCAGGAGAGACTGGGACAATCTGAAAAAATATATCTCAATGTTAGTAAGATCTAAAAAAGAGGAGTTGGTGGGTCTTCCACCCTAAAAACAACCAAGACCAAAGTCATAATGTTTTTGCATGTGGAAGCCCCCTTATCCTAGAAAATCCAGTTTTCAGGCTGCATCTCCTAAGGATAACAATCCTGTAGACTAGGTCCTGGTGCCATAGGTCAAAAAGACCTAAACCACCCATGTGTTTAGGAAGAGAGAGTTTAATCTATTTACAATATACATAACACATGAGACAAATTTCAAAGACCTATGCCTGCAGTCTATAGTACAAAATCATGTATTCTTTTCGACTGCGTATCAAAAAAATATACATCACAATATCAGGCCATATTAGGGAAAGAAGGTCCTGATTCAATGTTTCAATATGAGTGTACAACATCACAGCTCCTCAAAACAGCAGCCAAGGAAAGGACACCCTTACCTGCATCCACAGTAAGAAAAAAAACTATTCGTTAGTTTTCAAACCACATAACAGGTAACCAGGGTGACCTAGTTGTCATCCATGTCACCTCGGTACGTACCTAAGAAGTATTTCATGCTGTTTAAATGATAGTGATGTGTAAAAATCCTTTGCAAAAAAGGCTACGATTTCCATAAATCATCAAAGTGTTAGGTTAAGTTTCCGTATTTACAGTAAACTTTCAGTGCACATTTTTTAAAACTTTAGTTCCAATGTGAATTTTCAATGTTTTTCCTCTAAAAAAATGATACACATAGTCTGTTTTTAAAGAAGTTTTAGATTTCCTTCAACACATCAATTTTCCGAATTTAATGTATTCAAGCCCCTTCATCCACTGAAGTCAAAGTTACATCAAATAACCATATAGGTTATCTTCATGCTAATTCCAATATTGAGTAATTAGTATGATGAAGAAAGATAATCCCGACCAAGTAATTAGTATGATGAAGCAAGATAAACCCCAATTAAAATAGTAGCCAGTACAAGAAGACCTTATTTACTGGTAGTAGATCAATTGGTAAAAAAACCAACCAGACATTCAATTCAATCTATTCTCCTTGAAAAAGATCTCAAAGAGCACAAGCATGAGACCAATACACCCAACCAATCAAATTCATTTATTACTTTCCATCCTTCACTACCGGCTCTTGCTGAAGCCCATAGCAATATCTCAGCCCGTAAATTACTGTCAGAGGTTCATGAATGCAACCAGTCAGAATCAGTTGTATAGTATTAACATAATATATCTCAGTCGGGTTAGGTTATAGTAAGTTTCCCTAACCACAGATTTCTAGTGGGCTAAGCAATATTTAGTTTTACTTCTCTCCAAACATGGTATAGTCAAATGAAAGTAATCATCTGCTCAATAGCCCATCTAGATTTTGATTTGCTGTTCCCGTCAGAGTATGTGACACTCACTGGCACCATGTTTTTGCAAACAACCTATAAACATAGCTCAAAGAGAAACAAAGGTACTTCACTATTCATGTTAACTCAGCTAGCCAGATTTTCAATACATTGTGAGCCAAAATCAAAGATAGTCATTATTGGTGAGTCAGTAGATCAAAACCCAGACTAGGTTCATGTCCAAAACTAAGTGCAGTGAGAGAAAAGAACGCTAGAAATGTTTAGAAATCTATTTGTAGCAGCCTTGCAAAAAAGATTCCTTTACATCAACTGTAGGAAGTTAGCGATCGATACTCGAACCAGATTTACCTAGAAAGATATTATGGATTAGTAAGGTAGAAGCTCCCAAACAAAGTGATGCCAGGTGGTTGGGATACATGCCAATCTGTCATAAACCAGTTAGTGTCCGCTATTATGGATAGGTAAATAGATAAAAGGTGAGTCATAATAGTTTTTGCTGCCATAAAATTCTGCCAGGATCATAATAGGTATTCTAAACCAGAGAAAAAAGATTTTGTGCCATATTTTCTCAGAGTTCACATATTGAACTTAGAATCACCTTAGAAGCGCATGCCAGCTCCCGGGTCATATCAGTAGCCGACTTCTCATATTAGTCTGCCCAAAACAAATCAGCTGACATAGATTGCTAATCCACTAGAAACACAAACCATGAATCAGTTAGAAGGGAAAGGCAGCTAGTCCTTTTGTGTACATTGAGGAGGATAGTCATGTCCTACTATAGCAAACAGGCCACTTTATTATAGAGTAACATGCCATACCAAAAACCAGCCAGAATGAGAGTAACATAGCAGACTAATTTAGTCTCTTACAGAGGTTTTTTGACAGTAACAAACTGCATATAGTTGTGTGTCAGCAAAGTAGAATACACCCAAACAAGAGGTATTTATGATGAAAGAGCAAATAGGATTAGTAGCTGTAGGTATTTCCTCAAAAAAAGGGGTCACTAATAACATCTGCAAAACATGCAGGAAAGAACCTATATCTTGGCATGAAGTTACTGTTATTAGCCCCCGCCATATTGGGCAAAGCATTAATGCCTCTTAATATAGCAATAGGCAACATCTTGCAACACACTCAAGCAACAAACCATAGAGCAATGATAACATGCAAGTCAACCCTAGGTTAGTATGAAATAACAATTGTTAGTGGTAAGTAGAGGAACCTACATTCGTGCAAAAAAAATCCAGGTGGTATTTTTTCCAAATGTAGTGCATAGTAGGGGGCTACCCAGAGCTAGCTTATGCTCATTACCAAATAACAGAGGTGTTCCATAGCCCAAGCTGCGGCCACCATTCCTCAAACAAAACCAAAGGAACTGTCTGCTAACATTTGCTGTACATTTAAGTGGTAACTCTACTAACCTTTAAGTCCTTACTAGAACTAGATGAGGAAAAATCCGGCTAACCATAGAAGAATCATTTTTTAGGGAGCCTTTTTTGATTTGGCTAGAAGTTAACGTCATTATGAAGGGCAGCCAATAGTGGCCATCTGCAAAAAGGAACCCACCAATACTACCAGAGACCATCAGATTCTCAAACATGGGTCTTAGAAATATAGTTTTTTCTCAGTAAAAAGGGAAAGCAGACATCTGCATTTCCTCCATGATACGTCAAACCACACAGTAGGGAAAAAAACTTACTGGCTATGTAAAAGAAGAAGAAGAAACGGGGGATAGAGAGACACCAAAAAGGTACCGGCCAACACCTATAATCACTAGAGGATTTCCTTAACCCAAAAGTCCAAAGGATTCAACTAGACAATAGTGGAAAAGAGCACCAATATGCAGCAAATACTATCCGTTTCTTATCCATCAACATTGTCTGCATCCTACACCCCAAGACCAAACCATGCAATAGAATTTTCCAAGAGGCCTGGTTTATGAAAATTTTTAAAAAACGAGTAACCGAGTATGATGCTACCTCAAATGATTCAGCAGTGGCTTTTTTGTTGGGGGCCATAGAGCTTGAGTGCACTTTGATAGGGGCAGGGAGCCGAAATAGAGCAACAGACACTACCAAGGAGAACCAAAGATACATGCCGAATGAAAACTAAGTGAGCAAGTGCTCACCTTATGTACAGATTGCAGAAGATCCCATTCTCTTTAGTGCCACCCCCAGCTGGCCTTGGAGCCCACCATGAAAACAGCTAACCAGGAAGTGGGTTCACCACAGCAGAGCCCTCATCAAACTCCATCAAAACCCCATAAATCCGGGCGGTGTTACAGCTTAGAGAATGCCCAAAAGTAGCGCGCGTCAGATTGAGAAGAACCCCTCATTCCCCTCCATAATGGCATTCAAGACTAACCCGTCACGCCTGGCCAGTAAAATGAAAAAGATTTATGATGAAAAAAGTATATTATAAGGCAACTATAGCCAAGTGGCTTTTCCCACCTTAACCACCAATTGCCATGGTTGGATGCTCTATTGAGAGCAGGATCACAAAGAGGTGAATCAATTATCATAGCCAATGATTCCAAAAGGTGAAAGCAAACCCCCGGATGAAATAGGACCTGCCCTCTAATAAGTACCCCATGGAAAAAAAACCTTTGAGAGTGGATAGCACAAGCTACAGAGCTCGATTATCATTGTCAGAGTTAGATACAGAGTAAGAGAGAGAATCCAAAAAGGGGGAAAGGGAGTCAAACTCGGTCAGAGGTAATTTAAAGGAAAAGAGTTAATTCAATATAATTAGTCTAACACATCTCTAGCATGATGCAGAGAGAGAGAGAGAGAGAGAGAGAGAGAGAGAGAGAGAGAGAAAGAGAGAAAAGCATGGTGCGTTTAGAAAAAGTAGCGGTCGAAGCGGCCAGCCAACTTATATATATATATATATATATATATATATATATATATATATATATATATATATATATATATATATATATATATATATATATATATATATATATATATATATATATATATATATATAGAGAGAGAGAGAGAGAGAGAGAGAGAGAGAGAGAGAGAGAGAGAGAGAGAGAGAGAGAGAGAGAGAGAGAGAGAGAGAGAGAGAGAGAGAGAGAGAGAGAGAGAGAGAGAGAGAGAGAGAGAGAGAGAGAGACAATTGACGCAACACACCTGAGGGGAAGCAGCGGAGAAAAAGGCCAGACATCGGTCAACCTCATCCTCAGGCATAGTTCCAGACACAGTCACCTTCATCATAATGGTTTCTGCTTGTGCACAGGCATCGGTCAACTTCATCCTCAGGCATAGTTCCAGACACAGTCACCTTCATCATAATGGTTTCTGCTTGTGCACATGAAGAAGCCTTAGATACAAGCATGCAGCTGCTTTGCGGACTTGTTGAGAGTGGGCATGACACTGACGTCGTGGTAGCAAATGTGCTTCTAGATATGTATGGTAAGTGCTGCTCCTTACCAGATGCTAGGAAAGTTTTCATGTCCATAAAAGCACTCACACTGGTTTCATGGAACACAATGATTGGAATCTATTCTCGTTTTGAGTAGGTCGAAGCAGCATTGCATCTCTTTTAGTAAATGCAAGTAGGGGGTCCTCTAATTGATAAGTATTCTTATGTCAGCATAATAAATGTTTCTCGTAATGGAGAATCTCTAGTTCAGATCAAGAACATACACATCCTCCTCATGCAACGTGTATTTCAATTGGACATGGTTGTAGTGACTGCAGTGCTAAAGATGTATAGCAGGTGGTTTTCTAGAGGCGCAGTTACTATTTGAGGGAATGCAGATACGGGATCTCATAGCATGGAATGCTATGATATCAGTCTATAACCAGCATGAACAAGGTGATAGGGTCTTTGATCTCTCTCAACAGATGTAGACAAAGGGGTTCATGCCTGATAAGGTGACATTTCCTGCACTCCTTTCTGCTTACGCTGACTTGCATGCCCTTTATTTTGGTAATCATGTACATGCTCGCATTATGTATGTGGGCACTAGTGTCGATGTTAGTTTAGGAAACAATTTGGAAAGTGCAACAATATTAATCATGATGAGAAGGTGTTCCATAGAATGCTTGAGAGAGATGTCATTTCATGGAACACTCTTTATCACAGCCTATAATCAACTAGGGCATAGACCGAGCAAGTTGCCGCTCATTATTTTACAAGCAAGGCTGTCAGAAGGTCTCCTTCCAAATAAGGTGACCATTGTTGGCCTCTTTCATATGTGCTACAACCAAACACATGAAGCTGCGTGCAGGCTTCTGCATTCTTTCATATTGGGCTCTGAATTAGAGTTGGATGGTATTGTTGGCACTGCAGTGGTTAGTGCATTTGGGAAATGCGCTAATCTAGAGGAGGCTCAAATATTTTTTTACAAGATGGTAGAGAGGAACGAGTTTGCATGGAATGCGATTATTGCAGCTCATGCTCAACATGGCTTAGGTAGGGGTGCGATTTATGTTTACAAGAAGATAGAAATGGAATGTATGCTTGCTCACTCCTTTAATGCATGGATCCTAGTGGCAAAGTGTGTCATGGAGTGAAAAGGGGTAAAGGGAGAAAAGAGGTGAAGTTAGTAAGTGCCATGTCTCTTTGGATTACAACTAGCACATAAACATAGAGAGCCAAGCTGGAGATTCTGCCTCTATGATGGTTGCGTCGAGGTTCAAAGTTGTCAGCTTATCTTATTGTGCCACAGGTGCTTATAGTGAGATACATCCCTTAAAAGTATTTGGCTCTTCTCTATTCATGCACCACCACAGATCTGCTGAGCCACTGTAGCACGGATTGAACTGCATGCCCTTGACCTTCTATTGCCTACAAATGAAAGTCCTTCCTATGTCTATTGCAGTGTCCCTTGTTCAACATCAAAACCATCCGTGCACAATCTCATATGTGATCAATCTGGGCTATGAAGAGGCAGTCAAAGGAGAGGCCGGTAGGTAAGGGACTCTAGGTGTGTGCAGGTGTGTCTATGTCAACGGAGGATGACGAGTCCGATGAGTCATGTAGGCTTCCTACCCCAACTTCACTCGAAGATAAAGCAACCCGTTGCACCTGCCTCTACGGTAGATCTTAAGCACTAGAGATTCCATCGACGCGTGACTTCGCACTCAACTGATAAGAGAAGAAGATCCGGCACAAGTGAGATAGCTTCTTAAGCACTAGAGCTTCCATCGACGCGTGACTTTGCACTCAATCGTTAAGAGAAGAAGATCCGGCACAAGTAGAGATAGAAATTATGCAATCCTAGCCCTTGTGCATCTTTTGTTGTCATTACATAAATGCTAATGCATGTGAGTATGCCAATTAAATATGCAACAAACTGACTAAACCATTTGTTGTGCATGTGTGTTCTTTGTTCGAGCACCAGCTGGGGTTACAATAATGAAGCAAGCATAACAATATAGTACAAGCAAACACCCTCAAAAACTTGGCAACAGTTTATGCATCCCTAAACAGTCCTGATCCGAGCCATCCTCTGAGCGCATATGAAACCTCTATGTGGATAGACCTATGCTATGATCGATTTCTCTTTTATGAGCTTTGCGTTACCACAACTGCACCAATGCTTCTCAGTGGCTAATTCTTGAGCACACCACATATTCGTGAACCCGTGTCATGGATTTGATTGTTGTTTATGAAGGATGAGAGGCGATACTTGATTTAGAACTATAAATTAAATTAATTTGATGGATGGGGCATGTCTTTCCTTTTCACTCTCGTTGTTGCACTTCTAATATAGTCTGATTTGCTCAGCATGACTTCCGCATTTGTAGAAGATTCAAGTTCGAGCAGAAGAACAACAATGTTGCAAGCCCATTTTCACCACAAAAAAGGTAGTTTTGCAGTCAAGAAAGGTGTGTGATGAGATAAAGAAGGCTTTTGTGAATTCAAACAAGTAGCGAGTGGTCAAGTAAAGAATTTTCTAATACAAGGCTTCAGAGGTGCTTCCAACCAAGATTTCCATCTAAATCTCTCGAGCCAAGCTTGAGGAGCAGAAGTCCACGTCAACTTAAAAGGTAGTGACTTCTTCGTGTGCAACCACAAAATTTAAAACAAAAAGGTCCCTTCAACACTGGAGGAAAAGCATAAGTCCCCCTCCAACACTGGAGGAGAAAACAAGTATACGGGGGAAGGGGACGTTCCCTACGGTTTTTAAAACTTGGGTGAGGATGGTGCCACCTCCCCGCCATACGCATGTATGGTTTTTTCTTTTTTTGGGGGCACAAGCATCCTGCGCACGTAATGCATCTCTTTGCATCTAAAAAATGTGTAATCTTTAACTAATTTTGATTAAAGCGGTAGCTAACTCCTAATGTCAATCATGTCACGAGGTCGTCAAGGTTTGCAACAACTTCAAGAAGAGACAGGCTATAAAGTCTCGAGGACAAGCAACAAGACAATATCAAAGGTACACCCATACTTAGTTTTTTTAATCAGTTTCCTAGTTCTCAATCACTTCCAAACCAATCAAGGCACACTAGTTGCTTCCATGTGCCCTTTACCAATGTATGAATGAGCATATGCCCTCTTCCGTGTGCATCTTTTCAATCCCTTCCACATCATCGACTTGACACCATGCATCGACACAAGTGCCTTGGCTATTGTTTGATCTGCTTATATTTAAAAAAAATATAATAACTATCACTACCTGATTACCCTCCGCTCTTTGAATGGGAAATTATCCTTGTGGCCATGTTATGCTTGGCACCCACATCATGGAGATGTTTTTGTGTAGAATTTGAGGCAATGCTTAGTTTAAAAGGATGGCAAAGTATGTATGTTTTACCAGCATTGGGGGGCCTCAATGGGGTTCAGGGGGTTGAACAGTGGAGGAGGTTGTTGAAGATGGGGCCGGTAAAGATCAACAAATAAGGGTGGCACAACAAGATGATGATTTGATTGAATAGTTTTGGGTGATGTGTTTATGGTGTTATTGACTTGATGGTAAAGGGTTTATGATTATGGCGCTTATTTATAAGCCGAGATGAGCAAAATCCAACACTAGCTTGCAGAAAAAATAACAAGAGTAAAAAATAGTGGGTGTTTTAGGTGTATTATAGATTGAGATTAGTGTGTTATTATTTTGATATGTTAAGAATCTTGTCTTAGAAAGTAGTTGAATTACATACATATAGTAATCGACATTGCTTAGAAAATATGGAATTCAAGAGTTGCATCATCGATGAGGCTCTTCTAACTTACATTGATAGCCCTTTTAAAAAAAAACTTATGCAGTCCGGATTTGATCGACGTATTTATTAGAGTTTTATAGTTCACCTTGAGCCATATACTAGAAGTAATTCTTATATGTTGACATCTTTACAAAGCTAATGTAACTCCTCATGTGAGATTTTCTATTTAGCATCCTGTATTTTTTGGAATTTCTTATATTTATAAAGGAGACTTGGTCAATTTTTTGTTTGATATTTATTCTCTCCATCTTTTTCTATGTGTCTGCACTCTTTTCTTAAGTTTATAAAAACTATTACATCTTCAAATATTCTAGTTCTAGATTTGGTTTGGGGAGATGAGTAGAGTTGGCCCCATCTTCTCATGACTAGATATCCTTAGCGTCAGCTAGAGTTGTAAAAGGAGTAGGAGGACCAAGAGGATGAAATGATTTGTGATAAAATTAAGTTAGTATCACTAATTGTAGAGGAGTTATATTAACAAGAGAGAGAGTTTCATTTAGGAGATTTCTTAAGAGCAAAAAGAAAGTGCTTGGTTGGATGCTTTAACAAGAAACAACATAACTTGTTAACTCGGCATGCAAATAGCTTGAAAAAGATAGAGACAGTAAGACCAACAATAGTTGAGGATCAAATTTACTTGGAATTGGTCCCCCTTCCAAAGGGCTTTGTATTATAGCTTCTCCCATTGAGAGAGATTTTTTTACAATACAATCTTTGTGTTGTTCAAAGCCCAATTGATGCCATGAAGATGGGAAGATTCTTGCACCAAAATTACACTTGGTAGGGCATCAATCCCAAGACCTCAAACACCTTCAAAGGTGGAGAGAGCTAGCGGGGAGTGAGGAAAGAGAAGAAGAAGAAGAAGTTCTTACAAGGAAGAATAATTCTGTCACATTAGACTTTCACTCATAAAGCATAAAATAGCTTAGTAATGGAGATGAAGGAGAAAATGAGCATGCTTGTAAGCTTGGTGCTTGCTTGTATTTTTATTCCATGGTCAACTAATGTTGGTGTAGTGTAACATTTAATGGCCTAGTAACTTGTGTGTAGCAGAAATTAATATGAACATAGTGGGCATTTCATTAGAATAGATTCCTAATGAGAATTACAAGAGTGCTTGGGTGGAGAGAGCAACAAAAAGCATGACACCTAGTTAGATAGCATGAACAATACTTTCAAAAGAGAGAGAAATTAAGCTATTGACAATAGTTGAGGACCGGATTTACATGGAGCCGGTCCCCCCTCCAAAAGGCTTTGTATTATGGTTTCTCCCATCAAGAGAGACATTGTACAATACAATTCTTTGTGTTCCTTCAAGACTAGCTAGTGCAATGAAGATGAAAGCTTCATGCACTAAGCAAAGAACTTATCAAACACAACATCAATTCTCTCCGGTCTCAGACCCAAGACCTCACACACCTTGGAAGATGGTGAGAGCTAGCGGGGTATGAGAGTAGATTGAGAGGAAGAAGGAGTATTCTTACAAGAAAGATGTACATCTCCTCACATAATCACTCATATTAGCATAGCTTAGCTTAGTGATTAGCATGGTAGAGGAGATGAGCATGCATTGAAGCTTGGTTCTTGGTTGGATTTGCATCACAAAGCCAAGTGTTGTTGGTGTAGGCCTCCCTTCTCACAAGCTTGCAGTAGGTGGTAAGCTTTCCATTAAAGCTTGAGAAGGAGAGAGAGTCTTCTTTACTTCACACATGAGATTGTGTGAGTGTGTGTGTGATAATGCCTTGCAAAAATCAGCCCCCTCTCTCTCTTGGTCGACCCCTCTTGCTATTTGCTCATGCTACAGTCTCATTGGACCTCCCTAGGGCTAACCAATGATAATTAAGCAGTATAAGTGATAGCCTTCTGACATGTGTCCCCCTTTCCCCTTTTGTAAGAGATTTATGTAATTAATAAATGCAACTAAACTCTCATTGGACCCCTTTGCCTCTTGGCCAATAGGAATCAGGCAAGCCATTGGGCTGCTGAATGCTCATTGGTCCCCTTGGGAGACTGTCCAATAGTATTCTAGAGAGCTTATTTCTCATTGGTTCTTTTATTAAGTTTTTTAAAATTAATTAAACTAGATTTACTCTAGCCTAATTCTCATTGGTCCGCCTCCAAGGCCATCCAATAGGAATTGGGTACACCTTGTGGGCATCTGGGCTAGGGAGTTGACATGTGTCCCTCATTCCCTTTGTGTAAAGGGAGATTGTGTGTGTGTGTGTGTGTGTGTGTGTGTGAGTTTCTCTCTCATCCCCTACTCCCAAGGCTCGCCTCTTCCTATGTAGGGATTGATAAAGACTTTTGGGTCACGCACAAAGCATCCAATTCCCCTCATGCTTGACCTTTCGACACTACCTTTGAATTTTGGAACCTTAGCATTTTGGAAGTATTAATGGGCTGAACCTTAGGGTCTTTTAAGCCCATTGTTGCACATGGCACTTTTGCAGATGGCCCCCCCTTTGGATCCCTATTTTCCCTCCTTTGGATCCCTACTGTGACGGGTCTGCTAGCTTAACCAATATTCTAGCTTTTTCTACCCTGGCACTTCCCCATATTAAATGATCAGTTTAACATGAGAAAATTATTTAGGAGAATTAGATATTGATTATTATGACATGTAGGCTTCTCCAATTCTCTTTGTCTTGAGAGGGAGTCTTTACCTTGTGAGAATGAATTTTCTTGATACAAGAGAGAGTAAAACCCATCGACCCCCTCTTTTTTAGCATGCTTGAAGGCCATTGGTCCATGTTGTGGGCGAGCTAATGGATGGCTCACATCACATCAAGCAAGAGGGTTAGCAATGTGACAAGTGTCCTTCATTCCCTCTTTGAGAAGAGAGCTAAATTCCTTAATTAAATAAGGCTAAATTCTTGTTGGCTCTCAAGGTGGGCTATCCAATGAGATTCAAGCTAGCTCATGGAATGATCAACCCTCATTGGTCCCCTTGGTAGGCTACTCAATACGATCAGCTTGATCATGGGGAGATCTATTCTTATTGGTTCTCTTTGTGGGCTATCCATTGAGATCTAAGCTTGTTCAAGGAATGATTAATTGGACCAACCATGAGACCCACAAGTGCTACTTTTAAGACCAAAGTATGATGGGAACGTTCAGTACGTGCCTATATAGCCACCCACCAGATGGTGCTAAAAATACCCCCTTAGCCATTTAGGATTATCCTTTCCACCATTTATGCAAAAGGGGCGCTAGTCTTTAGGGCCAATCTCTCTGGGCACGGAGCTACGCAGGGCCGTGTCCACTAATTTTTTTTGTGTTTTCTCTTTTAGTTTATTTTCATGTTTCCTGTGATACCTTTCTTGGCGTCTTCGATGTTGGTTTGCTAACTCAAAAAAAAATTCTTCCTCTCCCTTGAGTAAAAGTTTGGCTCTTACGTGATACTTTTCTGTTTGATTCATCCGTTGTGGTCGTTTCTTCTTCCAAATCCTGTGTGGCATCGTAATAGTGATCAAAGAAGCCCTATTGCTCCTCAATCATTTTGATAAATACCATTTAGATCGGGACTATATCATAGCCCTCCTCGTCACAAAAGTGTATAGGTATAGATCCATTAATGCATACATCCATTGTGGCCAAAATATGGGTCCACTCAAAAGGATCAAACAAATGTTCAGGGAATGGTTTAGGTATGTAGTCTGCATCATTCACTTCTCTCTCTAGAATGTAGTCTGCTTGTCATAAAGTACCCGATCAAATGCCCCACACATCCAAAATTGAGTGTCTTTTTGTATCCACGATAGAAGTTTAGTCTCTCTTGAGGTTTCAGAGTACTATTCCTGTGTAGCTATCCTCAGGACATCCTTGTAGGAGTGGTCTTTTAGATTCACTTAAGTAATTGCTCCTACTTGTTTCATGTAGAGATAATCATTTTCCCAATCTTGATTAATTGTATCTATTTCCTGAATGGTCTTCCCAAGATGATTTCATAATTGAGTTTCTTTGCAAAATCTACAATGGAAAAAGTGTGTTGGTAGTCAATTCCAAAGGAGTTGACCATAACATTCTCTAGTAAGCCCATCGATTTCTCAATGTGTCCATCTACTAGCTACAATTTCATCCCTGTTTGCTTGATTACTTGTTCTTTCCTAGGCTTCCCAAACAGATTTTTGTTTCTATGGCTATGCCTGCTCCACTTTCCAAAATAGCTATGGTTGTTGCATCATTTTATTGTATTGGAAGGGTCGTGTTTCCTTCGTTCCCCTCACAATAGTCCCCTACTTTGTTCATGGGCAACAAGTTGAAAAGTTTAGTCCGTGCCTCTTCATTTTGGAATTTTCCAAGTTCATTTTACATGCTCCCTTTAGTCCCAGCTTTTCCATTATTGTTTGCAATTTCTCCCCAAAGGTGTGGTCGTAACTTCATTATTTGACCCAAAGTAATTGTGCACTGAATTGGAGTTGACCTAATGGATTAAAAAATTTACCACATCCAAGGTTTGTTTGGCCTATTTAGTTTTGTCGCTTTGCAGATCATCAATTTCTCTTCATTCTCTCCTAGGTACGAAGGTAGTGTCCACAATGTTCTATCTTTTGTAGAGTTTAATTGCTCCGATCTCCAATCTCCATACAAAGACCGTTCATCCAATTCCATAGGTGATCTATATGACCATACTTCTTCAACTGGAGCCAATTTCAGAGTGAAACTCTCATCTCTTGCTTCCCTAACTCGCTTCCACATATGGTTTGGCCAATCTTCTTCAACTATTGGCACTCCATCCCATCCTTCCTCACTATCATAAATCATTAGTTTAGATGATTATGTGTCATTGTTATCCAAAGTTTCCAGCTCACCCTTTTCTTGAGCTTTTTCTCTAATTCTCGTGTCTCAAGTTATGCCGGTTTCCCTGTGATTTTTTACTGAGGTTTGTGTTTTTTGAGCATGGATTTCATGATTTGCACCAAGTTTTTATATGCTTCCATATCAGGTGCTAGATAATTTCTCCATTTGGTTTCCAATGTCTCACTAGCTTTTAATCAAGCATGGAAAGCTTTTAATGCCGTGTTGATTGGTTTGTAAATTTTATCGACCATTATCGATCCAATTGATTTTGGTTCGAGATCCTTAAAGTTTGATAGAAGAGTTTGTATCTTTTTCTCTACCTCTTTTCATATTTTTTGTTCAACCCCCTTTCGTAGTTTTTGTCTCTTGAGTTTGTATCATTTGTGTCTTTCTTTTGTGGAGTTTTTGGAGAAATTACAGGGTTTGTCATATCCACTCATAGTTTTTTTTAAATTCCCCTTAGCTTGTCCTCTAGTCACTACTCAAATTGGAATTGCAGATTCTCCTTTTGACGAACTACTTTGTACGACTTGAACTACATTTATGGTTGTATTTCTTTTGTTCGTTGGATTCCTAGGGTAGTCTTCAAAAAAGTGTCCACCCTTGAGACCACATGCTCCACAATATGCCTCCATAGGTTGCGTATTATTATTTTGTTCAAGAAAATCATTTTTCCAATGGTCACCCAATCCATTGTTATGGAAATTTTTGGTTTTTGGTTTGGGCATTGGTTTGATCATAGGTGATCTAGCTCCTTGGTTTTCAATGAAATAAACCGGTGATGTTTCCATAGATGTTTGGTACATT
Source organism: Adiantum capillus-veneris (assembly GCF_014529385.1). NCBI lineage: Eukaryota > Viridiplantae > Streptophyta > Polypodiopsida > Polypodiales > Pteridaceae > Adiantum > Adiantum capillus-veneris. The sequence continues at coordinate 68,333,374 of NC_140939.1, read as the reverse complement.
GGTTCTACTGGCATTGAAGTAGATTGACTATACCACTCTTCTTCTACCCCCATTGTTATCAAACTCATTTCAGGGTATGGAGTAATGGGTACTAGAACCTAATCATCCACTTGTCCTTCAGGAAACATATACTCGTTTCAAGGTATGGAGTAATGGGTACTAGAGCCTTATCATCCACTTGTCCTTCAACATTATTCCTTGGGAGTGGTGGTTGTTGGCCTAATACTAGTTGTGGTCTCTCCATATTCATGGGAGATCTTTGCATTGGTGCCACATTTGGTGGGTATCTATACACGGGTTGTCCTTGTGGCCTCATTGGCACATACTAGACACTTTCACCATATTTGGGCTTGTAGTAGCACTCATTTTTCTCATGATTTGTCAATTTTCCTTCAATGGCATTTCAATTGTCTTTGTTGTCCCAGAGGTTGTCCCTGATTTGGTCCTTATCACACAGGCATCTCATAGGCAACCTTTGCATGTTGGTCATCATATCATTCATGCATTTAAGCATGTCTTCTATAACATTGGGAAAAAAATTATTTTGGTTGAGCAAAAGTAATTCAAATTCAAAAAGATTTGGGGAAGAGTGTCATCATAACATGTGCTATAAGTTGACCAAGTTTCATGTCAAAATGCGGCCAAACATGGATTGCGATCCATGTACCTCATCATGATGTTTGGCTGGAAATTGATCAGTAGGTAGTTGATACCATTTGGAACAACTTTTTCAACAGGCACAATGTCAAAAAACTGAAAAAAGTTGGTCAAAATAGCCAAAAATAGAAACTAGTCAAAAACTGCAGGGTAGACAAAAAAACTTACTTTTGACGGATAAAAAGTTTTCAAAATGCAAAAAGTGGTGAAATAGACTACTGACATTGCAGACACTGGTCATGCCATATTTGGTGTTCAAATGTGATGAAACATGGATCACGACCCACGTACCTCATCATGATTTTTGGGTATGATTTGAGCAGTAGGTAGCTGAGACATACAAAAACACCTTTTCCAAAGGAACCGTTTACAAAAATGTCACAAAAAAAGTTGTTAAAAGAGCCAAAAACAGTTCAATTTCAAAATCGCCATAGCAGACTATAGAATTCATTTTTTTGGGCAAAATTGATCCAAATTCAAAAACATTCTGTGGAGCTACAAAAGATCATAAGCTATCAACACAAATCCAAAAGTGGTGGAACATGGATCGTGATCCATGACCCCCTTAGGAATTTTTAGACACAAGGTTTTCCAGCTTGTAGCAGAGACCATTGTGAATAAAAGTCCCGAAAGAAGCATTGTCAAAAAAGTTCAAAAAGTGGATCAAACGGGAAAAAATAGTTCAAGCTGAAAACCTTGAAATAGACCTAAGGATTGAATTTGTTCTGACCTAAACAAGTCCAAATCACACAAAAATCATATAGCAGGGATTAGTGGACCAAGGGGAACCTGTGTGCCAAGTTTAAATACAATCTGACACACGGGTACATGGATCACAATCCACGTTCCTCTGCCACAGAGTCTAGTGGTCACAAAGCTAGAGCATCACAAGAGTCTAGTGGTCTTTTCAAAACTGAATTTGGATATCAAAAACCAAGTCAAAAGACCAAAATTACCAAGCATTTTAAGTAGGTACTAGAATTGGCCTCATTTCCAATCTAGAGGTCCATTTTCAAAAAAACTTTGTGGCATAGGACCTACTAGTCATGCTAATTCTTATGGTACGAAGCAAAGTTATTTGGGCTCCAAACATGGATTGTGATCCATAACCCCATAGTGACAGCTTGACCAGATCAGTAGTACATACAGAAGAAAACATATCCTCGAGTCCAATTTTTGGAAAAAATAAGCAAATTTGGGTCAAAAGGGAGCAAAATAGGTGAAATACTAAAAACCAAAGTGCATACCTAGTGTTTGACTGATCAAAACAAGTCTAAATCCAAAAATATTTGAGATTTAGCTTGTGGACATAGAGTGCAACAAGCTGCCAAGAGATTAAGACTAGATGCGGTTGAACATGGATCGCGATCCATGTACCCCAACCTCATAATTTGATGAGAATCGGTACAAAGCAGTCTGCATATGACCTTGTCTACATACTATAAAAATTTGGAGAACATTGCAAAAAAAAAATTGACAGGGGGTCATGGATTGCGATCCATTTACCTCAGCATAGTGGGGGTACCTGACTTGATGATCTTGTATACATACTTGAAGACATCCCAAATCTGAAGTCTGAGCTAAAAAATACCTCCTGGAGGCCAAGACACAAGGCAAAGTTCATGTGTCTTTGTCTTGAAACCGTTTTGAGTGATGATTCAAGTGCAATTCACCAAAATTGCTCTAAGTTTTAATAGACAACTCCAACTTGAGTCAGGTAAAGCATTGAAGAAATCTTGCGGGCAATAGAGCATGCCTAGACTAGTAATGTTAGTAGGTCACTGTGATGGACGTTTGTATCATAGCTATCTAGCACTAACATAATGTCAATACTCACAAGGAAGTGATTCAAATGGGGCAGGGAGACTCTTTGAGGTTTTCAATCTCAAGAAGTGAACCTAACAAGATAACGCAACAACTCAACAAAAAAATCAATGCATGATTAGGAAAATCTACCTATGTCCTTTCTCACTGCTCTAGGTCATCATGCCATTTCAGCACTCGAATAGACTCAAAATGAAACAAAACTTTAGGAGGAGGTCTAGGACACCTAGGGACACTATCCTACCAAGTCTGGGGGCAACCCGACAAGGTAACAAAATCACAATCCATCACAAAAAAGGTCTTGAAAATTGCAACAAAACTATCCAAAAAGGTTGCCTTATGGTTTAGGAACACTCTCATATGGTCAAAACGTCAAAAAGCAATGACTTAAGCACTCAAATCTGTAACTAAGGCTCATAGACACGTAGTCGCTAGCCACATCAAAATTGACAATGCTTACACTTGAATGAAAGAGCAAAGAGAAAGGAACACAATGCAAGTTTCAGAGTCAAAAACGGATTACCCAATCATTACAGAAGTTGATAACAATTTAGAGCAGCTTTTAGCTTGAGCGCACGTAGATTAGATCTCTTTCTCTTTCTAAAGTTAAGCCCTCTTTTTCACATTAAGGTTATTGACATTTATACCTAGGGATTTCTAAATGGCCATTGGTTGGTTCACATGGACCTTTACAAATGTCATGACATAATTATAACTCAGGGAACCTTACTACTTTAGAATCGGGATTTACGGAGAGTAGAAATGTGATAAGCCCTCTTATTTACATTAAGGTTATTGACATTTATACCTAGGGCTTTCTAAATGGCCATTGGATGGCTCACATGGACCTTTACGAATGTCATGACAGAATTACAACTCAAGGAATCTTGCTACTTTGGAATCACTACAGTAGCTCGGAAAAAAAGAGTAGAAATGTGGTGTCCGGCTATGTGGACAACCGTACGGTCAAATCCGTTAACAAACGCCAAATATTGAACCTCAATGGAATAGGCACAAAAAAGTCGGGGCAATTATGATCAAATTGATTGGCGGGGCCACTCCAACGTACTAACTACTTTGGATAATTTTTAGCAAAAAGATCTCCAGATGTCAGTTTTCAAAAAAAATTGATCCGAGATATATTATGAGGTCTACAGGACTCAATGGTTAGGTAAAGATGGGAGTGTCCGAAAACTCTAGGTATGTATAGTCCACTATGCCATGTCAACCCTCATTTGAATTGTAGACATTTGTGAGAGAGCTCTACCTAGTGGATTTTTGCTTTCTTTTTTGAGATTATATGCACATTCTGCCAGCTCTTACTCACTTCAACCATGAGGGGTAAGTTTCTAGCTATAACATAAAGCATTTTTAGTACCTCTTTGTCCACCACCACGGTCATAAGGAGCACAAAAACACAGGGTAACCTGGGAAGGTTTGGGAAGAACAACACTTGCACTGATCAAATCGGGCTTCCAAATCACACAAGATTTGAACATGGGCTCAACTCAAGTAAGTGACCACATGTGTAGGGTCAAAAGTGAAATTGCCAGCAAATTCCTTGACCCAGTATCTTTGGTGCGCCGAAGAAAAAGGGCTTCAATTGGGACCATGTTTTACCCACTTGAAGTTAGCATCATGTAGAAGGTTGGTAGATAATTGGGGGTTTGTTAAAGGTCCCCTCATCAGGCTATGCAAAAATGACCATATCTTTGCTGCAAAGTGTTTTTTTTCACTTTAGTGAAAAATACTGACTCATTTGACTTCAAACCTCAGAGTGACATTCTAATAGCTATGTGTAACCTACATCAACCTCTTGGGGGTCAACAATCACAAGTTGGTAGCCTAAAATCCAACTCTAATCTGGTAAGGGCCATCAGCTTCAAGGAAATCAACACCAAGTGCAAAACATAAGACCAGGGCCACAATCAACCTTCACTACACTAGTAGAAGCTATATATAGAAAATTGGGGGCAAAAGATGCTAATTTAGGCAAAATTTATTTTCGGCGTGCCTAAGATATCATTTCTCACATAAATATCTTTTTGCATATTTGATTGTATAAACATGATTTCCATAGCCTTCATGCATGTTGTATAAACTTGAGACTCACACATCATGTATTCACTTCCATTAGGGAAAATTTGGACTCTCAAAGGGGCACTATAAGGAGGTTTGACTTTGCCTCTCTTGTCCAAAGTGGGGAGCCCGGTAAAATACATAAATGCTTTTTCAAAACCCTATCGGCCAACATATCATTGGAAAGATCTTACAAAGTAGGTTCTAAATCCCCAAACTCTGACAAATTTGGAGTTGATTTGTAGAAGTTATGGCCTACCCATTGAAACTAAAACGTGAGGAGATTCCATTTATAAGACAAAGTTGTCACATCAAAAAAAGGAACCTTCTAGAATATAAGGAATCTGATGGCATGCTATATATCAATGGATAGATCTCGATAAGTACATTTTAAATCCAAAAGGTCCAACAAGTTTTGATTTCATTTGTAAAAACTTGTGCATCCGTTTTGGATAAGAGGGAGAAAGTCAAAGTCCTTATAGGGCCCATTTGAGAGTCCAAAATTTCCCTAATGACTATGTTACACTTTTCTATCAAAGTTACACAAAAGGATGCACACAAGACTTTTGGACCACTTTTTAAGCTCAAACTTTCCTCAGAGCTTAGTTAGCACCTATTGGAGTTATACAAGAGACATCAATCCAAAAAAGTTCCAAATCATTGCAAGTTTATCTTCAATGTGTTGAAGATAGACCTATGTCATATTGAACTTTTTCTCATCCATTTTTAGTATGAATGTGCTTAAATGTTCTATGTGAAGCTTCATATCAAGTTGCATCAATTTTGACAAAGCGTAACTCCTAGAAACAAGAACAAGCTCTAATCGCGGAAAAAAGCAGACACAAATTTGCATGTAACTCTCACCATAGAGCCCAAAAAGCCAACCAACATCATACATATCACCTACAACATCAACAAAATCTATACATTCACTTTTGGCATAAATTTGCAATCATATGCCGACCTCTGCATCTACGGGATGCTAAAGATAGACTTTGCTAGATTTTGGTGTTTTTTTCATTTCAACTATTGTTATAGCATTTCTACTTTTAGTGAAGGTTGGAACAAGTATGATGGACACTTTCTAATGCTCTATCTCATGACAGGATCTCTCTTATTATCCTCAGGGGCTTGAAACAAGAAAATTATGAAGGCCAAGTTGGAAGAGTTTCTCCCAAACAGCTAAAGGAACAATCTCTCAAGGAGGCTAATGTTACTTGACTGACTAAAGACCAATTAGAGAACCAACATGCCACTGTCTACCATGGGACCTTCAAAAGCTCTCAAGAGTCAAAAGTGGAAGTTCAAATGCTACCAAAGGAAGACACATACTTAGCAAAAGAAGATTGGCCTATTAACTTGAGAGTAGCGTAAATTAGAGAGAGTACCTTTGTGAAATCACTTTGTGAGCATAGCGGGTGAACATAATTGATGGTAGAAACATAAACATAGCATTTTGTTAACTTGGCATGAACAATACTTTTGCAAGAGAGATAATTTAGAGAACATGACAACAGTTGAGGACCAGATTTATGTGGAGCCGGTCCCTCCTCCAATAGGCATTTGTATTATGATTTCTCCCATCAAGAGATACTTGTTACAATACAATCTTTGTGTTCCTTGTGATGCAGGGGATGTAATGAAGATAGAACGCTTCATGCATCACAAGCATAACATAAACTTTGTGGAAAGCTTTAACTATCCCAAGACCTCAAACACCTTTAAAGGTGGAGAGAGCTAGCAGGGAATGAGGGCAGGGAAGAGGAAGAAGAAACATTTCATAGGAGAAAGAACTAGTTCCTCGCTTATCATCACTCTTCTTGCTATCATACATAATAGCATAGTAATGGAGATGGAGAAGATGTCAAAATTAAGTATTGAAGCATGGATCTTGGTTGGATTTGCATTCCATATCCAAGAGTGTTGGTGTAGGCTCTTAACCTCTCTACTTGCTTGGAGAAGGGAGCTCTTGCACTTTTCACTTCACACAATGAGTGTGTGTGTGGGAGAGTATACCCCCCAAGCATGCCCCTAGCTTCCTTGGTCCACCCCCCCTTGTAGCTCATGCTTGAAGCTCATTGGACCCCTCTAGGCTTAGCCAATCACAAGCAGGAGGTAAATCAAGTAGCAAGGGTAGCCTTGGGACAAGTGTCCCCCTTTGCCCTTTGAGAGAGAGGACTTGATAAATGTAAAAACAATTAATTAAATATTCTAAATTATCATTGGACCCCTTTGGGTGACCATGAGGGCAACATGAGGAGGAACTTGACAATTGTCCCTTTTTCTTTCTTTGTACCAAGCATGCCTTGTGTGAGTGTGCGTGTGTGTGTGTGTGTTGTCTCCCACCCCCCTCTTGCAGGTCTCGCCCCCTCCTTGTAGGGATTAGTGTTGACTTTTGCACACCTCAAGCCACTCAACTTTGGACCCGGTTCCCACACAAGTTTGGCCCTTAAGCCCCTCAAGGTTGGGACGGGTTCCTACCTCAAGTACAACCCTAGCATCTCAAGCATGACAAGCATCTCAGCCATCAAACACCTCAAGAACCTTAGTCATCAAGCACGTCAAGCACCTCAAGCACCTTAAGGTTGTTCTGGGTTCCCGCCTCAAGATCAGCCCTAGCTTACCTAAGGTCAAAGAACTTTTACACTAACTATTGGAGGTCTTCAATGAAACTAACCCTAAGATCTTTATGATCCATTGGTTCTCCTTGCTCTTCGATAGACCATCTCTCATTTTGGCCCCTTTACCATTGGCCCTGTGTTGAGAGAGATCTATAAGCTCATGTCTCTATCCTAACCCTTGTTATTGTTTATTCTCCCACATTAAATAATCAGTTTAATATGAGAAAATCATTTGGGTTGGTTAGTCGTTAGATTTTATGTTGGATACAGCCAGACCCTTGTAGTAAAATCTGGGCCTTGGAGATATATCCACCATGTGGAGTCAACTATCACAGAGCATATGAGCTGAACACACTATGAATAGCCACAATATCAGACCTTAACAACACCCCACTGAAAGTAAACATCACAAAGGAGAAAATATTTGATGCACTGAAGTTGCTAAAGTGTGGAAATCCTATGAGAGAGTACCAACTGGAAACCACACATATCTTCACACACAAGTCATCATCTTTCATTGATCTCAAACAAAGGTAGATAGAGCGAGCAATTTGGCTCAACCTATGGCTAGCTAGCAAGATGGAAATGGATGAAGAGGAGATACCACCTAGGGCACCACTTGTTTGTACAGAATTTCAACAAAGACTTGTCAAAGTCTCCAAGAGGAACTAGATGAGGAAACAACCATCTCATCTGTGACATTAGAGAGTGACAAAGACCAAGAAGATGAAGAAGAGGATTGTCTAGAGAAAAGACCAAAAGAAAAGGGAAAGGCCAAGGTTGAAGAAACAATTAGCAAAAAGTGGCCATGCCCCATAGTACAAATTGAGGAGCCAGCACAAAGAGCGACCAGAATTGAAAGAGAAGCGACCGCCTTTGAGCTTGAAAGAGGGCTCATGGGAGATTTCGTGAAAAAATGGTAACCCAACCCAAAGAAGATAAAGATCCACATTAAAAAATTCACATTATCTTCAACATGATGACCCACTTGCTAGATTGGAATCGCTCTATGAGGAGGAAGATAAAGAGAGCAGACCAAGGCACATACCATTGAAACAACACATCCAAAGGAAACAATCAATAAAGATGTGCCTAAAGACAAGAAGAAAGCCTCAACCACCGTCCCTACAATGCTTGAAGAGCAACCTCCACAAGAGGAACCAAGCACTCACACTGAGGAATTTTTTGAAGTTTAAATAGTTGTTCTAGAAGTACCAAAAGATCCTATATTTAGATAGGACAAAGAGCAGCTAACAGTTGCAAGTGGAGCTACCAAAAGAAGAGATGGTTGGACCACCACACCAATAAGAAGTAGGTACTTCTTGATCAATTTAGACCTTGGAAGAAAGAGATGATTTTTCTAGATATGCGCATGAGGCTGTGGATGGAATAAAAAGATGAATTTTATGCTCCCCACCAAAAGATCCATAGCCTCTAGTAAATATCACAATGATAAGGCTTGAGGTAGCTGAATATTTCAACCATGCGTTTAAAGAGGCAATGGAGACAGTCAACAAGAAAATGGAATAAATGATGCCCAAAGATAAAGAAGACATAGATGCCTTAAAGTTAAGAACGCAACAACAAGAGCAGCACTTGAAAGAGGTAACCACAATCTTTCATAATACAAGCTCTTTTGCACAAAAAGTGCAAGTCCAACTTGATGTATCCAATGATCAATTGACACAGTTAGAGTCTAGATGCCAAGAGAAGACTCAACTACTCAATCAACTGAAGAAAAACCCCATTGTAGCTACATTGAAAAACACTGATGAAGCTTACAAATCCCTTGAGCAAAAGAATAGAGAACTTGAAATAGAAATCAGGCTCAAGAAGATTCAACACCGAAATCTCTTTAGAGGATTTATGAAAAGAGAAGAAAGCTATTAGAAGGAGATAGAACACCTCATGGAAGAGCTTAGGAAATCTCAAGAGGCAATAAAAGCTCAAGCATCTACTTCCATGGAGGACCAACCGGAACTTGCAATGGGAGATATAGACACTTTATAGTTTATAGATTTTGAAGCTATATCAACCACAAAAGCAAATTTCCTAGTAGAGATTGTGGTTACACAAGACAAAGCAAGCCCCTTTGCAGCTACAACAACTTTGAATGCAGAAGAAGAGACCTTGCTTAAAAAGTAAATAGAAGATGAAATCGAGCAAGTGTAGAAGGATGCCATGCAGTGGCAAGAGAGAATTCTTGACTCAATCAATGTCAATATTCTTACAAAGGACAATATCAATGAAGAATGACATCAGCAAGCTCTCCCCTACCCTCTGATCAATTTTAAAGTGTTGCAAATGAAATCGTATGGCTCAGATGCCTTATGGATGATTTGGGTGTTGGACACAACATTGCCAACATCATCTACCAGCACAAGATTGGCACATTGGTAGTTTCAAGGAACCCAATTTCTCATGCTCGCACAAAGCACATTGAGGTGCATCATCACTATGTCAGAGAGAGACTCTCAGTAAGAGAGATCGGCTTGGCTTATGTACCAACACAGGACAACCTTGCAAATTTGTTCACAAAGGAATTTCCTTGTGAGAAGTTCAAATCTTTCCACAAAGCTTTTGGCTTGCTTCATTTTGTGGATTGATCATGCACTCAAGGCATGGAACTTTCCTATACACTATGTGCCAACTCTTTTTCACCTCATCACTCCTAGTGGGAATTTGTTACCATATATATGTGGTAGTGATGTGTGAACACACTTAGAACTGCTAGGGAATGTTTTCCTCACTAGGAGGTTTTTTCCTCGTGCATTGTATATATCCCCATCATTCTAGGGCTAACTTATCTTTCCATTGTTCATTAAGTAATACACTCTCTACTGTGTGCCTTGATTTTCTTTATCTTCTGCAAGTTGTGTGTGTTTTTGTGCAACCATATTTTGAACAATAGATTTTATCAAGTCTCTTAAGTTTTGTTACATTGCGGGTAGAGTTAACCATATTGTAAACATGTCTTTGGCAGATGAGGTATATTGTTCTTGCTAGAGAGGATCTAGTTAACCATATTGTAGATATGTCTTTGGCAGATGAGGTATATTGTTCTTGCTAGAGAGGATCTAGCTAATAGGGTTAAAGGAAGAGCTTTGCATACTAAAGCTACAAATTTTGTAATCAAGTTCTTGCTTGAAGATGTGATTTTCAGTTATACTTGTGTTGGCAAGATTATTGTTGATAGAGGAGAGCTAGATTCACATAAAGCTCATGAGTTTTTTGCTCATTTGGGCATCAAATTGACTCTAACTACAACATATAATCTAGAAGGTAATGGGAAGAGTGAAAGAGGAAATCCACCTATTGTTAAAGCTTTGGCAAAGGTGTATGGAGGGCATATTGGTGCTTGGCTTAAATTTATACCTTTTGCTTTATGGGTTGATCAATCCACACATATTTTTGGTTAAAATTTTTATGCCATATGAATTGATGTGGACAAAAACCCATCATTACTACATATGAGGCACTTATGTATTGGACATTATTTCCATGTAGGGAAAGAAGTATGTCAATATAAGATTTTCTTGCTTTTCATATTTGTTAAGGTTAAATGGGAAACAATCACCTTTTTCTCCTACACTTTTGTGAGGGAAATTTGGAGGCTTTTGAAGGTCAAAGAGGGATCCCTTCATAATGTGGCATGTGGCGTGGGTAATATCCTACATGTAAGCTATTGAAGTACAATGAAGGTCTATATATACTAAATCATGTGCCCATTTGGGTATCACAATGTGAGGGATCCTCTTGGTGGAGCTCACCTCATGGCTATAGTGCATGCATAGGCTACCTGACCTAGTAGCAAGGATGTGTTTTCTCCACAATTTTTTACAAAGTTTTTGGCAGCACACAATTTTTGGGGAGAAAAAGCATTAAGAAAGGTTTTGTTCGGAGACAAGAAAGGGGAAAAGTCTTTGGAAAGAAGAGGAATTGAAGGTCTCTCTCTCTCTCTCTCTCTCTCTCTCTCTCTCTCTCTCTCTCTCTCTCTCTCTCTCTCTCTCTCTCAAATCAAAAAAGGAGGAGACAAGGAAGGAAAAGAAGTCAACAACTAGCTTTCAAGGTTTGGCATCGGCTTGCTACTCATCTCTAGTGTATGCCAACTATTGCGAGCTACATAGAGGGTGCATTTACCTTGGTGTTTGTGCTCGTTCTTAGCATACATAGGGACCCATTTGCAAAAATTCTTATAACTAGTTATTATTTTTATTAGCAATATAGCTATTGGTTTTAGTTTACAATTGTGCAATGTCTCTTGTGTTTTGATTCTTCTCACACTCTCTCATAGCTAGGCGCTCCGTGCCTTCTCAACTCCTCTCTCAAATTGCCTAATTCTTAACATCTTTGGTGAGCCCGACATGAAATGATTTGGGGTGGGAATTTGTGATTGTGATGATGTATACATTGTAAGAGGAAACCATGCAGTAGATGATGCAATGGTTTGCTGCTCCAATGCAACAACAATACCCTACCCAATAGCAATTCCATCTGAACAAGAAAATCTAGAAGGCCGGCCATGTGGTAACTAACAAATTGCAATGTTTTGAAGGTCGTGATATTTCAATGTTTTGCAATGTTTATGAACAATCTATGGATATAATAGAATTGAAGACCATGATGCACTCTAAGGGTTTTAATTGATTGTAGTGCCAAGACTCGGGGCTTGAATTAGAGAGATTTGGCTTGCATACCATGCTAGCTGACAAGAATGTAAGAAATCTTTGTAGGAGGAGTACTTTCTTGAATATGCTCTCATAGTGGTTTAGAAGAAAAACAAGGGATTATTTGCATGAGAGCTGGTACGATATTTTGAGAAGAAATTTAAATAGTTATTTATAGCAACGATTGATGAAACCAAAAAGGGTGGAGTTATTTTTTCAAGCTTCCAATCAACAACTTCAAAAGAGTTTTGTGTATCTACTTGAAGATACAACAAGTGATTTAAGCATAAATTTTGATTAGAAAGTGGTTTCATAATCATGAAGCAACAAATAAGGATAGACAAGCTAATCATAGTCGACCCTACGAATGAATTTGAAGAGAAATCATCATACAAAGAATTTAACCCCTACAAAACCTAAGCTAGAAGAGCCGGTTCTTGACAATATTGTAAATGATATATTGAATTAACTCTTAAAATCATAAAACTTAGAGGTTTACATGCAAATGTTTCTACACCAAAGCCCAGGCAATGTCCTCTATGTAGGAATGGGGGATGGTAAATGTCTACGGTGTGATAGTTTGGATTATGAACATAAAGACTTTGAGAAACTTGATAAAACTTAAAAAAAAAAAGTAATTTTTTGGAAGGGAAGAAGGATCGATGTGAGGGAAGTTCGAGAGACTATTCACTGGAACTATGGAAGAGGTGGTATGAAGAAACTAGTGGAAGAGATGCACTTTAATGTTGCTCTTGTTGAAGTGGAAACTTATGGATTGCATGTGTATGGTAAGGAGGATGAGGAATGTTTTTGAGATAAGGTAAATTTATTTCCTTATGATCTAAAGACAAATGAATCAGGTAAGGTGGCTCACTGTAAGCTATGTCAAGTTGGGAGTTTCCATTACTAGTGAATGGGTGATTGAATTTATGCTTGGATGTAAGAGCCATGTCTATCATCCAACTACTCTACAAAAGGGAGAATAGAGAAAGTTGGTATCACATTCCTCATTAGAAAATTCAAATCTTTCAACATCTTTTTGCTTGCAACCCATGTTCCAGCAACAAAGAATTGATGCATTTGGGTTCTTTATCCTACTCTTGAGACACTTGTTTATGTAGTGGGTTGGACTACGCACTTGACTGCAGAGATGTACAAAAGTTTCATTCATTATTAAATCTCAAAAGACATTGTGCCAACTCTCCACCATACTTCTTTGTGGCACTTGAGTAGTCTACACACTAGATATACCTTTCAATGTTTTTTTTTCAGGATTTAGGAAATGTGAAGAAATTGTTTGCTTTGATAGTGTTTGTAGCTCATGAAAGAAGTATTTTTAAACCTGCAAACCAAGTGAATGGCTTGATCACTAGGTTAATACTCTCCTTGGAATGGGAGATTGTCTCTTCAAACATCTTATGCCAGTGTTAGGATTTAGAGCTACTGGTTATCTCATTAGTTCAGTTAGTGAGAACTGGAATTGAGTACTGGACTGAAATAGAGAACTGAATTAGAATGTCATACTAAAATGAAAGACACAACTGAAGTCTGGAAATGGTATTTGTAGACTCAAATTAATAGCTCAAGGATAACCAATACAATGTACAATGGGTTAAGCTAAGATGATTACAGGAGTGAATCTAGAAGCTAAGAGCTCGTAAACCAAAAGTGTTTAGAAAGCCAATAGCCAAAAAGACAAGAAGCCCGGTTATAGTGTAGCGGGTCCTTTTTATAGCTCTCAGGAGTTATTATAGTAACTACCTGCAATAATTACTGCCAGTGTGGATGCTCTTGCTTCTCGTTGGTCAGCCTTGTAAGGGGTAGTTCTTGCCTGCTGGGATTGTCCTCGCCTTCTACATCCTTCCCTCCTTTCTTGAATTTTGGTATAACTCCAAAATTTTTGAAAAAAATCCACCGCCTGATTTTGATTTGGGGTTGAGAAAACCATCTAGTTTTTTGGTTTGGCCAATGTTCCTCATGATAGCACTCTTTTGGTATTGCCAGCTTTATACCCTACTTCATGCTTGTTGAGTGCTTGACACCCCTATAGTTGTAATTCCAAGGGTGCCCAGCCAAGGAAATTCCAGTACCTAACTGGGAAAATCCACTCTGATTATGAGATGGAACTACCCAGTATCCTTCCACTGAACCTGCTTCCTCTTGCCCTTCTTCTGTGTTGGTGCCTCAAAAGTCCCAGTGCTAGCATTGTCCTTCTAGATAAGCATGTAAATGGCCTCCTGCTCAAGCTGATCCCACCTTTTAGTGGACATCTCAAATTCATAAGGCATGAGGGCGTTCTAGGTTTTTGTGTCAGGATCATACAGACTGCGTTTGCCCTTTGTTAGACGGGTTTTGGCCAATTTATGACAATGCAAGGCTATGTGAATCCATCCCTGTGGGGAGGATAATTTGTCTTAATTCTAGCTTCAAAGAGAATCTCCACCATCTCTTTGTATTGTGGCCCTAATCTTGGTTTTGCAGTGATATCATTTTCAAGAATCTTGGAAGACTCCACAGTGAGTTCAAGTACCTGATTTGTGATCTTCGTTAATCAACGGAGCTGGATCTTCCACTTTCCCATATAGAGTTTGACCTTATGAATTTCTCCTTGCAAATCCATGACAATATCCATTTTGAGGGCATCATTGATAAGTGATTTCCAGGCTTTTCATTCCATAGTGGCTCGCTCATACTAGTCTTAGAGTTCATTAGTGATGCTGAAGTAAGTGAACCAATCCACTACTTCTAGATGTTGAGGATACAAGGCTGGGAAAAATCTAGGCAGTTTAGCCTCTTTAGCAGGTAATGCATACAAGATAATTGGAGAATCAAGCTCAAACTCTAGAAAATTGAGAACAACTTGGTTCTCCTACTGCATCATCTTCGTAGTAATTCGGACCAATTGAAAGAGTCTCCAAGGAGAAGTTACTTGTTTTTCTACTATCATTTGAGTTTGGGGTCCTTTACTGTTGGAAGACTGATCTTCAATGATGGCCTGCACCCTCTGATCCAAAACTCCTTTGGCAATTTGTATCTAAAGCAATACTTATTTCAATTGAGTCTTAACCTCCTTCATACATTTGTATGTAGGTCTGTTTCCTAGCAGTAGATCTAGTTCCAGAGCTAGAGAGTGTCGCGCTGCAGTGGACTGTCACTGCCAACGTGGATTGACTGTCATATCATCAAAAGTCAGCATCCACTTAGGTATCCTTTCCAGTAGCTATATCTTACTAGGATTCTCAGGTAATTGACATAGCTCTTGATCATGAAAGGTAGTTGACTCCCAATGCTGAATCATTTCCCTGGATCTTACATACAGCCTTTGGAAGCGTTCCAAATTAGAGATAAGAGTGTCATCCTCCAAATACTGTCTAGTAATAGGAGCTTGCTAATGTCTTAATCTCTTATTCAGTGTGATGAGCTGTAAGGAGTGTTGCTCATCAGCCTTAAAGGATAGATTCACAGCTTTGGCTTTTTCTTTAGTGTCTGGAATGTGCGGTGACTGGTGTGCTGGAGAATCTCCAATGTTGCCCTTATTGTGTTGTCCACTGCCTTGCTGCTAATCATCGGACTGTTGATCACATGATTGCTGGTCTTTGTGTTGGTCTCTGGCCAATCTTTGCTGGGTTCATTGTCCCCTGTGGCAGCTCATCTACCAGCTCCAAAGCCTGAGGGTGCTTAAGGAGGAAAATTATCATCATCATTAGGTTTATTTTCCGGGTTGTCCTCCCCTTCCTCATCCTGCTCTTCTTCCCTCTCAGACTCCTCATCAGGATCATTTTTCTTACTGATGTAATCCATGATGGCCTGATTTGATATGGCTATGTTGTAGTCAGAGATATTTTCTTACAAATCACTCTGCATAGTCTCCATCAGTGCCTTCAAATTGTCCATATCCATAGTTACATTGCCTTGTGGATTCATAATATCAACGAGGTTATTATAGATATATCTCTCTATCAAGGAAGCTTTTAATGTAGTGTGGGTTGTCAGCAGCACGTTAAAGTTTTCAGGCTTCATTTGTAATACAGTCTAGAATCTATCAACTCTTAAGGCTGTTGCCTTGTCTTCATTTAGCTACCAATTTTCTGTTTTGAGCTTGCACAGCTTTGCTTGCAGCTCCTTAATTATTCTTTGACTGATTTTCAGCAATCCCTTGCCTAAGAGATTGTGATGTCCCATCCTTCTGAAGTTTTTGAATCTGCTGTTGGTTGCTTTCAAATTCTTCTTTGAACTTAGACACTTCATCATTAGAAGCTGATGCATCCATCATCTGTCCCTAAGGCATTGATAGTGGTATTCCATGATAAGCATCGAGCAGCCATTACTATTTCAACTGAGTCAAATAGAACTGGCTCATAAGCCATGACAGGAGCTATGTATGGCAGTGCTGCCAAATTTGGTTTTTGAAGAATTATTCGGTCTTTGAGAAGGTTATGTTGTAATTGCTACAGTCAATCCTTCTTGGCGATAGATAAATCCATTTCAGTGAAAAGGACTTTAGTGGCTGGGCTAGTAGGTGTTGGGCCCTTTCCATTGTCATTATTGACTACCACCTGTTCAGTGATTGATGTTTCTTGCTGGCCTTTACTTGTGTTGATGTCTGCTAGAGTCTACTCTTCAGGTATTGCTGAAGTCTGGCCTACTGAGGATTTTTCAGTAGGAAGGGCTTGACTTGACTCTCCAGTCGTTTCAATAGAGCAATACTCTTTCAACATAATCCTTGGTTTCTTTAAACCATCATCCTCCACCGGTGTGGCCTTCCTCTTCTATCTAGATAGGGCCAATTGATTGCCTGGAGCCTCTTCATCTGAAGATAGTTCTACATTGCTAGTGGTTGGAATGGGCTTCAGACTCCAAGGCATCTTTACCTGGAAAGAGGCTTTTGGAGCAGTTTCCCAGTATAGAAATTGCCAAACATACCAAGCTTTAAATGAATTCTAAGATATTAGCTTAGCAGTCTGCTATAGCACATGCATTGTGTGACAAGATCTGACACAAATTGATTTTAGCTTTATCATTTAACCTTTTTGCGAGCAGCGTGGCAAACACCTTCTCCGACACATATGTGGTATTGTTCTTCAAGCTAACAGCCTCAGTAACAAACCTGTAGGCTGAGGGGACGTCCAGGAACCCTTTTGCACTAGCCTTTCTTTTCTTTTTGGCTACTTTATCCTCTTTCAGAGCCATACTTTTTTTCTCTGTAGACACTGTGGTTGGCTTTGTCTCGTTGGGCATTTTGAAGGCGTAGGCAATGTCATCAGGTGTTGCTATGATTTTTACACCATTGGCAATGGCACTTCCTTCCTCAGCATTAAAAGAATCAAGAACCTGCTTGATAATGGCTATGTCAAAATACAACCTTGTAGCGTGTACGACCACATGCAAATCCCATAGCTGCAGAAGCAGTGATTCTGCTTGCTCAGTTAAAACATATCTTTGTATCTTGCTATGTGGGATAAGTGGTAGAGAGGTTTGCAGAGAGTTGATAATTACTACATTTTCAGCCATTGTATCCTGCATCTTCTCCGACATTTTTCTTCTACCCATAAATTGCGAGGATGGTAAGTCTGTAGATGAAGAAGACTTACTTGTATATTCAAAGGCCCAGTAAGGTGTGTCGGGTAAGGAAAGACAGGGATCAACAGATTCTTATGACAAGGAGGTTTTCGGTTGTAGTGAAGAGTCTTTAGAGCTTGGAGATGGCGAGTGTGTAAGAAAAGGTAGGCATCGTGCAGGAGACTTGTGAGGAAGAATTCCCACCCGCCTTACTGTTATATGCGTACGCACCATAAAAGCTCCACTACTTACTGTTCCTAGAGGTTTTTGTGCAACATCGGCGACGTGGCACACATGCATTGGCTAATTTGTCCCATAATCTCGTTAATGATTATCACATGCATTCCCATTGGATCTTTTCCCCATAAGAACTGGTACTGGCTTTGAAACTCTACTCACTCTTGTCACTGGCATTGTTTTGTCACACTGAGACTTTTCTAGCACTATCACTGGTTCTGGTACTAGTTGTACAAGGAAGTGGTTTAGAATGACTGGGTCTCAAATTCCCTCGTCACCAGTACTCAGAAGACTTCTCCTTTGGAGGTCTCTTTTTCATTAGAATAATATAGCTTGATTTTGGCCCCATTATAAACACCTCGCAGCAATAATCTAGATAAGTCCTTCAACCTTACTGTGCCATTGGAAATTACCCAACCGACTAGGGCCAAGCTATCATTAAATTTGGTTCTTAGGGCCTATCTTGAGTGATAAAGCAAAACTAAGTCTCCATTCTGGAACTCCCTAACCTTGATTCTTCTATCATGCCAGTGATTTCTCCTTTGTTGAACAATCTCCTGTTCCAGCATGGCTTGTTATCGCAACTCATCCAACTGCACTAATTCTTCCAATCTATGTTTAAGATTATGATTAAAATCTAATCCATATTCCACCACCATTTTGAGACTGGGAATCACAAATTCAATAGGAACTATAGCTTCAGTACTATACACCATTCTTAAAGGTGTCATTCCAGACTTTGTAAGCTATTCTAAAGGCCCATAGAGCCATTTGGAGACTTAAGATCCCACTGATGTGGTTCCTTCTGAACACTCTTGGTTAGAATATTCTTAATGGTTTTTTTATTTCTCTCTGCTTGACCATTGCACCTGGGATAATACGGAGTTGATTTCCTGTGCTTAACTAAGAGCGTTTCCATCAAAATTTCCATAATATCATTAATAAAATGTGTCCCTTGATCAGACACAATCTCAATGGGACATCCATAGCAGTAGATAATGTTTTCAAATAGGAAAACAACAGTGGACTTTGCAATATTATCTGGAAGAGCCTTGGCCTCTACCCATTTAGTGACATAACAGGTAGCCATCAAGATATACCGGTTCTTCCTTGGAGTGACCTTCTTAAATGGTCCCATGAAGTCCAGACCCTATTTCATGAATACCCCCAGTGGTTGAATTGAAGTAAGTGGAGTCATATCAGTTATTGTTGGTCTACCCATTCTCTGACATATATCACAAGTTTTACAGAAACTTTGAACATCCGCTATCAAAGTATGCCACCATAATCCAGCTTGCAAAATATTCTTATAAGTAATATGAGTGGAGAAGTGTCCTCCAGAATCCCCATCGTGTGCTTCAGAGATGACTTGCATCCTTCCTTTCATTGGCACACACCTTTGAAGAACATCATCAACACCCAGTCTATAGAGAAATCCTCCTATGATGGTGAACTTCAGACTCTTAATAATTAGAGCCTTCTTCTGATTTTGAGTCCAGTTTTCTAGGAATATTCCCTTTGAAAGGAACTGATATACATCATACCATTCTAGATCTATATTTTTCTCACTTGTTACCTGAAACACCTATACATCTATTGGCTCATATTTTAAGGATATTTCACAGTAGCCTTCAGTACTTCTGGACAAAAAACCAGCACCACAATGAAATTTCCCAAGCTTATGGAATATGCGGAATTCAAACTCCATGAGGAACATCATCCATCTGATCAATATTCCTTGCATAATAACTTTGTTAATAAAAAATAATAATGCTTGATGATCCACATAGAAATGAAATAGTTTGCCCAGTAAATAATGTCGAAAGTTCGTGGCACTGAAAACCATTCATAAGGCTTCTCTCTTCATGGTGGTATATCCTTGTTCAGCTTGACTGAATCTGCGACTGGAAAAATACACTAGATAATCAGTCCTCCCATATGGTTGAGCCAATATTACTACCATTTCCAGTCCCGAAGCATCAACATGCACATGGAATATAACATCCCAATTCAGTTGTTGGAGTACTGGCTTACTGATGATAATGGAATTTTTAAGACATTGGAAGCTCTCCTCACATTCAGGAGTCCAGATGAACTTACCGATTTTCTTGGTGAGCTCATATAAAGGTAATTCCTTGGAAGAAAACATATGAACAAATATTATATAAAAATTGATATATCCCAAGAATGAACTTAATTCAAATGTTGTGTAGGGTGCCTTGGCCTACTAGATACACTGGATTTTATCATTGGCCATCTCTATGCCATTCCTGGACACTATATACCCTAGCAATTATCCCTTCCAGACCAGGAAAACAGGTTTGAATGGATTCAAACAGATCCTCTTCTCCTTACACCACTGGAAAACCATTTCTAGAAACAACAAATGCTTCTCCTAGGTTGAGAATACAGTGAAGTCATCCATAAATATGGCTAGAAATCTATTAGGAATTATGACGTAGCTAAGTAGATAATTGAGTAGATTACTTAATGGAGAGAGATAATTTTCACACACAAGAGATTATAGAATAGAGAGAGAGAGAGAGAGAGAGAGAGAGAGAGAGAGAGAGAGAGAGAGAGAGAGAGAGTACACACGATATACGTGATTCACCCACTGTGGGCTACGTCCATGGGGAAGCAGCCACTCAATGGCTTTAGTACTTCAAAACAAGAAGTAGGTTTCAAATGGATTATACCCTTAATAGAGCTCCCGCTTTGCTTCACTCTCACCACCTCACACCCACCTTGTTGCATCAACTTCACACTTTAAAATGTGTGTAGAAATGGCCTCCTTTTATAAGCCAAAAGGGCTTCCCTCTCTCATGAGAGGCAGCCATGTGTAGCCGCCCTTGTGTAGATAAGTCCAAATCGGACCCTCCAATCCGCCCATGTGTGGCCTCCCTTGAGAAGACAAGTCCTCCTTTGAAATCGGCCACCGGCCATTGAATTTTGCCACCGGCCACCGGCCACCGGCCAACCAGCCAAACGACCGACCGGTTTTCGACCACTGTTCGACCGCCGTCCGGCCATAATATTCCTGCGAAAAGGATTATTCCAGTGACTGGGCATGAGAATTTTGATTTCCAACGAGTGATTTTATTTTTTGGCGAGTTATTTTTCTTCACGCACGATGGCTTCTCCTCATAATGGAGGCCTTACAAATGTGCATTTTTAACATAGAAAATTACAAGGGGTAAATTAGGCTCCATACTTAACAATCTCCCACTTGGAGACTGATTTCCAAACCAAACCTATGACTGCTTTCCATCCTGGCTTCTTATCCCTGAATGCCGATTGAAGATGGGCAAAATCTCAACTTCTCCTTGTTGACCACCTTTGTAAACATGTCTGCAGGATTTTCACTTATATGCACCTTTCCTAGCTTTAGCTGCCCCTCTTCCAAAAGAGTGTGTATGAAGTGATATCTCACCTCAATGTGCTTTGTCAAAAGGCTAAGTTCTTTGCAAGATGGATAGTGCTTTGGCTATCACTATACAAGACACAATTGTCTTGTTTGGATTCAAGCTCTTCTAAGAATCTATGAAGCCACATAATTTCTTTGCTTGCCTCCATCATTGCGGCATACTCTGCTTCCATGGTAGAAAGTAAGACCACTTTCTGCAGATTTGAATCCCAACTTATTGTTGTGCCTCCAACCATGAAGACGTAGCCAGTAGTGCTCCTCTGAGTTTCTTTGTCACCGCCTATATCTGCATCAGCATCCCTTGAAGAAAAATATCAGTTACTCCAAAATACAAAGCATTTGTTTTTGTCCCTTTTAGATACCTAAGTATCCACTTCACGGCTTGCCAATGCGCTTTACTTGGGTTGTCCATGAACCTACTCACAACTCCCACTGCATTTGCAATATCTGGCCTTGTCCAAACCATAGCATACATTAGAGCACCTAGCACTGAAGCATATGGAACTTTAGACACATAGACTATCTTATCTTGTGTCTTTGGACACATATCCTTGGTTAGTTTAAAATGACAAGCCAAAGGTGTAGAAATCGTTTTTGCATTTTTCGTTGCAAACCTTTCTAATACCTTCTTGATGTAATCCTCTTGAGATAGCTTTATTGTCTTCTTTATCCTGTCCCTTGATATTTTCATACCAAGTATCCTCTTTGCAGCACCTAAATCTTTCATTAAAAAATATTTAGAAAACTCCTTTTTTAGGTCTTTGATGTCCTGCATGTATACGCTTGCAAATCAACATGCCATCAACATACAACATTAGGATGATGAACTTCCCATCTCCCAAATTCTTCAATAATCCGAGTTGCATCTTGTGAATCCATGATCCAACATCCATCGATCAAACTTCAAGTACCATTGTCTTAATGCTTTCTTTAAACCATACAAGATCTTCTTTAATCTGCAAACCATTTTCTCCTTACCTTTTACTTCATACCCCTTTGGTTGAATCATGTAAATTTCCTCCTCTAAGTCACCGGTGAGGGAATGCCGTATTTACATCCATTTGCTCAAGATTTAAATTATGAGTAGCCACAAGGCTTAAGACAAGCTTTATTGAGTTCATTTTTACAATAGGAGAAAATATTTCATTGAAGTCAATACCTTTTTTTTGAGAAAACCCTTTTACCACAAGCCTAGACTTGTACCTTTTCTTCCTACGTTCTTCTTCCTTCACCTTACACACCCATTTGTTCGGCAGTGCCTGCTTATGTTTAGGCAACTCAACCAACTCCCATGTTTGGTTGATATAGTGGGTCCATCTCCACTTGCATGCTCTTCATCCATTCTTCTTTGGATTCATGATGCATAGCTTCGTTGTATGATTTTGGCTCTCCAGAATCTGAGATCAAGAGATGGTTGAAGGAAGGAACAAACATTTGTGGAGGTCTACTTGCTCTTGTGGATCTTCAGGGAACAGGTTGAGGCTCCTCAATTGGTTGACGTTGTTGCACATTGTCACCATTTGCAGTCCTTGAGTCTTCACCGTCCTCAAGCTCCAAGTACTCATCACCTGTTTCTTTTCTTTGTTTTCTTTCCAAGTAGTCTTTGTACATATTTTGTTTGTTAAAAATTACATCCCTACTCCTAAAGATTTTACCATCTTCAGGACTCCATAGGTGATACCAAAAGTCACCTTCTCCATAGCCAATGAAGTAACACTTTTTGGACTTTGCATCTAACTTTGATCTTAGGCTTCTATCTATGTGCATGAAAGCCTCACACCCAAAAACTTTGAGAAATGCATAATTCACTGGTTTACCTGTCCATCCCCTTTTGGAACTCCCCTATCCAATTCCGTTGAGGGTGACCGGTTGATTAAGTACACATACGTACTTACAGCTTCTGCCTAAAGCTCAAGCGGTAGACCTGCATGTAGCCGCATGCTTCGTGCTTGCTCCATGATTTTCCTATTCATCCTTTCCAAAATCCAATTTTGTTGAGATGTCCTTGGGGTTGTCCTTTGCCTCTGAATGCCATTGCTACCACAAAAGCTTGGCTGCAATATTTGCCTCCATTATCGGATCTGATGCATTTAATCTTAGTATCTATTTCATTCTCCACAAAGACTTTCCACCTTTGAAATATGGAAAACACATCGGATTTATTCTTCATTACATAAACCCGTGTTTTCCTAGTCGCATCATCTATGAATGTAACATAGTACAGTGAGCCACCAAGCGATGGTGTACTTGCAGGACCCCAAACGTCAGAATGAACCAGCTCAAGTTTTTTATTTTTTCTTTCATTTCTAGATTTTTGAAATTTTACCCTCTTTTGTTTACCATAAACAAAATCTTCATAGAACTCTAAGTCCACTTCTTTCAAACCTGGTAGAAGATTCTTTGTTTGAAGGATTTGCATTCCTTTGGCACTCATATGCCCAAGCCGGTAGTGCCACACCACAATGTCAACTTCTATAGTTGTTGCACAAGCTAAAGGTTGCGTGCTAGCAGTATACATGTAAAGTGTACCAACCTTTTCTCCCTTGGCAAACACCAAAGATCCCTTTGAGATCTTCCACCGTTTGTTTCCGAATGCAATGTTGTGACCTTCATCGTCCAATTGTCCTATAGAGATCAAATTTTTGCAAAGAGAAGGAACATGCCTAACATCTTTAAGCTTCCATTCATTTTCGTTAGCAGTTTGACAGAAACTATACCGTTTGCCGACAATCTCACAAGCTTCATCATCTCCCAAGTATACATACCCAAAATTACCTTTGGTGTAATCTTGGAAATGTTGCTTGTGTGGTGTCGCATGGAATGAAGCCCCGAAATCTACTATCCAGGAATTAGACACATTGTCTAATGAGAGAATTAGAGCATCTTGCTCTACTTTACCTGCCACATTGGCCTTCGATGTTGGCTTGTTGTCTTGAGACTCCGACTCCTTCTTCTTCTTCGACCAGCAATCCTTCTTGATGTGGCCCTTCTTGCAGCAGTTCCAACATTCAAGAACTGACTTTGTGCGTGACTTGCTCCTCCTTGAGTGATCATGACCCTTTTGGTTTTTTGGACCTCTCCTTAGGCCTTCTTCTTGTTTCCACTGACATTGCAATACTTGATGATTCTCATGTGCTTCTCCTTTGCATTTCCTCACTTAGGAGAACACCCACAACAGCATCAAACTTAAGAGTATTTGTGCCAAAGATAGAATTACTCACAGCGATAACAAGGTTGTCCCTACTATCCGGTAGAGATGATAGTATAAGGAGAGCTCGGACTTTGTTGTCAAAATTGATTTTCACGATATACTTGGTTCACCCAATGTGGGCTACGTCCACAGAAAAGCAACCACTCAATGGTTTTAGTACTTCAAAACAAGAAGTAGGTTACAAATGGATTATGCCCTTAATAGAGCTCCTGCTTTGCTTCACTCTCACCACCTCACACCCACCTTGTTACATCAACTTCACACTTTAAAATGTGTGTAGAAATGGCCTCCTTTTATAGGCCAAAAGGGCTTCCCTCTCTCATGAGAGGCAGCCATGTGTAGCCGCCGTTGTGTAGATAAGTCCAAATCGGACCCTCCAATCTGCCCATGTGTGGCCGCCCTTAAGAAGACAAGTCCTCCTTTGAAATTGGCCACTGGCCATTGAATTCGGCCACTGGTCTCCGGC
Source organism: Adiantum capillus-veneris (assembly GCF_014529385.1). Classification (NCBI taxonomy): domain Eukaryota; kingdom Viridiplantae; phylum Streptophyta; class Polypodiopsida; order Polypodiales; family Pteridaceae; genus Adiantum; species Adiantum capillus-veneris. Next base: position 68,308,629 of record NC_140939.1, on the reverse strand, counting down.
CATTGAATTTCGACCACGGGCCACTGGCCAACCAGCCAAACGACCGGCCAGTTCTCGACCGTCGTCCGGTCATAATATTTCGACAAAAAGGAATATTCTGATGATTGGGCGTGAAAATTTTGGTTTTCGGGCAGTGATTTTATTTTCCAGCTAGTTATTTTTCTTCACGCACGATGGCTTCTCCTCATAATGAGGGCCTTACAAATGTGCGTTTTTAACACAAAAAATTACAAGGGGTAAATCAGGCTCCATACTTAACAAAATCGATGTAGGATTTCAATGAATATCTCCATCATGCAGTGTTGAAATGTTGTTGGAGCATTGCAAAGACCAAATGGCATGACTAAATACATGAATGCACCCCATTCAGTAATAAAAGTGGTTTTAATCCGATCTTCCGGAGCAATCTTTAGCTGATTATAACCATTGTACCCATCCATAAAGCTATACATATCATGGCTTGCAATCTCATCAAGAAGCATATCCGTAAAAGGTAATGGAAAAGGATCTTTGATTGTTTGAGCATTCAACTTTCGATAATCCACACAGACTCTGAGCTTCTTTGATACTACCACAATAGGAAATAGCTAGTCACTACTAGCAACTTTTGTGATGAATCTAGCCTTCAGAAGGTTGTCAATTTCCCCTCTGACCTTCTTAGCATAGTTTGGATTCGTTATGTACCTTTGCAGACACACTCGTCTGGCATCTGGCTTCAGCGGTATGGCAAACCTCTGGATCTACACCTTTTAAATTTGTATGTTTCCATGAAAATACGTCTTTGTATTTCTAGAACATAAGTCAGGCTTTTCTTTCATTCTTGTGTTCAAGTTCTTTTTCATTTTGATGACTCGAGGACTTTCTTCAGAACCCAGATTCCATTCTTTGATTTCTTGATCATCTAGAAGCAACCAATTTGGCCCACCTCCCTTTCTTTTGGTTGACTCCTTAGCATAATCCCAAGATGGACCTGTTAGTTCTGAACTGTCATTTTGAACTCCAATAACTTCTTCAAAGTGCAACTCTTCAGTGGGCGCTAGTGTACTAGAATCTAAGCATTCTTTTTTGGAGTCAGTTGGTTTGTCTGGCCATGCAATTAATTGAACTGGTCATTCTCCAGGATTTAGTTCAGTGAACTGATCTTGAAATTTCTTCTTCTGATTTTCAACCTGATCCTTGTTGTATAATACTGCATTTAAGTCTATCTCAGTCAATGGAGATATATTTATTGCTATCAGCATCCTCTCAATCTTCTTCAATCCATACTTCTGACAAAGCTCATTTGGTCACAATGCCTTCTTCTAGCTTTGTTTGTCTGGATCTGAATTCTCCTACTAGTGCACTGTATTGTCAGAGTCTGATTGGCATAATCATGAGCAGCCTGTGCCGTTCGCAGCCATGGGCGGCCCAGTAGCATCCCATATGCTCCTTGCACATCCAGTACCAGAAAGTTGGTTTTCAAATTTTCTTTCCCCACCCTTATCTGCATACTTTGGATCATACCAGTTGCCTGAACAACTCTATGATTGGCCATTTGAACCTGCTTAGTTAACTCCTTGATCTTTTCAACATAACTCCTCACAAACAATTTGCCTTGTCTGATCTTTTCAAGCTCACAAAGGATGTCTTCATCACCTCTGTTGTCTGAATACTCAAGTCTGAAAGCCTTGAGCAGTTTGTTGTATGACCTAAGATGGCAAGCTGGGTAATGGTAATACCATTTTCTTGCCGCATATTTCAGTGTCTGAGAAAAATATTCCCCCCAGTCATCTTCATCAATATTCTTCAACTCAGCATACTACTCAATAGCTTGAATATAAACATCAGGATCATCTTTCTTTCCATTTTTGAACACATGAAAAGAGATCATTATTTAATGAAGAAATATAATCATGCCGGTCAGCATCGTCTCTGCTTCTTCTGACCTTGGGAGCCTGACTGTGTCTTGAAGACTTCCTATTGTGATCTGTGTCAACATCACAGTCAGCATCCTCTTCAGTTTCAGTCTCTACCTCTTCTTTGGCTTTCCTACTCAAGTAGTGACGAGACTGCCCTTCCTGCCCTTGGCCTCAACTGCCTTGTGTGTGGACCAAGAACTCCTAGTTTTGTGTTCCTCCCACTCAGCCCTTCTCCTCCTTGAGTGACTGGAATGCTGAGAGTCTCTGGCCTCTTCAACATTACTATGATCCTCCTGAGCCTCAATCTCACTCTCAGGGTCCTTCTTAGTACCAGGCTCTCTTTTTGATACCTCAGGAATAGGGTCAACATGGGGTGGAATCAGTGCCCAACCGGGTTGATGGTTTGCAACCACTACTGACTTTGGGCGCCATGTGTGTAGCTGGAAATGCTACCACCGTGATTGCCAAAATGGAATGGGAGCTGGTCTCTTCAAAGAGCTTATTCCAGTGTTAGAATTTAGAGCTATTGGTTATCTCGTGAATTTAGTTAGTGAGAACTGGAACATAGTACTGGAATGAAATAGAGAACTGAACTGGAATGTCATATTGAAACGAAATAAAAACTGAAGACTCGAAATGGTATTTGTAGACTGAGATTAATAGCTGAAGGATAATCAGTACAGTGTACAATGGGTTAAGCTCAGATGATTATAAGAGTGATGATTACAAGAGCGAATCTAAAAGCTGAGAGCTCGTAAACCAAAAATGTTTAGAAAGCCAAAAGCAAAAAAGACAAGAAGCCCGATTATAGTGTAGAGGGTCTTATTTATAGCTCTCAAGAGTTACTGCAGTAATTGCCTATGATCATTATTGCCAGTGTGGCTGCTCCCACTTCCCACTAGTCGGCCTTCTAAGGGGTAGTTCCCGCCTGCCAGGACTGTCCTCGCCTTCTACACTCCTCCATTCAGTACATGTGTTTATGTTTTATTTGACTTCATCAATTTCAAATTGCATTTTTTTCTCATAAGTGTGCTTCTTTATGTATCTTGTCAAAAGTCAAGCTATCTAGAAATAGATCTTGGTTATTGTATTCCTTAAAATTTTTGAGTCAAGTTAAGCAATGATAGGCTTCATCATAGTTTGGATAGTTAAGTGATATAAATAATGAGATGAACATTGTAACCTAAACTATGATGGACATCAAGTGATATGAATAATGAGTTGAAAATTGCAATCCAATTGCTCCATCCCACCTACTTGCTCTATCCTCACTTTTAATTTTGCAAAATCTCCACAAATTCCATAAGATTTCATAGATTGTGTTTGCAAAATATCCACAACTCCATAAGATTTCATAGATTCTATTTTCTCTTAAGGCTCCCAAGAGGAATAGCCAGATTTTCCATGTTTCTCAAAATCCAATGTTTGAACATGTACGCACCATCAGTGATGATGGTACCATATACATGTGGTAGTGATGTGTGTGAATACACTTAGGACTGTCGGGGTAGTTTTTCCCTTAGGTTTTTCCCCTCGTGCATTATATATACACCCCTCATTCTAGGGCTATCTTATCTTTCCATTGCACACTAAGTAATACACTCTTTGTTGTGTGCCTTGAGCTTCCTTCATCTTCTCCAAGGTTTGTGTGTTTTCTTGCAACCCTAATTCCAACAATTGGTATCATAGAAGGTTGCATCTTCTCAGGCTTAGTCGCCAACAGCTCCAGTACATGCTTGCTTACTTTCTTCAATTTCTAATTCGGGCTCGTTCTAGCCTTCGTTTTCACTATAGATAGTATTACGCAGGCTATTTTGGCATTCTGTGCACAATTTTTGTTAGTGCCATTTTTTGCATATAGGTCTCTTATAGTCTTCTATGGTTTGTGCTATATAGCACGTGTTGTTCATGTGCAATTTTCACATCAAGTGCATCATTCTCCATGGATAACATCAACATAGATGTGTTCAAGAGGTTTTCTGTTGAGGATAGATTGGATGGGGATAATTACCCTATGTGGGCTTACATGATGCAACATGTCCTTGTGCCAAAGGGTGTTTGGAACATTGTGCATGGCATTGATGTACATCCTAGTTCTAAGGATGTAGGCGATGTTGAGGATGTTGTAGCCTATTGGTGGCATGATTGTTGCTGCCAAATCTGTTTTGCCTACAGTTGAGAAAGCTCGTTGGAATGTAAAAGATGTGTTGGCTCATGCATTGATTATGTTTTTTGTGAAGTGCACTATTACTCCTCACAATAATTTAACAAAATCTACAAAAAAATCTTGGGATATTCTAGCTGGTCTTTATGCAAGTCGCAATGAGGCTAAAATTGTGTTGCTGCGCAAAGAGCAGGAGTCGAAGATTATGCATGAGGAAGATGACATGGACACTTTCCTTTCTGGTGTCAAGGATTCCAATGAGAAACTTATTTGTGTAGGCAAAGTCATTTCTGACAATTACCTTGTGCAGATTGTTCAATGCTGTGCCAGATTTGTACCAGAATTTTTCTAGTACTTGGAGACTCATGACCCAAGGAAATCCAGAAGTTTTCAAGTTTGATGTATTATGCACATTGATGTTTCAAGAGTCACTTTCCAAAAAAAATCCTTTATTGTTGCTCAAAGAAAAGGTGGTAGCAACACTGTAATCTCTTCTCATGATTCTTTTGAGTGGTAAATCACCTGTTCCTATCACTTCTCATGGTTCTTCTGTGAGTGGTAAATCACTTGTTTCTAATGCAAAAAGAAGATGCGTTGCCATTATTGTAAAGCTAATAATCACTTGATCAAGTAGTGTCCTAAGTTGAAGGCAAAAGAGGCTAAGAAGAAAGAGGTTGGTTCGATTGCAAATGTTGGTTCCACTACAAATGTAGCTATTGTTGAGTCTTCTATGAAAGGAGATTGTGATGTTGATGCAGATGGGATTTTAGTGCAAAGTGCACTTATGATCCTACTGTCCACGATGCATGTTTGTTAGTCGTTGCAGATGCTCAGGTGTGGTACTTTAACAGAGGTTCTACAAAGCACATTACCTCTCATCGTGGTGTGTTTGCCTCTCTCAAGGATGTCCCTCACGGGAATTCTTTCCCTTATGCCAAAAATGCATCTTATTGTATTAAGGGAGTTAAAAAGATTGTGCTTACTTCTGCAAATGGAAATCCTTTTACAAGTCTTGTTGATGCACTTTATGTACCTTGGATCAAGAAGTATCTTTTGTCTATATCTGCAATAGCTCGACTTGGACTTGTAGTCAAATTTGTGGATGAGAGATGGAGTTACGTCTTCGAGCGAGCTCAACGGAGCGAGCTTTGAAGCGATCTTTTTTTTTTTAATAGGACCGCCGTCCCTACCTCCCCTTCCTCCTCTCGCCACCCATGTGCTACCTCCTCCTCCCTTGCTCCTCCTCCTCAACCTCCTCCTCCAACATCCTCCACCTCCTCTCTCCATCTACTCCTATAACTTCCTTCCATTCCTCCATCTTGTGCTCTAGCAACCCGCTTCCCTTCCACAAGGTCCTCGACTCCCTTCTTCCTCTCTTTTTTCCTATCACTCTATACTCATGTACTCTCTCTCTCTCTCTCTCTCTCTCTCTCTCTCTCTCTCTCTCTCTCTCTCTCTCTCTCTCTCTCTCTCCCCCCCCCCGCCCCCACCTCCCCTCACCCTTTGTGTGTGTGTGTGTGTGTGTGTGTGTGTGCGTCCACCTCCTGTCACCCATCTCCCCCCTTGCATTCCCCCCTCTCTCTTCCTGTCCCCACCTCTTCTCCCCCGTCTCTATCTCTCTCTCTCTCTCTCTCTCTCTCTCACACACACACACACACACACACACACACACACACACACACACACATGGATAGATTACCCCCATTCCAATTATACACTAGATGCACCCTCCTTGTCTCTCACACAAACCGAGATCACGCAGATCACTAGACACAACTTGATTCAGTTAGACACTAGGAGGACATGGATATAGCCTATGCATGTGCTTGGCACGAAGATGGATTTCTACAAAGAGCATCTCCTTGAGCTTACAGAGGATGGTTTTGTGATCAGACCTGCCTACATTAACACTCATCTATCCCATGGATTATGATGTGTTATTTAAAAGATGTGCACATCATCACATCAGTTAGAGATTGCGGCTAGAAGATTTAGAGAGCACCATTAGAGGTTAGGGTTGAGAGAGATCGAGATGTGGTAGAGAGAGAGAGAGAGAGAGAGAGAGAGAGAGAGAGAGAGAGAGAGAGAGAGAGAGAGAGAGAGAGAGAGAGAGAGAGAGAGAGAGAGAGAGAGAGAGAGAGGACCGGGGGGGGGGGGGGGGGGGGGGGGGGAAGTGCCTACATGAACACTCATCTATCCCATGGATTACGATGTGTTATTGGATAGATGGGCGCATCATCACATCAATAGAGATTGAGGCTGGTAGTTTAGAGGAGTACCAACAGAGGCTAGGGTTGAGAGAGAGCGAGGTGTGGAGAGAGAGAGAGAGAGAGAGAGGGAAGATATGGAGGGAAGAAAAGAGAGAGAGAGAGATGTGGGGAGGGGGGGAATGCCTTCTATATTTTTCTTCTTTAAAAGAGGGAAAGAGTGGAGGGGGGGAGGGGGTGCTTTAGGCAAAAAAAAAAGGGGAAAAGAAAAGCCAAGCCCAAGTTGCTATTGCTTGGGCTTGGCTTCCCCCCCCCCCCCCCCCCCCCCCCCCCCCCCCTTTTTTTTGCCTAAAGCACCCCCCTCCCCCCCCCCCCCACTCTTTCCCTCTTTTAAAAGAAAGAATAGGAAGGTATCCCCCCCCCACTCTTTCCCTCTTTTAAAAGAAAGAATAAGAAGGTATCCCCCCCCCCCCCCCCCCCCTAACACTCTCTCTCTCTCTCTCTCTCTCTCTCTCTCTCTCTCTCTCTCTCTCTCTCTCTCTCTCTCTCTCTCTCTCTCTCTCTCTCTCTCTCTCTCTGGGTGCGCACATGCACCCTAAGCGATGGTATTTTTGATAGGAAAGCGCAGCAGCCCCACCACAGGCCCACCACACCCCTGTGTATACTCACCGTTTTCTCCACCGCCTACCATTGTGTGAATCGGAACGTGAGAAGGTAGTGCAGCAACGTTCACCTGCGTTCTTCGCCATTGGAGTGGCGGAAGGAACTCTCAATGGTAGACAGGCTCTACATCTTTTGAAAAGCAATAATTTGTCATGTTGACCTGCTCACCCCCGGCTGTATACGTTGGATGTGTGCAACCTAGCCTGGGTCAGGCGTTTGCTCACCCCTCGTTGGATTCTGGCCAGTCGACAATGCATGTGCGCGCACACTCTCTGTCTCTCTCTCTCTCTCTGACACGACGAGAGTTGAATTCAAGACTTGTTATTCAAGAGGGAAATGGCATAACCAATCTACTACACTTGGTTGATAGAAAGGTTATACCATTTTCCTCTTTTTATTAACACACACCCACACACACAGGCGAGAAGAAGAGGATTTTAGCATCGTAGGAAACTATCCCAAGAGACCTCAAAGATACGAGAGTTAAACTAAGACCTGTTATTCAAGAGGGAAATGGGATAACCAATCTACCACACTTGGGTGATAAAAAGTTTTTACCATTTTCCTCTTTCTATTAGCACGCACGAACACACACGCACACACACACGAGAGAGAGAGAGAGAGAGAGAGAGAGAGAGAGAGAGAGAGAGAGAGAGAGAGAGAGAGAGAGAGAGAGAGAGAGAGGGTATGGGGAGATAAAGATGAGGGATGCAGAGAGAGAAGCGAGAGGGGAGGGGCGGATGAGAGAGAGAGAGAGAGAGAGAGAGAGAGAGAGAGAGAGGGAGAGAGGGGGAGGGGGGAGAGAGAGAAGGGAAGGGGCCAACTATGAGAGAGAGAGAGAGAGAGAGAGAGAGAGAGAGAGAGAGAGAGAGAGAGGCGGGGAAGGAGAGGGGCTGATAGAGAGAGAAGGGGTGAGGAGAGAGAGAGAGAGAGAGAGAGAGAGAGAGAGAGAGAGAGAGAGAGAGAGAGGCGGGGAAGGAGAGGGGCTGATAGAGAGAGAAGGGGTGAGGAGAGAGAGAGAGAGAGAGAGAGAGAGAGAGAGAGGGGGGAGAGGGTAGGGGCTCTCTCTCTCTCTCTCTCTCTCTCTCACACACACACACACACACACACACACACACACACACACACACACACACACACACACACACATAGAAGGAGGAGGAGTTTCTTGGCTACTCCACTAGAGGGAGGGGCGACAATGGGCTATGGTTGTAGGATTAGGGGCGGCACATATGGTGGTAGTAAGTTAGCACCACTAACCACCAGTGGTGGGCTAAGTTGGTGGTGGCAATGGGTGCTAAGGGGCGGCAATGGGAGTGGGATGGAAAAAAAAAGAAGCTCGCTCCGTTGAGCTCGCTCCGTAACCGTCCCCTGAGAGATATACAATACATGATCTTAGTTTCAGTGATAAAATTGATGCATCTGTAATTTTATATTGTGGGTTGTATAAGCTCACTTTGTATGACAAGTGTGGGAAAAATTTTGCAAATGTTGTTGTGGATTCAAAGGCTGTTTCAGATGCAAAACTTTGGCATACACGTTTTGGGCATCTGAATTTTGCCAGTTTACTGTGTTTGCAAAAATCTAATATGGTTGCTTCTTTGCCACTTCTTGAAGCACCTGTAAAACATGTTTGTGAAGGCTGTATTTTGGGTAAGACACAATGTTTGAAGTTACCAAAGGATGGTTCAGTTAGGGCCACTTGTAAGTTGCAGCTTGTGCGTAGTGATGTTTTTGGTCCCATGCAAACTTTGTCCTTGGACAATTACCTTTACTTTGTGACTTTAATTGATGATTACTCCCATTAATGCTTGGGTATATCCACTTGAAGAAAAGTCCAAAGTGTTTTTGTGCCTCAAACAATTTTTGGCTATGGCTGAAAATGTCTCAAAATGTACTATGGGCACCCTCTGTTCTGATGAAGGAGGGGAAGCATATGTCTCATGAATTTAATGCATTTATGGCTAGTCGTGGGATACTCAGCAAAATGGTGTTGCTGAGAGGAAAAACTGGTCACTTACGGAAATGGCACGATGCATGGTCAAAAGTTAAGCTTTGCCGCATTTGTTTTGGATTGAGACCATCATGTGTGCCACTTATGTACTTAACAGGTCACCTACAAAAGCTTTTTAGTCTATCAATCCATATGAAGCATGGCATGATAGAAAGCCTTCTATTGAGCACATGCGTGTTTTTGGCTGTTTGGAATATGCTTTGGTGCCATAAACACAGTGCAAAAAACTGAATGATAAGGCTATGAAATGTATTTTTGTTGGTTATAGTGCTAAAAGCAAAGACTATATATTATATTATCTGCAAACAAAGTGTATCTTGGTGTCACTGGATGTTGTGTTTGTGGATGATTTTGTTCATCCCTTGTTGTCATGTACTAGAGACAGTAGTGTAAGCTCACATGACATTTATGACACTTTGTTGTCTCTTTTTGGTGGTGGAAGCTCAAATGTAAATTCCAATGAGATAAATGTACAGGCTATGGGGGTTTCTAAAAATGCTACAGATCAGCCTATTACTGATGCAGATGTACTTGATGAGGAAAGGTCTGAGAATGAGCAAGCTAGAGGTATGCCTAAATGGCTGGCGGCATACTTTTTTTGACGATAAATTGGATGCACCTTTGTCTAGTCATACTCGTTTAGTCTCTCGCCATGCATCTTATGCATTACATTGTTATGCTTTGGCTGTGTCTAGCTTATGTGATGTTGATGAACCTCTATCTTTTGATGAAGCACATAACTCAAAAAATTGGATGGCTGCCATGCAATCAGAATATGATGCACTTATAGAAAATGATACATGGAATTTATGTAACTTGCCTCCTGGAACAGAGTTGGTTTACAAGTTGAAATGCAAGCTGGATGATGAGATTGATCACTATAAGGCTCAACTTGTTGCAAAGGATTATGTAGAGCAAAAAGGCATTGATTAAGTAGAGACTTTTTCTCCCACTTGTTGTTTGACTACTGTGCATTGGCAGCTCATTTTTGGTTGGGGTGTAGATCACTCAAACATTGTTACTGCTTTGTTGAATGGTGATATATTTGAGGAAGTTTATGTAACGCAACCTCATGGTTTTGTCATGAAAGGACAAGAAGATAAAGTGTGTAGATGTAAGAAATCTTTGTATGGGTTGAAGCAATCTCCTCGTGCTTGCTATGAGGAAGTTGATACTCATTGGTCAAACGAGGTTTTTGTAACAGTCCCACAACAAGCAAATTGTATGTAAAGCGTGAGGGTGATGTACTTCTCATTTTTATTCTCTATCTGGATGATTTGTTGATCACTGGACCAAATGAGAGCCACATTACTGAATTTAAAGCTGATTTGAATTCTACTTTCAAGATGAAATATTTGGGGTTGTTGCATCATTACTTGCGTATACAGTTTAAGCAGTGTGATGGTGATATTTCTTTGTGTCAAAAAAGTTACATATAGAGACATTGCTATGTAAGTTTGGACTTGAGGATTGAAAACCTATTGCCACTCCCATGGAAATAAGTTTAAAATTGAGTCTTCATGATGTTGCTGATCCTCCTGATGTCACTCTTTACCAAATTGTTGTTGGATGACTTATTTATGTACACAACATGAGGCCGGATATTTAGTTTGCAGTCTCACACGTCACTTATTTATGCATAGCCCAACATCTAAGCATTGACAACATTTCAAGAGGATTTTTTGCTACTTGAGTTGCACTTTACATCTTGGCTTGTTTTATCCCAAGAGGGGTCATTGCCGCCAAATTTGCATGCTTTTTTTGACTCAAATTGGGCTGGTTGTTTTGACACATGGTTTTTGTTTCATGATTCACAACTCACGCATATCATGGTTGAGCAAGAAGTAAACTACTATTGCCACTTCTAGTTGTGAGGCTGAGTACAAGGAAGGCTTCATAGCTACGGTTGAGTGTGTTTGGCTCAAATGTCTTATGGTTGATTTGGGTGTTGGACATGACACTGCCAACATTATCTACTTTGACAGTCAGAGTCCATGCATAATGGCAAGGAACCCATTTTTTCATGCTCTCACAAAGCACATTGAGGTACATTACCACTATGCCAGGGAGAGGCTCTGAGTAGGAGAGATAAGCTTGGCTTATGTGCCAGCACAGGACAACCTTTCAGATCTTTTCACAAAGGCATTGTCTCATGAGAAGTTTGAAGCTTTTTGCAAAGCTTGGGCTTAGTCCCCTTTGTGGATTGATCATGTTTTCAAGGCATGGCACTTCCATGTACTCTATGTACCAGCTCTCATTCACTGCAGCACTCCCAGAGGGGATTTGTTATACCATATACATGTGGTAGTGATGTGTGTGAACACACTTAGGACCACCAAGGAGTGTTTTCCCTCACTAGCCCCATGCATTGTATATACGCCCATCACTCCAGGGTTATCTTATCTTTCCATTGCATAGTACATAATATAGTGTAAAAAAATTGGACTTTTGAACATTCAAAATAGTGGAATTTAGAGAATTGCAGTGATCATTTTTATGAGAATACTTTGAGAAAATAGAGAGAGAACTTGATTAGAGGTAGCAACATAACCATTATACTTAATTAGCTTGGCATGAACAATACTTTGCAGAGAGAGAATTAGAGAACTTGACAACAACTGAGGACCGGATTTATGTGGAGCCGGTCTCCCGTCCAAAAGATTTTTGTATTATAGATTCTCTCATAAAGAGATACTTGGTACAATACAATATTTGTGTTCCTTGAGACCTTGATGGTGCAATGAATATAGAGAGATTCATGCACCACAATTATTCTTGTAACTAAATTTATTGAAAGCATTCACTTGTCCCTGGCCTCAGTCCCAGTACCTCAAACACCTTCGAAGGTGGAGAGAGCTAGCAGGGAATGAGGATAGGGAAGAGGAATAAGAAGTAACATATGAGAAAGAAGTAGTGTCCTCTCATACCATTACTCATAGGGCTTAGCATAGCATATTAGCATAGTAATGGAGAATCTAAATTAGATGGCAAGAATAGCATTGAAGCATGGATCTTGGTTGGATTTGCATTCTATAACCAAGAGTGTTTTTGTAGGCTCTCCACTTCTCAACAGTGGAGAAGGAGATGACTTGTGTGCACAACACACAATGGGGGAGGGTGTGTGTGGCTTGTGTAGTATATGAGAGAGAGAGAGAGAGAGAGAGAGAGAGAGAGAGAGAGAGAGAGAGAGAGAGTTTTCTCTCATGCCTCTACCTTTAGGGCTCATTGTTGGCGGATACGCCGCGACGGACGTCAGCACACAACGAGAACTCACCTAACAAGATTTGTTAGCTAAGGATGAAGCTCGACTTGTAGGCGCGTGGAAGCAAGCATAGGGTGTTAATCTACACTCGACCGACTCTCGACTAATTCCTACAGAGGTCTCTACCCAATGTCTAAGCTACAACCTTCACAAGTGCAAAAGAAGAGGTTTCCTACAACGCTTCCAAGAGCCAAATGCCCATCAAACGGTCTTGAAACACCACAGAACTTGAAGGAGACCCTACTAATAGGTTGCTCTCTCTAAGGTCTATGAACCAAAATCCCAACCCTAACCATCTGGTGTAAAATCACGTAGGATGTCTAGTCGAAATTTGCAGGTCGTCGTTTCCGAAAAGTAAAGTGCCTAATGTGTAGCTCTACTCAATGCGACCACGTGGATATGCTGAATACGAAAACGGATAACGTATGCTCACCGAATCACCAAATGAATCTTGCAGGTCAAGCTCGCAAAACCAGACCGTACGCCCGCAATGTAGGTATTGGCGCATAGCTCTCATCAGGGGCAACACACTGCACTTCTCCGCACTCGATTCTGACCACCGGTGCATGCATAGCGTCAAGATGAAACTCTCACTCTCTCTCTCGTACACAGTACGCTCACTCATAGACATAACTTTTTTAAAGATGACATAGGTTTTTCTCATTAAGGTCAAAAAGTGGTATATATACCTTACAATCTCAAACCCTAATGTTCCAATTTAACCATCTACTTAATCTAAATGTCAAAGATGGGATACAATCTGGAAGCTTCTGTAAGCCCTAGTATTTACAAAGGTGAAATGTTGGTTTTTCTCAATAAATGAATAATTACAAAAAATAATATTCCGCCGAGCTCCATAGGGTGTGTCCCGCTGCTAACACTCGCCCCCTCCTTGTTCATGTCATCCCCGACATGGCAGTTGAGCTGCGTCTTCAGTGTAGGCTTTCTCTCATCTTGAGAAGGGACTCATAGCTCGCATGTGGAGCTAGTAGCGTCGGGCCGAATATGTCTGTGCTGATTGTGAAGAAGCCGGTGTAGAAGGCTTCTTCAAAACCCCAGAGGTGATAAGATGGCAAAAACATAATCCTTTGATACAATGCATGTATCACCTCGTGAGAAGGCTGACCAGACAGATCGTATGCTCATCTGTATGTATCTTGAAAGAAGAAGATACTGTATGTCGCCTGGCCTGGTTTGAAGGTCTCGAAGACTGCCAAAAGTGTTTTACATATCTTTCTCATCATGATGCAAGATAGGTCAAGCGAGCCAGTGATGAACAATTTGATGGCGCCAATTAGGGTTTTCACCATGTATTTCTCACTTATTCTCTCGCCTGCCTTCAAGCCTGGCAGCTTCGGGTAATTTAGCCAAGTGTGTTGGCTTCTCTGCAACAACTCATGGGCTTTCCATGTCCTCATCCTTGGTATAGAGGGCAGAAAATGAGGTTATCTCTGATCACTTTAGGTGCCTCTACCAGATGAATTAGATATTCAGGATACTTTGTCAGCCATGCCTTTCTCCACCTAGACTGAGAGTCCACTATCAGCTTGACTACTTCAGGTTTGGAGATATCTGCTTTGTACAATGGCACTTTTGGCTCCTCTTTTATTCATTTATTGATTGTGACAGCTTCATATTTTAGCAGAGGATATGGGAGAGAGGGCTGTATCCATTCACGCCGAGTTACTGGCATCTATCTTATGAATAGTCATCGACTTAAACACCCTCTTATCCCACTCCAATGCTTCTCTGGCTGTGTCTTTGACTGCCGCTTCTATGGCCTTTTGCAGCTTCTCTTCTTCTTCTTGTGTCAGATCTTGTGGCTCTTGTGAGGGTCCCACCAGGATTTCCTCTTGCATGGTGGTGTCCACTGGATCTGACACATTCTCTATGTCAATACCCTCCATGGCTGCTGGCTCGGTGCTAAATGCTGCTCTTCTGTTTGCTGCTAGCCTCTCAGCTCTTCTATTTGCTTCTGAAGTGTCTTCTTTTCCTCTTCTACTTGCTCTCCAATGTTTACTAGGAGGTCGTTTAGATCTGCATTTATCTTTTCCGCCTCCTCGAGCTTTCTCTTGATGGCTTCTAACTCATTCTTCATGGCCTGATTTTCTTCTTCTAGGCGGTTTTGCATTACCATAGACCCCATCGGCCAGCATCAGCCTTTGCCGCTTCTCTAGTGTTAACTCCTTTTGGAGCTCCTTCATTTGTTCTTCAAATAGCTCATTCTTTGAAGTGGTGCCAGTCGAGCTAGTAGCTCTGACTCTGGTAGGAGATGCCCGCAGCCTTTGGATGGTTTGATCTTTGACTTTAATATGATCTTTCAGCTCGATCACTTCATCCTGGCTCGCTTCATGCTCTATCTATGCCTTTTCTTTGGCATTCCTCAGGGTTTCCACTTCTTTGGATTCTTCAGCAAGTTGTAGGTTTAGGTTGTCCCTTTCTCTCTCTGCATCTGTCAATGACTTGTTGATTTTCTTGTATTCTTCTTCAGCTCTTTGAAGCTTGTTTTCTGCTGCCTGATTTTCTTGTTCCATCTCCTGGCATCTTTGTAATGCCGTGTCCAAACTAGCTTGCAGCTTTGTTTGTTTGTCCATATGCTCTTGGCTTTGTCTTTGTAGTGTGTCGACTTCAGCCTTGATCTGAACTTCATTGGCTTTGAGATTATCAATCTCACTTTCCGTGGCCATTGATCTTGCTCTGAGGCCGGTTAGCTTGTGCATCACCACATCCCAGTCATTGGTCGGTGGATGTAGGTCCACTGTATCAGAGGCCATTTCTTTCAGTTCCACTCCGCAGGCTCTGCATCTGTTCCTTGGGCCTTGTGCTTGCCAACTCAAAGGCCACAGTCGCTGCCTCTTCTCGTGGATAACCCGCAGCTAGTAGATCAAGAAATATTATGAAGTTCTTTTCTTTTGGATCTAACTTATCCTCTTTCGGTTAAGCTTCTTCTTTCTGCTCTTTCTCTTGGCTTTTCTATTGCTTTGAATCTTCTTGTTCATCCTCCTTTTGTTGGGTTTGTGGAGGGCTAAGAGGAGGTGGTGATGGCGGTGGGCTGGACTCCCTGCTTGACGGTGGAGTTGCTGGCTTCTTCTTGAAGTCCCGGTCCGCCTTGGTCTTTCTCTCCCTTTCTTGGCCTTCCTGCTCTTCCAGCAGCTGCCGTCGTACTTCGTCCACTTCTTCTTCTGTAAAAGTGACATTAGGGATATATTCTGTCGTAGCATCGAGGATCTCAAATTTTTTGATGTAGTCTTCAAACCGATCTCGGTGCACCCTTCGAGACGATTCCGACATGGCTTCCAGGGAGGGCCTCCACAGCTCGCTTAGATCTCCCTTGAGTGCTCTTTCGGCTCTGAAGCTTTCCATTAGTCGCTCTAGCCGTGCCGCTGTTTGTGTTTTGGTTTCTTTGATCGGCACTTGTACACTTCCCTTCTTTCCTTTCTTCGACTCTTGTGGCTCTTCTAGCACGGCTTCTTACCGGTGCTTCAAACACGTGGCAACTCTGGGTGCCCTGGGAGGTTCTTTTTCTTTATCTTCTTTTAGCTTTAGCCAGTCATTCTGTGAGGGAGGTTCATGCCAGTTTCCCTTGGCGTGCAATGCTCCATAGACCACTTTTGTTATTAGCTCACTAGGCACAATGTAGGTGGGATTTTTCTTCCCCATCTTCACCAGGTTGTCATGGATGTAGGCAACATAATTGATCACTTTTGGCTTGCTCTTCTGCATTGCCCACGTGAAGGTGGTGGCAATGGCTCCAGGTGGCATTCTGTACTTTTGTGTCCGCTTTGTACACATGTGGAAGTATTGGTTGTAGAGCTGGATCATGATAGCCACTTTTGGGTTTGCAATGTCTTCAAAAGTGTAGTTGTTCTTCTTTTCGGAGTACACCTTGACTTCATCTCGGTGCTTTGTCACACTATCTCCCTTGTTGGAGATGTCAAGAGCGGCTGCCACCACCCTCTCTGTGATGACAATCATGGTATCCAGATTGCCTTGCAGATCAGTGACTCTGGCCACTCCATCTTCTTTGATAGTGGTTACAAATTCCCACACTCTTTTGATGTCAATCCGTGCTGGCAAAGCTTCAAAGTAGTTATGAAGGTCCAACTTTTCCAGATAATCTCCCATCTTACTTCTGAGAAATTCATTGAGCTCCCGTGGTATCATGGGTAGCTCTACTGCATTTCCTTCAGTATCTTTGAACACGCCTTGGTATATCTTCAAATCATTGGACTCTAGCAAATCATCTTGAATCCATGTGCTGGTTGGCTTCAGGGTTCCTTCTGGGATCACAAATGGCTCTACTTCTTCCAAGTAGTCTTTTATTGTCATTCTCTTCTTCTTTGTCGGTGATTTTGCGGGCTACCATGGATCCTGTTGCACTCAGTAGTCCGAAGTTAGCGTTTTTTCCATATCAGCTAAGAAACTGAGTTTTAACTATCCAAATGACTTGAAAATTGAAAATAAAACTTAAAAGGAACTAGGGAAACTCTGCATGTGCTCACAGTATTCTAGCAAAAAATTATCATTTAGACATCCTACGCGTAGGATGTCTATCTTGCCTGTTTTTGGTGAAACTTGGTATGTTGGTGGTCCTTGACCTGTTGAACATGGCTATGTGATTGGAATTGGGTTTGGGTATCAAAAAATGCATCTTGGAGGTGTTGGGGGCCAAATATGATGGGAATGGCTT
Organism: Adiantum capillus-veneris; assembly: GCF_014529385.1. NCBI lineage: Eukaryota > Viridiplantae > Streptophyta > Polypodiopsida > Polypodiales > Pteridaceae > Adiantum > Adiantum capillus-veneris. The sequence goes on along the minus strand of NC_140939.1, from coordinate 68,291,731 downwards.
GAAACTTGATATATGGGCTTATGAAAGTGTCATAAAGAGATCTGGAACTGAAAAATATCAGCTGGGGGCTAATTTGGTCATTTAGACATCCTACGCGTAGGATGTCTGTTTCATCATTTTTCATTTGTGACCCCACAGATAGCTTGGCAATGTGCTCATGAGTGTATTGTGCAAGTTTCATTTGATTTGGAAAAGTTTTGGTAGGTCTATGGCCCATTATTTCCTCTATGCTCTGACTTTGCGTTTTTGATGCATACGAGGTCAATTTTTGTCCAACTGTGATGAAACTTGGTGGCTAGCATGTACAGGCTATTCAGAAGCTGTGTGTGATGAGAAATGTTAGGTTTGGTGCCCAGATTTGGCCTTGAGACATCCTACGCTGTCCAAAAGTAGGCGGTCTTACCAGGAAGGCACCGGGCCTCTTCCTGTGAGAGTTTGTGAGGAAGCTCAAGGGTTATGAGAAAGAGCTAAGATGTAGATAACATAGCTTCTAGAGCTAAAGAAGAAATGTAGCCAAAGAAGCCGCTCACTTTTCCTTACAAACACACACGTGATGGAGAGAACTCATGAAAGATAGTCAGAAAAAAACAAAAATGAAAACATCAAGATTACGATCATATCGTATCATGGGTAGGATAAAAGGGTTAATGGATGAGTTAATGATATTTAATCTTTGTTGTCCAAATAAGGTGCGGATTGCTCTTTGGAGCTGTAGCTTTGTGCTTACAATAATGTATATGTTTTGTCTCGCGCGATTGGGATTAGTTGTGAGTACAAATCCTCTTGATTCATAATAAAATAACCACATTCATATAAAAAGAGAATTCATAGTCAATAATAGGTAGTATGATGGGATCTGGTGAGAGAAGTATTTCGTTGAGCCTTTCAGGACCAAATAGAAACACTATGCGTTGCTGAAAGTGAATCTTTCGACTAATCCAAATGTTGACCCTAATAGATTGCACTGAATGGAATTGAAAGAAATTACCTCTATGTGGATTATGGTTATTCATCAATGATATACCTAGTATGTTCAAAGATAAAGGTGTGAAAGAAGTGAAAGGAGAAGAAGAAGAGAGTTTCTCTCCCAAGCCCTATTGTTGCCCTTAGGAAATAAGGATACTGCGGGGAGAGAAGTACCTGTAGCAAGGAGATTCTAGAGTTTGTGGAAGAGAATGAGAACCTTAAGAGAGAGAGATGCTTGTGGAAGATGAAGATATGGTTACTAACCTTGTGCTCATAATTGTTTCCCGCAAGAAGGTTGTACTCATTACATTGACAAGGTTGTTGCTTGAATACCTTCCAATGAAACAAGTAGGACACAACAAGAGAGATCAAAGTGGAAGTAAGATAGAATTAGAGATAGATCTAACTGTGGTGGTGGTATTAAAGATAGACAATAAGAGATAGAGATAGAGTTAGAGACAAGTATTGGACTAGATATGCAAATGAAAGAAAAACTAGCAACATATATCTTACATGAGAGCAATCGCCACCACCTTAATGGAGAGAGAAGATGAGGCAAGACTTCAGCCTTTCTTCAAGAGAAAGTGTGGCAGTAAGATGAGTGTGTCACTATGGAATTGAGCTATTCTCACTCACTCATAACTTGCCCCAATGAAGAGAAGGTTGCCCTTTTTATAGGTGAGGGAGCCATGTTTTACATAATCACTTGATTAGGCTAAAGAGTTAGCCCAAATCAAATGTTCTTTGTATATTTCTAAAAATGGGAAATATTAGAACTCAAAATATCATGAAATTCAGCATTTTTGGTCGTTGAGGCTCCATGTGGGTGCATGATGTATGTGGGCCCCACCTAGGCATCTTCTGTGTGGCTCCAGCAGGGGGTCCCAACTTGTGTGTCTTGTCCTTCAAGGCATCTTTGAGGTGTCACATTCACATGCTTGTGTCTTTTATCCTCCAAATATCTTATTTTATGGAAAAAGACCGAGATTACCTCTTTTCACTTGATTCACCTGTTTACCATCTCTTCTTGCAGTGTAGTTGTGAGAGGATTTTTCACTCTTTTCCCTGTAACTTTTGACCTGTAACTCGGATTGACATGCTTCAAAAAGGAAAAATTGGCCTACTAAAAGAGCTTGACTTGGTTTTGGCCTTTTCTCCACGCCCTTATGTCGGGATTTTCAAATTGGGATGGTCCAAGAAGCTTTGGATCTTCCTTTTCATAAAGTCTTGTAGTAGGCCCTTCCCTCTTGTATGTATCCAAGAAGGTATGAATTATTGAAGGGTTATATTATTAAATAAATGTGAAAAGAAGAAAATAATTTATATATGGTAGGGTATAGCTGAGATATTAGAAGAAATATACAAATGATTTTCCCCCAGACAAAAAGAGGCACAATCATTGATACTTCTCTTGCAGTACTTTCTAATAGTAATGTACATTTATATTACTTCAAAGGTAATACTAAGGTATGGTAGAAAGCTTTTATTTATGCATATGAGTATTATATGAAGTATACTTATGCACCAAAAAGTCACAAGATAAATCGTTTAATGCCCATTCCCACTATATACGTGCCACAGCACGACATCCACCCCCTCTAAACCTACACATCCTTGATTTCAGAGATTCATGTTCACTTTGATCTTCACCTGTGTTTTGCTCTTCTTCCTCATCAACATCTTCTAGATCATTGTATCCTCTTCTCTTAAACATTTTAATCCTTTTTCCCGCATTGGGAATCTTTACTTCTGTACCATCTAGTTCAGACAAGCTGTAAGTAGCATTTTCATGCACATGCTTTACAACATACGGTCCAAACCATCTTTTTGAGAACTTACGCATGAATGTGTGCTGGTTATCAAGGCTACTATCATACACTAAAACCCAGTCACCTTTGTCAATTGCTTTGCTCCTGAGTCGATGTCGCTTATCAAAGTAGTCCTTGTTTTTCAACCTTGCATTTTTGAGTCGTTCTTTTGTAGCTTCAATGTCTCCAGGTCTTCTCTCAAGTTGCCTTATAAGCAAGTGCAAGGAGATCATCCTTGCTAAGCCCCTCTTGCCAAGGTAGTATATTCCATGTGGGAATTGTATCTTCAATCGGCATCACTGGCTTTTGACCATACATTAGCTCCGCAGGCATGTAGCCAGTTATTGAGCTATGTGTTGTACGTTCAGCCCATAAAGCATATTGTAATAGTTTTGGCCACTCACCAACTCTTCCTTCACAAGCCTTGGCCAAAGCTTTGATGATAGGAGGATGCCCTCTTTTACTCTTTCCATTGCCTTCAGGGTTGTAAGCCGTGGTAAGAGAAATCTTGATTCCTAATCTGATAAAGAACTCCCTTGCTTCCTCAGCATCCAGCTCACCTCTATCTGCAGTGATCTTTCCCACACAACCATAACGGCAAATCACCTCATCAAGAAGGAATTTTCACACAGCTTCTGTGGTTTTAACTCTTAATGATCTTCCTTCAACCTGATTAGTTAGGTCCTCTTGTTCAAAAACCAAGTATCTCATCTGCCAGAGTCCTAAAGGCATTGTGACTAGATCCACAACCCATTCATAGTGCATGGCTAGTGGATATGTAGGGTGCAATCCATCACGATGTCGGACATTTGAATACATTTGACAAGTTACACATGACTCTACAAATTGAGATACATCTTTATACATACCCTTCCACCAGTATTTTTCTTTCAACTTGGAGAAGGTTGCCCACACACCTCTGTGTCCAGCCCATAGACTCTCATGAAACTCTTGCATGAGCTTTACTTGAGTCTCTTTTTTACATATAACCCGTTGTGGTGTAGTACCCTTTTGTTTAAGATGCTTCCACGAGTAACCATCCCTCAAAAAGTATCCATATGCTTTCCTACGTATCCTCCTAAATTCTTGTTCAGACCAATCATCCTGTTTTTCTAGAGTACTCAAATAGCTTCCAATAAGAAGCCAATCACCTTTATAAAGATCTTTCAAGAACAATTCAAGTGTATTAGTCATGCAGACATAGTTACCTTTGACATGAGAGATGGAATAGAACTTTGTGCCCACATCATCTCCCTCATCAATCATCTGTGACTCATCTTCATATCTTGCCCTTGATAGCATATATGCCACTGTATTGTCTTTACCTGCAATGTGCTTGAACTCGGGATTTAAGGACTTAATGTAGGCAATCCACCGCAACATATCAATGTCTGGCGTTGAGCATCTTGTAATCATCCCAAGAAGTGGTAGACAATCTGTTTCTACAACCACACATGCACCAATTAGGTACTCTTTCCCACTTTTCAAGGCTGTAACCATACCCCTTAACTCTCTCTTTATTTGTGAATAGTTTCTTTGGCGGGCACTTAGTTCCTTTGCTCCAAATCTTACCACATACGTGTGTCCTTCTTTGTCATCTTGCCCTATTGCCCATCCAATCCCTGTAGGACTGGTGTCTACTGTCACAATTACTGGCCTTTGACACTCATAGTCTACCTTTCTCAAAGTCATTGCTGACTGGAGCACTTCCTTTAGCTTTTTCATGGATTTTACATGTGCTTTTGCCCGTTTAACCTTTGATTCTTTCTAAGCAGCTGATAAAGAGGATCAGCTACATGTGCATAATGTGGAATCCAAATAACATAGAAGACACATGCTCCCAGAAACCTTCTAACCTTAGTGATGCTAGTGCATGTTTCTTTCATTCTTTGGATGGCATCTACCTTTGATGGACAAGGTTTCCTACCATATGGCCCGCACATGTGCCCCATAATGAGCACTTCTTTGACACCAAACATAGACTTTTTCCCTAACAATGTAAGATTCACTTCTTCCAACCGAGATAAAATTTTATCACAATCATTTATGTGATTTACCACAAACCTGCGACATCCCTTGAGATCCAAAGCTTCATCTTTGTCACTTCCTTCACATCCTTTGATAGGCAAATCATCAATGAAAGGCATTGTGATTTGAGGAATAAAGTCACGTAAGACCTTATTCATCCCATTCATCATATGTGCAACCGAGTTGGTTGCTCCCTGTGGCAAGGTACACATCCTTACCAAACCCAAAGGTGTCCTCATGGTTGTCAAGTCTCTAATTTCGATTGCAAGCTGAAATTGATCATACCCTGAGTAGAGATCCCCCATTGAGTAGATTGCCCTCACTGCAAATGCCTTTGCAAACTCATCCACAATTGGACCTGTACCTACATTTCTAATTGTCACCTTGTTCACTGGTTGCATATCTTGGATGAAGCGTAGAGAACCATTCTTCTTTGGAACTGTGAACCACCTGTTTGAGTATGGAGCACAAGAAGGCTCCAAGATTCCCATTTTGATTTTCTCATTCAGTAGCTCTACTGACTTTGGCAAATGAGCCTTTGGAACTGGAATAGGCCGTAGATTCCAAGGCACATAAGGTATTGTGAAAATTACCATAGGAGCTACAATAGAAGGATCAACACATCCTATCTCATGTGGCTCAAATGCAAAAGCCTTACCATGCTTTGAAAGCATTTCTTTGAAGCACTTTGTCTCCTCCTGTGTTAGAAACTCCTCGCAACCAATATGCAACTCTTGAAAAGACTCCTTTGTGAAGGTATGCCCGATATTTTTAGGATTCCTCAAACTTGGTTGTAAAGAAGCCTGCTCAATTTTTTCCCAATTGTTGGGTGGTAAGAGTGAAGCTATTGGTTTCACTTTCTTTGCTACACTCTTGTATTTAGTTTCAACATGGACTTCTGGGCCAACTGTTTGGCTTTCTTTAAAGGCTTCTATTACTTGATTTATTTCCATAGAGAAAACTTCCACAACTTCATTTTCAAGATGCAAACTAGACCCCATTGTAGCATCAAGCTCACCCATAGTATCTATAAAAGAAACTTGTTCACACAAACCCAAAACATTTTCAGTAGGCTTTAGCAACCCACTCTTTTTCATGCGTATTTGTACATTATGCACATATTGCCGCTCACATTTCTTCAAATCTTCAAGTTTTGTAAAACATACTGATCCATTCCTTGTTACCAAGGAGCTCGTTGAGAAAGTTTCACCTATTTTTGGATCAGGCGAGACCTTTTTTCTTTCTGTACCACTGCAATCCCGCTTTACAATGGTACTTGGCTAAAACCCATCATTTCTCTATGATCATGAAACTCTTTGCTTACCTTTGGTAGAGGATGTTCTCTGAGGTTGTCACTATTTCTTTCATGGTTTACACAAACTGCGAGAAATTGGACAGCTCGTTTACCATCTTTGCTACGTATCCTAGCATATGCTGAACTATCGTCCATTACCTTTGTTTCCATTTGAACTCCCACAATGTAGGGCTGTCCAAGGATGAGATGATATGAAGATGTATCTTGTACAAAGAAGTTTTGGTCAATCTTTACATCACCTATTGTCACCTTCACACCTGGACATGCTGCATACAATTCACCAGATGAATTGTTTGCCACTTTTACCATCCAGCCATGATCTGTGTCCATCGGCCATTTGCACTTGTTGTAGAGACTCTTTGACATTATGTTTATTTCTGGACCATGGTCAATCAAGGCAACAAATGTCTCTTCAAGATCACCAACCTTGACCAAAGTTTCTGTAGTAGCCCTTTCCCAGTGACTTCGTGAATAGTAGCTCCTAGGAATATCTTCAACTTCTTCATCATCATTTGAGAAATGCACTTGCTTCACTCTCCCACTAGATTGGTAGCATCCTACCACAGCTCCATCATCCTCCTTATTTTGTAGCTATATCCCTTGTGTCTTTGAGGTTTCCCCTTCAACTTGTGGACGAGAAACTTCAGCAAGAGTTTGCCTCTTCCTCTTGATGATGTCAATGATCTCCTCATGGAATTCACGCTTTGCAATTCCAAGAACTTCTCCTAGAGTAAACTCAATCTTGCTATTTAAGATCCTTTCCTCCAAGACTTTCTTTAAATCTGTAGCAACCTCAATATCAGATTGTAGTTTATAAGTTGGGCCTTTTGTCTTACCTTTTGCTGGCTCTTTCTTCTTTCCTGTTGTAGACTCCTCCATGAGTACTTCAAGTGGAGATGCTCCTTGTGTTGAGGGTGTTTAAGAAGGCATTGAGTCGCTTCTTCCCACACTTCTAGAAGCTCTTTTTGATGGTCCTTCATCAGCATTCTCATGCCTGCGCTTCTCGTCTACAATCTCCTCATTTTGTTGGCATTTTGTAATGTAGGCATGCACTGATAATGAGTCCACTGGATCATTCCATCCTGTTTCTAGACGTATGCAATCACCTACTTTATGTAGAATCTCTTTTGTAAGATTTCCCTTTTTAGATAATTGCATGACATTTGGCCAAATTTTACCATGATGGTCAGTCGCCTCTTCATCATTAAGGTGCTTAATTTTAACTCCATAAGTAGCTGCCTCAACTAAAGAGCTGGCACGGTTAGTTGCCATATCTTCAACTAAGGTTTGCATTCCCCCCTTCCCAAAGTTAGTTCTCAAGGGTAGACCTGTCTCTCTTAAGTGGATTTTACCATCCTTAAAAAAGACAACATCTTTTGACAAAGCATCACTAAAATCATCACAATCCCTTCTTACATGATCTGTACTATCACACCAAATACATCTATTAACAAACCCTTCTTTGGGCTGTTGTCTTTGTCAGGAAGTGGCCCTGATGGTTGGCCTTTTTCTTCAAGCTTTGCAAGCTTCACCTTCAAGTCACTCATTCCCTTCACAAGCTCACCTAGCATGGACTCATCAAACTTAGGAGCGATAAAAGTAGGCTTTACCATTTTGTGAGAAGTTGAGGTGGAAGGACTTGTAGTGTTTACTACCACGTCCCTTCTTCTTTGTCGTTTGGCAAGCAGTGAGACAACACCTTCAACCTCATTCCAGTCGGTCTTTAGTCCTTGCTCAGCATCTTTATCTTCAAGAAGAAGCTACAAATTTTCTTGAAACTCTTTACCTGCAGCTTGTAAGAAAAGATCTGTCTTCTCTTCATCTAGTGTGGCTCTTTCTGTCCTTGTGAGTTGTGCATAGCACCGCTCAAATTCCCTAAGTAGCTCTGTTATTGATCGTCCTTGCTTTGGCTTGACTATCCATTCTAAGAATGTCCTTTTGGTCACTCTCTCCGAGTCCTCCATGAAATATTCCTCCTTTAAAGCTACTTTGAGTTCTTCCCAATTTCTCCCATGCCCATCTTTAATTTCCCTAACATGCTCCCTAATTTCTGGAGCAACAACTAGCTCAAAGCTTTGAATCATCTCACCTTCTGACACGCGATGCAGCTCCATATCCTTCACATACTCGCGTAAGTACTTGGTTACATCTTTTCCATTGAATTGATCCATTTTGTTGACGACCGCTTGTATGACCTTCGTTGCTGAAATCTCCCTTCTTTCAGTGGCATGTTGTTGTTGCATGAACATTGCAAATGCTTGAAACATTTGCATTGTAGATGGGTCAAAATGCATACCCTGTTGCTCAACATGATCACCCATGGTTACCCACAAATGCTCACCCTGGCAGGTTCGCGTCGGGTTCACCAAAAATATGTCAAAAAGTAGGCGGTCTTGCCAGGAAGGCGGTCTGAATCCATGTGCTGGTTGGCTTCAAGGTTCCTTCTGGGATCACAAATGGCTCTACTTCTTCCAAGTAGTCTTTTATTGTCATTCTCTTCTTCTTTGTCGGTGATTTTGCAGGCTGCCATGGATCCTGTTACACTCAGTAGTCCGAAGTTATCGTTTTTTCCATATCAGCTAAGAAACTGAGTTTTAACTATCCAAATGACTTGAAAATTGAAAATAAAACTTAAAAGGAACTAGGGAAACTCTGCATGTGCTCAAAGTATCATTCTAGCAAAAAATTATCATTTAAACATCCTATGCGTAGGATGTCTATCTTGCCTGTTTTTGGTGAAACTTGTTATGTTGGTGGTCCTTGACCTGTTGAACATGGCTATGTGATTGGAATTGGGTTTGGGTATCAAAAAGTGCATCTTGGAGGTGTTGGGGGCCAAATATGATGGGAATGGCTTGAAACTTGATATATGGGCTTATGAAAGTGTCATAAAGAGATCTGGAACTGAAAAATATCAGCTGGGGGCTAATTTGGTCATTTAGACATCCTACGCGTAGGATGTCTGTTTCATCATTTTTCATTTGTGACCCCACAGATAGCTTGGCAATGTGCTCATGAGTGTATTGTGCAAGTTTCATTTGATTTGGAAAAGTTTTGGTAGGTCTATGGCCCATTATTTCCTCTATGCTCTGACTTTGCGTTTTTGATGCATACGAGGTCAATTTTTGTCCAACTGTGATGAAACTTGGTGGCTAGCATGTACAGGCTATTCAGAAGCTGTGTGTGATGAGAAATGTTAGGTTTGGTGCCCAGATTTGGCCTTGAGACATCCTACGCTGTCCAAAAGTAGGCGGTCTTACCAGGAAGGCACCGGGCCTCTTCCTGTGAGAGTTTGTGAGGAAGCTCAAGGGTTATGAGAAAGAGCTAAGATGTAGATAACATAGCTTCTAGAGCTAAAGAAGAAATGTAGCCAAAGAAGCCGCTCACTTTTCCTTACAAACACACACGTGATGGAGAGAACTCATGAAAGATAGTCAGAAAAAAACAAAAATGAAAACATCAAGATTACGATCATATCGTATCATGGGTAGGATAAAAGGGTTAATGGATGAGTTAATGATATTTAATCTTTGTTGTCCAAATAAGGTGCGGATTGCTCTTTGGAGCTGTAGCTTTGTGCTTACAATAATGTATATGTTTTGTCTCGCGCGATTGGGATTAGTTGTGAGTACAAATCCTCTTGATTCATAATAAAATAACCACATTCATATAAAAAGAGAATTCATAGTCAATAATAGGTAGTATGATGGGATCTGGTGAGAGAAGTATTTCGTTGAGCCTTTCAGGACCAAATAGAAACACTATGCGTTGCTGAAAGTGAATCTTTCGACTAATCCAAATGTTGACCCTAATAGATTGCACTGAATGGAATTGAAAGAAATTACCTCTATGTGGATTATGGTTATTCATCAATGATATACCTAGTATGTTCAAAGATAAAGGTGTGAAAGAAGTGAAAGGAGAAGAAGAAGAGAGTTTCTCTCCCAAGCCCTATTGTTGCCCTTAGGAAATAAGGATACTGCGGGGAGAGAAGTACCTGTAGCAAGGAGATTCTAGAGTTTGTGGAAGAGAATGAGAACCTTAAGAGAGAGAGATGCTTGTGGAAGATGAAGATATGGTTACTAACCTTGTGCTCATAATTGTTTCCCGCAAGAAGGTTGTACTCATTACATTGACAAGGTTGCTGCTTGAATACCTTCCAATGAAACAAGTAGGACACAACAAGAGAGATCAAAGTGGAAGTAAGATAGAATTAGAGATAGATCTAACTGTGGTGGTGGTATTAAAGATAGACAATAAGAGATAGAGATAGAGTTAGAGACAAGTATTGGACTAGATATGCAAATGAAAGAAAAACTAGCAACATATATCTTACATGAGAGCAATCGCCACCACCTTAATGGAGAGAGAAGATGAGGCAAGACTTCAGCCTTTCTTCAAGAGAAAGTGTGGCAGTAAGATGAGTGTGTCACTATGGAATTGAGCTATTCTCACTCACTCATAACTTGCCCCAATGAAGAGAAGGTTGCCCTTTTTATAGGTGAGGGAGCCATGTTTTACATAATCACTTGATTAGGCTAAAGAGTTAGCCCAAATCAAATGTTCTTTGTATATTTCTAAAAATGGGAAATATTAGAACTCAAAATATCATGAAATTCAGCATTTTTGGTCGTTGAGGCTCCATGTGGGTGCATGATGTATGTGGGCCCCACCTAGGCATCTTCTGTGTGGCTCCAGCAGGGGGTCCCAACTTGTGTGTCTTGTCCTTCAAGGCATCTTTGAGGTGTCACATTCACATGCTTGTGTCTTTTATCCTCCAAATATCTTATTTTATGGAAAAAGACCGAGATTACCTCTTTTCACTTGATTCACCTGTTTACCATCTCTTCTTGCAGTGTAGTTGTGAGAGGATTTTTCACTCTTTTCCCTGTAACTTTTGACCTGTAACTCGGATTGACATGCTTCAAAAAGGAAAAATTGGCCTACTAAAAGAGCTTGACTTGGTTTTGGCCTTTTCTCCACGCCCTTATGTCGGGATTTTCAAATTGGGATGGTCCAAGAAGCTTTGGATCTTCCTTTTCATAAAGTCTTGTAGTAGGCCCTTCCCTCTTGTATGTATCCAAGAAGGTATGAATTATTGAAGGGTTATATTATTAAATAAATGTGAAAAGAAGAAAATAATTTATATATGGTAGGGTATAGCTGAGATATTAGAAGAAATATACAAATGATTTTCCCCCAGACAAAAAGAGGCACAATCATTGATACTTCTCTTGCAGTACTTTCTAATAGTAATGTACATTTATATTACTTCAAAGGTAATACTAAGGTATGGTAGAAAGCTTTTATTTATGCATATGAGTATTATATGAAGTATACTTATGCACCAAAAAGTCACAAGATAAATCGTTTAATGCCCATTCCCACTATATACGTGCCACAGCACGACATCCACCCCCTCTAAACCTACACATCCTTGATTTCAGAGATTCATGTTCACTTTGATCTTCACCTGTGTTTTGCTCTTCTTCCTCATCAACATCTTCTAGATCATTGTATCCTCTTCTCTTAAACATTTTAATCCTTTTTTCCGCATTGGGAATCTTTACTTCTGTACCATCTAGTTCAGACAAGCTGTAAGTAGCATTTTCATGCACATGCTTTACAACATACGGTCCAAACCATCTTTTTGAGAACTTACGCATGAATGTGTGCTGGTTATCAAGGCTACTATCATACACTAAAACCCAGTCACCTTTGTCAATTGCTTTGCTCCTGAGTCGATGTCGCTTATCAAAGTAGTCCTTGTTTTTCAACCTTGCATTTTTGAGTCGTTCTTTTGCAGCTTCAATGTCTCCAGGTCTTCTCTCAAGTTGCCTTATAAGCAAGTGCAAGGAGATCATCCGTGCTAAGCCCCTCTTACCAAGGTAGTACATTCCATGTGGGAATTGTATCTTCAATCGGCATCACTGGCTTTTGACCATACATTAGCTCCGCAGGCATGTAGCCAGTTATTGAGCTATGTGTTGTACGTTCAGCCCATAAAGCATATTGTAATAGTTTTGGCCACTCACCAACTCTTCCTTCACAAGCCTTGGCCAAAGCTTTGATGATAGGAGGATGCCCTCTTTTACTCTTTCCATTGCCTTCAGGGTTGTAATCCGTGGTAAGAGAAAACTTGATTCCTAATCTGATAAAGAACTCCCTTGCTTCCTCAACATCCAGCTCACCTCTATCTGCAGTGATCTTTCCCACACAACCATAACGGCACATCACCTCATCAAGAAGGAATTTTCACACAGCTTCTGTGGTTTTAACTCTTAATGATCTTCCTTCAACCTGATTAGTTAGGTCCTCTTGTTCAAAAACCAAGTATCTCATCTGCCAGAGTCCTAAAGGCATTGTGACTAGATCCACAACCCATTCATAGTGCATGGCTAGTGGATATGTAGGGTGCAATCCATCACGATGTCGGACATTTGAATACATTTGACAAGTTACACATGACTCTACAAATTGAGATACATCTTTATACATACCCTTCCACCAGTATTTTTCTTTCAACTTGGAGAAGGTTGCCCACACACCTCTGTGTCCAGCCCATAGACTCTCATGAAACTCTTGCATGAGCTTTACTTGAGTCTCTTTTTTACATATAACCCGTTGTGGTGTAGTACCATTTTGTTTATGATGCTTCCGCGAGTAACCATCCCTCAAAAAGTACCCATATGCTTTCCTACGTATCCTCCTGAATTCTTGTTCAGACCAATCATCCTGTTTTTCTAGAGTACTCTAATAGCTTCCAATAAGAAGCCAATCACCTTTATAAAGATCTTTCAAGAACAATTCAAGTGTATTAGTCATGCAGACATAGTTACCTTTGACATGAGAGATGGAATAGAACTTTGTGCCCACATCATCTCCCTCATCAATCATCTGTGACTCATCTTCATACCTTGCCCTTGATAGCATATATGCCACTGTATTGTCTTTACCTGCAATGTGCTTGAACTCAGGATTTAAGGACTTAATGTAGGCAATCCACCGCAACATATCAATGTCTGGCGTTGAGCAGCTTGTAATCATCCCAAGAAGTGGTAGACAATGTGTTTCTACAACCACACATGCACCAATTTTTGGCGGGCTGTTAGTACCTTTGCTCCAAATCTTACCACATACGTGTGTCCTTCTTTGTCATCTTGCCCTATTGCCCATCCAATCCCTGTAGGACTGGTGTTTACTGTCACAATTACTGGCCTTTGACACTCATAGTCTACCTTTCTCAAAGTCATTGCTGACTGGAGCACTTCCTTTAGCTTTTTCATGGATTTTACATGTGCTTTCGCCCGTTTAACCTTTGATTCTTTCTAAGCAGTTGATAAAGAGGATCAACTACATGTGCATAATGTGGAATCCAAATAACATAGAAGACACATGCTCCCAGAAACCTTCTAACCTTAGTGATGCTAGTGCATGTTTCTTTCATTCTTTGGATGGCATCTACCTTTGATGGACAAGGTTTCCTACCATATGGCCCGCACATGTGCCCCATAATGAGCACTTCTTTGACACCAAACATAGACTTTTTCCCTGACAATGTAAGATTCACTTCTTCCAACCTAGATAAAATTTTATCACAATCATTTATGTGATTTACCACAAACCTGTGACATCCCTTGAGATCCAAAGCTTCATCTTTGTCACTTTCTTCACATCCTTTGATAGGCAAATCATCAATGAAAGGCATTTTGATTTGAGGAATAAAGTCACATAAGACCTTATTCATCCCATTCATCATATGTGCAACCGAGTTGGTTGCTCCCTGTGGCAAGGTACACATCCTTACCAAACCCAAAGGTGTCCTCATGGTTGTCAAGTCTCTACTTTCGATTGCAAGCTGAAATTGATCATACCCTGAGTAGAGATCCCCCATTGAGTAGATTGCCCTCCCTGCAAATGCCTTTGCAAACTCATCCACAATTGGACCTGTACCTACATTTCTAATTGTCACCTTGTTCACTGGTTGCATATCTTGGATGAAGCGTAGAGAACCATTCTTCTTTGGAACTGTGAACCACCTGTTTGAGTATGGAGCACAAGAAGGCTCCAAGATTCCCATTTTGATTTTCTCATTCAGTAGCTCTACTGACTTTGGCAAATGAGCCTTTGGAACTGGAATAGGCCGCAGATTCCAAGGCACATAAGGTATTGTGAAAATTACCATAGGAGCTACAATAGAAGGATCAACACATCCTATCTCATGTGGCTCAAATGCAAAAGCCTTACCATGCTTTGAAAGCATTTCTTTGAAGCACTTTGTCTCCTCCTGTGTTAGAAACTCCTCGCAACCAATATGCAACTCTTGAAAAGACTCCTTTGTGAAGGTATGCCTGATCTTTTTAGGATTCCTCAAACTTGGTTGTAAAGAAGCCTGCTCATTTTTTTCCCAATTGTTAGGTGGTAAGAGTGAAGCTACTAGTTTCACCTTCTTTGCTACACTCTTGTATTTAGTTTCAACATGGACTTCTGGGCCAACTGTTTGGCTTTCTTTAAAGGCTTCTTAGAGATAGATCTAAGTGTGGTGGTGGTATTAAAGATAGACAATAAGAGATAGAGATAGAGTTAGAGACAAGTATTGGACTAGATATGGAAATGAAAGAAAAAATAGCAACATATATCTTACATGAGAGCAATCGCCACCACCTTAATGGAGAGAGAAGATGAGACAAGACTTCAGCCTTTCTTCAAGAGAAAGTGTGGCACTAAGATGAGTGTGTCACTATGGAATTGAGCTAGTCTCACTCACTCATAACTTGCCCCAATGAAGAGAAGGTTGCCCTTTTTATAGGTGAGGGAGCCATGTTTTACATAATCACTTGATTAGGCTAAAGAGTTAGCCCAAATCAAATGTTCTTTGGATATTTCTTAAAATGGGAAATATTAGAACTCAAAATATCATGAAATTCAGCATTTTTGGTCGTTGAGGCTCCATGTGGGTGGACAATGCCTCCCCCCCTCCTAGCCGGAGTCCTCCTGGATGACAAGGTATCGCCTCAGTGTATGTGCCGTGCCTGGGGTACAAACAATCGTGGTAATGCTTGGCCGTGTAATGTGGCCCTACATGATGCATACTCTATCAATGCATGGAAAAATTAATGCTATGCAAGAGGAGGGTATAAGCAATATGCTTATTGGCATTCGCCGTCGAGGTTTACTGTTTGTTGTTGATTTGGTCAACAGATTTTCTTTGCAAGTAAAAGTTGTAACTCTACCGCTCTTTGTTTGATCGTCTTTCTTGCAAAAGTCGCTTGGTTTGCCGCTATTGTCGATATGGTCGTAGTTGTCTCCTTGGAGAGAATTTTCGTGGCGGAATTGGCCATAGACTTTGTCTCTTTTGCTTTCCATTTGTAGCTTTGCTTTGGAGGTTTTTGTAGGTTTATTGCTACTTTCGTGGTTGTCATTGTTTTGTTGCTGATTGGCACCCACATATATCGGTTTGCCGGTTTCATATGTAGTGTGTGTCTGTATGCCGATTTTGCTTGTACTGAAGGGAGTTCCTGTTGCTTTGGTTTTGGGATCCAAATGCGAGTCGCGCTTAAGTTGTTGCTGAGAATTCTTTTGGGATCCATATCTGTTTTATTCCCTTGGTTTTTGGTTGAAATGTTTTCTCCTTTTGGACTGTTGTTGTGTTGTGGTTTGTTTGCCATGTCACCTCTATTCTTCCGCACCCATACTTGTTTTTCTCGTGTTGCTAACCTTCATCTTTTGATTGCGGTCGATGTTGTTTTATGGTTGGAGTGAACATGGTTGGCAGTTCCCTGTTTGGTCGCCATGGGTATCATGTTGTTCTTTAGTGGCACCCATTCTTTTGGTTCTTTATCCAGTGATTGTGTTGCTGCCATATGGTTCTTGTGGGGTTGCTGAGCAAAGGCTACCACCTGTTGTTCTTGTGCATGCTGAATTTTGACCGCATCTGCAGTCTAATCTATCTGCACATTATACTCTTTTTGCCAAGGTTGTCTCAACAACATGGGGTGTTGTGTGCTTTCTTCCTCGACCACATAAAACTTGTGTGGGTAAATATATTGATGTAGTTGTACATGCAATATAGTCCAAACCAATGTTTTTAGCGAATGTGATGTACTACTTTCCAGCACTTGTGGAGTAGAATGTAGTTGACCTGTGGACTTGAGCTGTTTGTATAATCTATAAGAGATTAGATTTGCTTGAGCTCTAGAATCAAGCAATGCCATCGATTCAACTTGATTGCTACCCACTTTGAGTGAAATTATTGGCTCCACTGTGTCTTCATCAAAATTCGTTAGTCGAATAGCATTTATATTAAAAGGTGAGCCACACTGTTGTTGTTGTTGTAGAAGCCGTCTTTTTGCAATGCTTTCTTTTGCTTCTGCTTGAGCTTCTTCTCGTACCCTCTGTTTCTCCTTCATCTGTTTTTTTTCTTGATGGATTTGTTGAAGCATATCCTGTGTTAGTGGTAAATGATATTTCTTTAATCGACACCCACTAATCCAATTTGGCATTTCTTCACCTGCTAATGTAGCAAGCTTGACAGCTCCACTTTGTGATGGGTCACTAATCACAAAGGGTCCCATCCCTCGCTTTTTAAGTTTCTTGGCATGTTGCTTCAAGGTATAAACAAGTACATAATCACCTGTTTTGAACTCTTTCGTGCGCACATGCTTGTCAAAAAATTCTTTTTGTCTTCTCTTTTTAGCATAGATTGAAGCTACAGCTCGTAAGCGAAGTTCATCTAGATTTTCAAGATCATCTATTCTTGAAGAGATATCATGTCTTGTCCATTCTAAGCGTTTCACTACTCATGGAGTTGGAATTAAAAACTCTATGGGTAATATAGCATTTAGGCCAAACACCATGTTGTATGGTGTTGTTCCTATTGATGTTTTGTATGCTACCCTGTATGCCCATAGTGTTGAGTGTAACTGCTGATCCCAGTCTGTCCTTGACTCTGATACAATTTTAGTGAGAACCGTGCATAGTGTTTTATTTGTGGCCTCAGCTTGTCCATTTGCCTGTGGATGATATGGAGCAGATTTTCTATGTATGACCATGAGTTCCTGTAGCAGATATTCAATGACTTAATTAAGAAAATGTGTTCCTCGATCACTGACAATTTATATTGGTAATCCGTATCGTACAAAGACATTCTCATACAAAAATTATGCAGTGGTTCTTACGTCTGCTTTTTGTGTTGCCTTGGCTTCCACCCATTTTGTGAGATAGTCTGTAGCCACAATGATATATTGGGTATGGGTGCGATATGCAGGGGGTGAAATAGGCCCCACAAAATCAATGCCCCATTTTGCAAATGCCCTTGCTCCCATCAGTGGCCGTAGTGGCATCTTATCTCTCTTTATCGGCACCTTGGTGCGCTGACATGTGTCACAACGCTTTACAAACTCCTCAGCATCCATATGCAATGTAGGCCACCATATTCCTGTGGTTAAGACAATTTTTGCCGTCTTATCGCCCACTTATAGAGTTGGTTCCCAATTAAATTATAGTCGCGAGCCTCCAGCTCTATAGCCCTTTTCCGTGCTCTTGTTATGTTTTCAGGAAACGTCCTTGTGGTTAAGAAATCAATGATATATTGACTCCATGCAGGTGCAATGTTTACGTGAAACAATGTCGCATGATCCACTGGTCGTTTGTCACTACATATAGTACAATTGTTAACATAAGCATGCCTGTCAACATACATAGTTGGTCAATAAATCCCTAATTGTTTCAGTCTTTGGTGTGTTTTCATTGTTGAACAATGAAATGCACAATCCTGGACGTGTGCTTCTTCAAGATAACACTCGAATTCCTCCGGATTTATACATAATTGTAGAATCTGGTCCGATCCTAGATGATACCGTCATCCTGCAATCAACTGGAAGTTTTTTGTTTGTCAAATTGTTTGTTGTTTGGATTTGTTTTCCTTGTTATCAAACCTACCTCCAAAGGAAAGAATGCTAACAATTTCCTGAGACCATTTGGGTATCATTTCAATATTGAAAAGATAAGCGTCAGGTATGTCATCATCTACTCCTTCAGGAGCTTCTTAGTTTTGTAGCCTTGAAAGACGATCCGCCCGTAGATGTGTTTTACCCTTTTTGACCACCACTGTGAAATCAAACTCTAGCAATATAATAAACCAGCGTGCAATTCTCCCAGTATTGCATGGTTTATTTACCATATACAAAAGAGCTTGATGATCTGTGAAGAACACAAATTTTTTTGCGAGAAAATAATGCCGAAATTTCTTTACAGCATAAATCATTCCTAACCCCTCTGTTTCAGTGGTTGTGTAGTTATTTTCTGCACTGTTTAACTGTCGGCTTGCATAACAAACTGGGAAATCCATTGTTCCATCTCCAGGTTGAGCTAGAATACTCCCGATTGCATATGCAGATGCATCAATGTGAACATGGAATATCTTTTCCCAATCTCGTCTCTTAAGTACAGGTGCTGATACAAGGTTTTCCTTAAGATTTTGGAATGAAGTTTCACACTCCTCAGCCCAGTCGAAATTGACTAACAAATGATACAGAGGTTGTGCGATGACTGCATACATATATATGAATCTTCGATAATATCCGCAGTGTCCCATGAAGGATTGCACTTGTTTCGCGTTAGTAGGCCTGGGCAGGTCTACTATGACTTTGATTTTGTCTAGGTCAGTGGTTATGCCATTTCTTGACACAATGTGTCCTAAGATGCGGCCTTGCCTAACCATAAAAATGCACTTTTCCGGGCTAAGACATATTCGATATGTTCTGCATTTCTCAAATACCTTTTGTAAATGATCAATATGTTCTTCTCGTAGAAGAGAGTGTACACAAAGATCATCCATATATATTTCTAAGAACATTCTCAGGTATTCTTTGAACGCATGAGTCATTAACCTTTGAAAGGTAGCTGGGGCATTGGTTAAGCCAAAAGGCATAACTATATACGCATATATTCTCCATTCTGTGGCAAAAAGGCATAACTATATACGCATATATTCTCCATTCTGTGGCAAACGCTGTTTTGTGTTGATCCTCTATTGCAATTGCCAATTGGTTATACCCTAAAAACCCATCTAGAGAGGAATAAGCCCGTTTCCCGGCCACCCTCTCAAGTACATGTTCTGTGATCGGCAAGGGATAATTATCCCTTATGGTGGCTGTATTTACCTTTTTGAGGTTCACACACACTCGCAGCTTTCCGTTCTTTTTGGGGACAACCAGAATGGGTGACACCCAATCTGTATGCTCGATTTCATAGATAATTTCAACATCTATCAGCTTGTCAATCTCCTCTTTTATTCGTTTAGCAAATGTGTCATTATATGTATAAGGACGCTGTTTGCTAGGTTTGGCATCTGATTTCAAAGGAATTGTATGTTGGCATATGGATGGATCAACTCCTTTGAGGTCTTTGTAGGACCATGCAAACACATCTTTATACTTCTTGAGAAGTTGTGTTAACTGTTCTTCTTCTTCAAACTTTAAATCAGTTGCAATATAGACCGGCTGAGGCTTTTCACCTGGTTCAACGAGGTCTATCCGTTTTGCATTTTCCGGCCCATCGCAAGATTCTTGGTTTATTCTTTCCCTGACTAGTGGTGTCATTATGATTTTTCTGTCGTGGATGGTGAATTTCCGATAGTGTGATGGTACATTCATGTTTCCTTTTTTTGACTCCTCCTTACCATCACTTTCTCCCTCAGTAGTCCATACCTCTTGTAAAGACCGTTTTAGTTCCTGGTATTTCTTTTTACGCTCCAATTTGGTCCACTTTGGGTCTTTTGTTGTTTCTTGTTTTGATTTTTGAGATTTTTTTGATTTTATTTCTGTTTTAGCTTTCCGTACTTGTTTTATTTCCTATTGCGTCCGTTCCCTTCGCACTCTTGAGAATCTTCATGATATTTGGTCTTTTACACAATCCTCTGCTTTGACAAGCATTAGATAGTTAGTTTTATCTTTTATCCTAGGCATCAGGTTCTCTCTCATTTTGTTTTTTGCTCGTTTTCTCCTATAGCGTTCCTGGCGTCTAGGGTGCTGATTGGCAAAATCATAAAACTTGATATTCGCTGTTTTCTCCCCCTGCTCGCTTGAGCTGTCTAAACACTCATTATCTGCATCGTTATTTACCTCCAGATGCTCAGAGGAGTTATAAAACTCTTCTTGTTCTGGTGGTTCTACAATCTCATCTCCTCCTCGTAATAGGGTAGCACATCATAGCCATCCTTATCGCAAAATTTTGTCGTTGGACTATCTGTAATGGTACAGACATCCAACGTTGCTAGTATGTGTTCCCATTCCAGAGGTTCCAAGGAATCTTCAGGAAAAGGTTCCGAAATATAATCCTTGTCCTCAATAGCTCTTTCTAAGACGCATTCCTCTCTTTTTAAGCTCCCACAATGTAAAGCTCCGCACAACCATAGCTCTTTTTGTTACCCTAACCATGCTGGGAGTTTGGACCCTGCCAATGTAGCTGAATCAAACTCTTCCACTGGTGTCTGGTTCACATCTTTGTAACTATGGTCTTTTAGGTGTATTTTGGTTGTAGTCTTGCCATGTATGAGGTACATGTGGTTGTAACTCCAATCCTGGACCATCTTTAACACTAGAATGGTAACCTAACAGGACATAAAAGTGTCCTTTCAGGGTTTTGGGAAAAAATTCCAAAACCATAGTAGATCCACTCATTTTAAAAAATCCTTTCATGAGCTTATAGTTCAATAACTACTACATATGGAAAAAATGAGAAAATTGTAAATTTTCTCATCCCTTGGTCACTACAAGCCTCCAAAGTTGATGGACCAGTGCATTTTGCCCAAAACAGCAATTTCTTACGATTGATTGCATATAAATAAGAGTGGGGATTTTTGTAGGATCACATGAGATAAAATGCCTCATTAACTTCAATGGGTTGGTGACCAAAACATATGGTTGCTTTTACCTCACTAATTTTTTTTTGGGCAAAAAAAATAGGTACAAAAAAGTTGCATTTTTGACATTTTGCGGACCTATCCTCAAAGTTGCTGTAGTCACGCTCAATACAGATACTATATACATGTTTTCTTAGTTTAATTTGGGCCTTTGGATTCAAAAGGAGCCATGGAGCATGTCAAAAGGATAATGGATCTCTTACAATTGGAACCTTGGGGGCAATGATAAAGTGCTAAATACAGCAAACATGAAAAAACTGGGTTTAGCATTATGACCTCTAGAAACCCATAGAAACTACTCAATATCTAGCCGAGTTTGTAGTCTATGATTAGATATGGTTTCTACCTACAAAATACACACAATTGGCCTAAGAAACTAGCAATATTGAGAAAGTTATACTTGCTACTCTAAAATGTATCGTATTCTTCAGCAATCAAAAAACTTAACCATCATCATATACTATGCTATATAGCATATTAGGTCCCCCAAAACTCAAGGAAGATTAGCTTTATGTTATACATTACACTTACACAATAAAAATTGAATTTGGATATCAAGAAAGCCACCAAAAAAATCATAAAAGTGCTAATTTTGGCCAAAAAAACAGGATTATGCAATCCTTGTAAATTGGTCAAAACTTTCAATTTTAACACTTAGGTCTCCCTACAAGCATCAAAACATGTTGAGAACTATGAAGGACTAACCTTTAGCCATCTAAACCTCACAAACATGAAGTTTAGAGTGGTATAGTTGCCAAAAATTGAAAAAAATGCCAAAAACAGGACCCATTTTTTCACACAGTTTAGGTTCAAAAATGTTGTGCAAGAGTAAGGTTAATGGTGAGATCGATGCTCAAAAAAAATGCTAAGTTTTTTTCAGCTCATAAGGCAACTTTGTGGATATATAGCACCTAGAAATTCATTTTCATACTCTTCAAATAATTCAAGCAAAATGGTCACTTAACAGGACACAAAAGTGTCCAAGGACATAAAAGTGTCCTATTACCATTCTAGTGTTAATTGTCTCATGAATGGTCTTCCCAAGATGATCTCGTAATTGTTCTTTTTGTCATAATAGACTATTGCAAATGTATGCTCATACTCAATTCCGCACGAGGTGAAAATTACTTTTTCTAAGAGTCCTAAAGGATTCTCCATGAACCCATCTGCCAGTTGCAATTGCATTCTGGTAGCTCTCAAAGTCGATTTTCCCCATTTTTTCCAGATTTCCTTATTGGCACTAGCGACTCCTGCTCCACTGTCTAGAATAGCTTTGGAAATTACTCCCTGGAATTCTACTAGTAGCGTGGTGTTTCCATCTTCCCCCTCGCAATATTCTCCAACCTTGTTTAAGGGTACTGGCCTACTGTTTAGTTGAGGCTTGTCCAATTCTCTGATCCCTTCTTGAAGCTTTGAGGTGGTATCTTTCACTCCAAATTTTTCTAAGCATTTACCTATGGTGGTCCACAGGTTTGGTCGTAACCTCAGGAGTTCGACTAATGTGATTGTACATGCCACAGGGGTGGACAACAACTCAATCAACCCTTGTGAATCCATCACTCTGTTAGAAGAAAGTCTTTGGGATGGGATTGCTCTCACCTCAGACTTGGCTTCATACTCTCCTAGGTAAGAGGGTAGAGTTTTTAGTGAGTCTGGTTGGCTGTGCCCCGAACTAATTGATCCCTGGTCTCCCCCTTGCGAATGTATATCAAAGTTCATTTGTGATCTTGCCTCAAATTCTTCAATAGGAGGTAAGATCTCATTTTTCTCTTTTCTCGTGCTATTCATGTGGTAACTCACCGTGTTAGCTTCGTTGGCATCACGGATTTGCTTCCACAGGTCATCTAGACCGTTACAATCCCTACCCATTTCTACCAATGTTTTGGGGTGGAACCCCTCACTTGTCTCATATGTTGTATTTGGCACTATGATAAGCTCTCCCCTAGACTCAAAGGCATTCGTGAGTATTTCCTTCGTTTCTACTTGTTTCTCTAAAGTTGGTTTGATAGCAGTTGGAGCTGGTACTTCATGCCAACTTGCACGTTTACCAAGCGGGTTTTCTATCAAGGATTGAGCTGTTTCATTCATCTTTCGACACATTTCCAACCTCTATTTTTCTATTTCAGCATATGGATAAGTCATCCATCTTTGCTCTTGGGTTTGGTTTTTTTGAGTCTGGATTCGTAAGCTTTTAAAAGTGCGTCTAACTGCTCATTTACCTTTTCTGCCAACAATGATCCTCCACTTCTGGGTTTTGCTATTTCCTTGGGTACTATGGTTGCCGCAGTGTGTGAGCTTTGACTAGCTAGATCCTCTAACCACTCT
This sequence comes from Adiantum capillus-veneris, assembly GCF_014529385.1. Lineage (NCBI taxonomy): Eukaryota > Viridiplantae > Streptophyta > Polypodiopsida > Polypodiales > Pteridaceae > Adiantum > Adiantum capillus-veneris. Next base: position 68,268,366 of record NC_140939.1, on the reverse strand, counting down.
AATTTATTCTTTGTGTTTTTTAACTCCTTGGATAGAGCCCTTTGCTCGCGTTTTCTCCTGTCTTTCATACGCGCCTTTCTAGCTTTCCAAGTGCTTCTATGATTCTTCACTTCTGAACTTCGGGCATCAGTTTTTGGCTCTTCAATTATGGGTTCGTTCGTCATTCTTTGAGCTTGGGCTCGTGTCACTGCCTGAATAGATATTATTGTCTCGTTTTCTGACCCTCCACTGGAAGGCACTGCTTCCAGCACGTTCAAGGTAGTTTTTGCTCCTTTGCTCGGGTTCTTAGGGAAATCTGGAATTAAATGAGTAACTCCACACTCGGTGCAATATGCGTTGAGTCTAATGATTTCATCATGAGGACAGTCTTTTAGCTAATGGTCTCCACCACACTTGTAGTAGGGTCCCTTAGGTTGTTGAGGTGCTCCTTGAGCTCCTCTTTGTTGGTATGCATGTCTCTGCCCTCTCATGCCTCTGTTGGCTATAAATAACAATGTTTGTTCATCCAAGCTATATCTTCCTTCTCCTGCTGCCTGTGCAGCTGTTGGTGGTCCTGCACTTCCTATCATGCTCCATGGTTCTGGCATTGAGGGTTCTTCCGGTGGATAATAGGCAGGATTTGCAACATATCCATTGGGATCTTCATAATATGCATGCATAGGCACCAAAGACTTCTCTTATGGTTCGATTACGGTTGGTGTGTATCTTATGCCAACTGGTCGTAATCCTGGTAGGGGTGGTTGTTGCCCCAACACTGGTTGTGGTCTTTCTACACCTACAGGTCCTGGTAGGTTGCCTGCTTGATACCGAGGCATCGATGGAAGTTGAGGAGATTCTACCTGAGCCTGAGGAGCGTAAGATCGTTCTCTCACATACCCCTTGTTATAATAACATTCCTCCGTCCCATGGTTTGTCCATTTTTGTTCAATAGCACACCACTTGGGCTGTTTAGCCTGAGGTTTGGCGTACATGTTAATCTTTTTTAGCACTTCCTCTACAAGCTGCTCCTGGCTTACAACTACTTCTCCTTTTGGTGCCATCTTAGCGGACTTGCTTCCACTTTTTTGTGAGCATAATTGTCTACAAGGTAAAGAGCCTCCTTAGTTAACTCATTTAACGTCGCGCTCCTCTTCATATGTAAGTCCTTCTGAAGATCTGCATTCCTCAGTCCTTGGATAAATATAAATTTAAGTCTAGACTGAGTTGGCAGTTCTTCCACAGGCCAGAACTTAACATATCTTTTTAGTCGTAGGGCTGCCTTTCGCACAGACTCCCCTTCTTTCTGTTTGAATTTATGGTTTAATGAGACTGTATTATGAGTTATCCCCCTTTGTGAGAATTCCTCAATAAACTCGTCAAACACCTCCTCCATAGACTCAAAGTCTCTACGCTCCACAGAGTCAAACCAAGTAGCAGCATCCTCCTCTAGGGTTAGTCCAAACCCTGCAAATTGGGTAGGAAAGTCTAACACCTCTTCAACTCTAATTACATGCACAAAGGCTGCTACATGATCTCTAGGATCTCTGTTTCCCATGTATTTCTTGTTTACCCATTTTTGCACTTGAGAAGGTCTAATTCTACGATGGTCTACAAATCTCATCATTGGATCTCCTCGTCTCAATATATATACCTCATTTGTCCTTCTGTAGTGGGCGGTTTCCTCTCCCAGTGGTGCTCCTAAGCAATAATTTCTGACATTTTTTGCAAGAGATGGTTCATCTCTTCGAACTCGCTCTATGGGTGGTCTTCCAGGCTCTGTTGACCCTTGAGTTTTTGGCTTACTCTTGCCTTGATACCGTGAATAGAGTGGTGGTTCTTGTAAATCCCTTAGCCCTCGTGCGGCTGGATAATGTAAGGTCTCTGACCCCGACCAAAAAGAGCACCATTGTACCATGGAATGAACATAATGGAAAAAGTTACTATTTTTAGCAGTTTTTCAAATTCTGTCAGTGCCATGATGCTTAGAATGTTATAGAGCTTCAAAATGTGAATTAAAATAATTTTTGTGAGAAATTTCCAAAAATAGTAAGTTTTTTGTCACCCGACCCGTCTAGTTTTGATCATCTCGAAAAACTGCACCTGTACCCCAAATTTGAAAAAATGCATTTTTCGGACCCCAGGGGTTGCTAAATATGGCAGATACTTGGACAGATGCGCCTTAGTTAGAGCTTAGTATAGCAATTTACGGCATAAAATTCCGACTCGTATGGCCCGTTTTAGCTAAGTTATATTCAATTTATTCATAGGTTAGGATGTAATTAAGGGAAATTAATCCTTCATTAAGCCACTAAGAAGAGAAATTTCTCTCACCTATGCATACAGTAATTCTGCATCTTCTACTTGCATTAGGAAGGTGATTGAGCATGTCCAATTCACTCTCTAGTAATTTAATTAGTAAAATTCTGAAATTCTTAATTACCTAAGCCAAGTGATTAACATTAGAGCCGGTTCCCATAGGAAAAGTAAAGTATTATCCATAAAATTGCTATGTCTCGAAGGAAAATCTAATCAAGGAACTTTTATGTTGAAAAACCATTGTGGTAGTAATTAGGACACACAAGGAAGTGTGAGTGTGGGGGTGGAAAGTGGGGGCTTGGCTCAGGTTGCCAATGCCTATGAGAAGGGTGGTCCTGATTGGTTGGGAACTCTCTGTCCCCATAATGCTTAAATCGACACTAGTATTACTCATTGCCCCTAGAGCGGCGAAGTCTCAAGTGTATGTGCCTTTGAAACATGGGGAAAAAGGCACTCGGGATTTCACTCCTCTTGGAAGGTGGGTCTTAAGATTGATAGATAAGTTAATCACCCTTCCCTTGCGAGGTGGAGCTAGATCTCGTTGCTAGTAGGCTTGAACTCGACTCACTTTGGGATGAGAGATCGTCCGCTAGTTGAACCCTGAACCACCTTGTTTGCTTCCGCTATAGGTCTAGTGGCCACCAGGTTTACCATCAGATCCGCCGTTTGAGACGGCAGGGTGGGGACCTCACACCTGGTATCAGAGCCAAGGTTAGTAGGCTGAGAAATAAAGTCGTATTGTTTGAATATTTAAAAGGAACTAAAAGTATATAGGTAGCTGATCCGAATTCCTTGCATTGGTGTTGCAGGAAGACCCCGTGCTAGAATATCGAAAGTTCCAAGTGTTTGAGCTTATTTACAAACAAGCTCGACGATCCCCAGTTTACCAATTTAGGCAAGATGTCATGGAGATGCTGATGAAGGCTCATATACCTCACTCCACTCGCATCGATAGAGGATGGGGGCTTGATTGGACAATTGCAGGAGGGGTTTACTACATCAACGCTCGAAAGCTAGGATGCCTGGCTACCGATTTGAAGAAGATACGTTGGGGAGAAGAATTGAGGGTGGTGCAGATATTCTACTTGCTGGCTACACGATTGGACCTGACTGTCCCTGACGACACCAATCAAACCCTCAATGAGTGGCTTTTGGAGAAGGTCACTAATGTAATCCCAGCAAACAGAGTTAGAACTTTTGGAGTACCAAAAGAAGAATCCCGGCTTGACACCATAGTTTACTATCCACTCAAGGATGAGTATAGAAACTACTTCACGAATAAAGTAGAGTATCATGTAAACACAATCTGCTAGGCGTATCTTATACGCAATCCAAAAAGCCATGTAATAAAGTGATCACAAGTTATCCTAAACCTTAAGGGGTTTTGATTGTAATAAATTTTCATCAATAAAGTATTTTTGTCTCTGAATCTCTGTCTCTTGATAAAGTGAGATCTTGAACTTTAATTAAGTCTTGTGTCTATTTGAAATCAAGTAATGGTATCAAGAATCTCGTGCAACCCATGTAGGCACCACCTACTGCTCTCTACTCGGCAGCGCAAGAGAAGAAGCTCCTCCTCAAACAAGCCCAACCTCCAATCTTTAAGGGTGAGGGGGCAAATGTGGAGAGAGATGCGGAAGTGTGGATGGAAGCGATGGACGACGACTTTGAAGCTGTGGGAACCCAACCCGTGAATCAAACCATGCTTGCGATGTTCCTCTTGTCTGGCGATGCCAAGATATGGTGGAAGCAACATTCCAGGGATTTGGATATTAAGGGATCTTCCCAATCCTGGGAAGACATCAAAGCTGTAGTGATGGGGTGTTACTTACCACCCGCCTATAAAACCTTGAAGATGAACGAGTTCTTTTCACTTCGGCAGCAGCTGACTTCATCTGTCGAAGAGTATTATGCAAAGTTTGTCACTCTTCGGAGATATGCTCCTAAGGTGACCTTGGAACAATAGGGAGCGAGCTTCTGCCAAGGGCTAATCGACCCTTTGAATACTCGGTTGGAAGCTCTCAGTCCGATAACTCTGCAGGATACCTTGCTGAGGGCCAAACCTTTAGCTCTTGAAGTACAAAAAGTTAATCAGAATAAGAGGAATCATTTGGCAAAGAGGGCAAGGGCAAATGTTTGCAATAACAGACCAGTCAACCAAGCGTATGACCAGCGTCCTATTGTGGCTACCACCACAACCATGGAGTTCCCAGATGTTCGATGCTATGGTTGCGGCGAGTTTGGACATTACAGATCCAAGTGCCCCAGGAACACTCAGGCAACCAGCACTAATGCCATACCCTTGAATGCCCATGGGCGTGGCCAACCTAATGGAAGAGGAGGACGTGGAAGGATGAACAAAGGACGAGGACGTGGAGCTACCGCCAGAGTTAATGCCGCAGTGGTACAACCAACTATGGGTGATGAAGCAGTGGAGAGAGCAACCTTGCATGCTGCAATCGACAACCCCAATGGTTGCAAGCAATACGCAGTCATTCATACGCAAGGATCTCTTAGAGGTGAACAAGTTAACTTTCTTATAGATTGTGGTAGCACTCTTTCATTTATTTCACCCAGATGCATGAGGAAGCTTAAGCTAGATAAGTATCCAACAAGCAAGCTAGTTGTAGAGTTAGCAAATGGCAAGGAAGTAGTATCTGAACATTCTGCGGCAAAAATTGACTTTGATTTAGGGGGACACCCAACCTCTGTCCAATTTTGAACCCTACCCTTAGGATTCTTTGATGGGATACTAGGGATGGACTGGTTAAAGCAAAATAAGGCCCACATCTATTGTGCACAACGAAACTTTACCTTTACAGATAACTTGGGTAATGAAGTCTTAATCCAAGGGGAAAATGGGAGACCTAGGGCTACTCTAGTTAAGGCCAACAGACTCTTGAAAGGACTAAGAAAGGGGTAGCAAATTTATGCGGTAAAGCTCAACAAGGTGGACAAATCAAATACCACACTTCGACAAAACTGGTTGAGGGAGTATGATGATGTATTCTCTGAAGACCTCACGAATCTTCCGCCACATAGAGAGGTAGATCATGAGATTGAGACTATCCCTGGATGTGAACCTATCTCAAAAAGACCTTATAAATTGTCACTTCCAGAGGCCATCGAACTCAAGGAACAACTTAGGCAACTCATTGAGCAAAGATTCATTCGACCCAGTACTTCTCCTTGGGGTGCACCAGTTCTTTTTCAGAAGAAGAAGGATGGAACCTTAAGGCTATGCATAGACTACCGTGGACTGAACCAAGTAACTGTCAAAAACAAGTATCCAATTCCAAGGATTGACGAACTATTGGACAGACTCCACGGCGCCAAAATGTTTACAAAGATTGATCTAAGGTCAGGATATTACCAAATCAGGATCAAGGAATCAGATATTCCAAAGACAGCCTTCAACACTAATTATGGACACTACGAATTCACAGTAATGTCTTTTGGTCTAACAAATGCTCCTGCAAGCTTCAATCAACTTATGCAGGATATTTTTAGACCTTATTTGGATGATTTTGTCTTGGTTTTCTTTGATGACATTCTGATCTATTCGAAGAATGAGGCAGATCATGAAAAACATGTTTGCAAAGTACTTGATCTTCTTCGAGAACACCAACTTTACGCTAAAGCGAGCAAGTGTACCTTCTACTCACCAAAGGTCAATTATCTTGGATTTGTCATATCGGCCAAAGGGATTTCAGTGGACCCATATAAAGTCAAGGATATCGTTGATTGGCCTCAATCATCTACCATCAGCGAAGTAAGAGGATTTCTTGGGATAACGGGATGGTACAGGATTTTTGTCAAGGACTATGCATGTATTGTTGCACCTTTGACGGAACTCCTGAAGAAAGGAATGAGGATCGAATGGAAGACCGAGCACGAGTCTAGTTTTGCTAAGATAAAAGAATTCTTGGTCTCAGCTCCTATCTTAAAGCTTCCAGATTTCAATAAAGAATTTGAAGTAGCGACAGATGCTAGCAAGTTTGCTTTAGGCGGAGTTTTTTCTCAAGAAGGAAGACCGGTGGCTTATACTTCACGAAAGCTGAGGGATCATGAGAAGAATTACCCAACTCATGATTTGGAACTTTTAGCGGTTATACATGCGCTGAATTTATGGAGACATTATCTTCTCGGGCGCAAGTTCCAGCTAGTAACAGACCACAAGAGCTTAAAATGGATTTTTACTCAACCTATTCTCAATATGTGACAACGGCGATGGATAGAGCTTTTACAAGAATATGACCTTGACATAAATTATAGACCAGGGAAGGAAAATACAGTTGCAGATGGACTTAGCCGAAAACCCTTTCTCAAAGCTATCTCTATTCCAAATAACCCTATCTAGGACAAAATCAAAGAAGCATCTTTGGTAGATCCAGAATACCAGCATATGGTTTCATTGGTCCAACAGAATAAGATACCTGAAGCTAAAGATTACTCTCTTATGGGAGGATGTCTTTATTACAGACATAGAATCTGTGTACGCAGAGACCCAGCTTTAAAGAAGGCTATTCTGTATGAAGCACACGATAGCCCTACATCTGGACATCCAGGTTATGCTAAGACTCTTCATGTTGTCAGGAGGAGTTATTTTTGGTCTGGGATGAAGGGAGACATACTTCGCTATGTGAGGCAATGTCTTTCTTGTCAGCGGATAAAAGCCGAAAGAATCAAGTTACCAGGGCAACTTCAACCTCTTGACATACCCCAGATGAAATGGGAATGCATCAGTATGGACTTCGTTACAGGATTATCTTCTACAGGAGGTTATGACTCTGTTTTTGTGGTTGGTGATATGATCACAAAAGTGGCTCATCTAATACCCGTAAAGACAACCTTTACTGCTTCATATATTAGCCGGGTATTCATCAAGGAGATTTTTAGGTTACATGGTTTACCCAAGCGTATCGTTAGTGATAGAGATGCCAAGTTTACATCAAAGTTTTGGACTTTTCTTCTCCAATCTATTGAGTCACAATTAGCCTTCAGTACAGCATATCATCCGCAGACAGATGGGCAAAGTGAAAGAGTTAATCAAGTCATTGAGGACATTCTCAGGGCCTATTGTTCACAAGAGGTTAAAATATCTTCCTTTGGTAGAATATGCTTATAATTCTTCCGAACACAGAAGCATTGGAATGTCACTATTCAAAGCTCTTTATGGACAAGACTGTTTAGCACCACTGAACTTCTCAGATCCAACCATCAGGGTAGAAGCCTCTAGGACGATGTTAGAAGATATGGAAGGTCAGACTAGAGCTATTTGCCAAGACATTCACGCCGCTCAGGATAGACAAAAGCACTATGCAGATAAGAACCGTTCGGAAAGAACTTTCAAAGAAGGAGATAAGGTTTTTCTGCGAGTCCGACCAAAGAAAAACAACTTATCACTAGACAGATACAAGAAGCTAAGCCCAAGGTATTGTGGACCACTCGAGATCGTTAAAGTTGTGAGCGACCAGGCTACAAGCTAAAGTTATCTACAAACTTAAAGGTTCATGATGTATTCCACGTCAGCTTACTCAAACCCTACATCCCTAATCCTGATCAATTCTTGGACTCAGATCATATAGTCATGCCAGCACAAGGAATTCTCGGACTTCAACCAGAATATGTACTCGAAACAAGGGAAAGAAAGTTACGCAACAGAACAATCACGGAGCATCTAGTAAAGTGGAAGGATTACCCTGAAGAAGATGCAACTTGGGAGGACGAACCAATGCTCATAAAAGATTACCCAAACACATTCTTGAGATGAGGACATCTCAAATTATTCACGTTGGGGAGGTTGTAAGGTCTCTGACCCCGACCAAAAAGAGCACCATTGTACCATGGAATGAACATAATGGAAAAAGTTACTATTTTTAACAGTTTTTCAAATTCTGTCAGTGCCATGATGCTTAGAATGTTATAGAGCTTCAAAATGAGAATTAAAATAATTTTTGTGAGAAATTTCCAAAAATAGTAAGTTTTTGGTCACCTGACCCGGCTAGTTTTGATCGTCTCGAAAAACTGCACCCGTACCCCGAATTTGAAAAAATGCATTTTTCGGACCCCGAGGGTTGCTAAATATGGCAGGTACTTGGACAGATGCGCCTTAGTTAGAGCTTAGTATAGCAATTTATGGCATTAAATTTCGACTCGTATGGCCCGTTTTAGCCTAAAACCAATTTTTCCTAAAGTTGTTTGGGGAAGCACCGGGGCTCGAGGCTGTGTGGGAACAGGTCCCAGGCCACTCAGAGCCTACTTTAGCAGCTAGGGGGTGCCCTCTCTTTGTTTGGGAGTTGTGGGAGAGTTTCCAAGCTTGAGAGTGAGTGTGAGAGCCAGTTAGACTAGCTAGCTGGACACTTGGTAGGCAGGTAACTAGACTTGCCATGCATGAAGTGAGTGCTCATTCAGATGCAAATAGCAAGCTTGGTCAATTTTCAGCTTGGAGGAGCCTATTTAAGAGTGTGCTCACACACACACACACACACACACACACACACACACACACACACACCTACACACACACACCTTGGGGAGGTGCTGCCGGCACACATAGTTTTTGGAGAAGAAGCAAAGGAGGAAAGTGTTGCCGATTCTCGTCTTGAGTACTCCATTGGATTAGAATTTCGAGTAGATTTCAGCCCCTAATCATGGTAATATCGATTTGATTTATGCTTTGCTGCAAATCTCTCTATCATCCTCCTAATCTTGTAGCTCCTAGCTATATTTCTCAATAGCTGCTCTCTAATTCTCCATATCATTATTCTATTACATAATCATCATCCAATAGTTAATTATGCAAGAAATTAACCTCTCCTAATCCTAGATTAATGCATGATTAGTAAGCGGAAATCTTTTGCTAGTCGGCATAGTAATTAATTGTCAAGCCAGTAATGATATGGATTTGGTTAATTTCATTCTATTACCACACAATATTGGTGTAGCTAAGTTATATTCAATTTATTCATAGATTAGGATGTAATTAAGGGAAATTAATCCGTCATTAAGCCACTAAGAAGAGAAATTTCTCTCACCTATGCATACGGTAATTATGCATCTTCTACTTGCATTAGGAAGGTGATTGAGCATGTCCAATTCACTCTCTAGTAATTTAATTAGTAAAATTCTGAAATTCTTAATTACCTAAGCCAAGTGATTAACTTTAGAGCTAGTTCCCATTGGACAAGTAAAGTATTATCCATAAAATTGCTATGTCTTGAAGGAAAATCTAATTCTCTCGTATAAGAAGGATTGTTTAGTGATTCTAATCTATCATCTTGATTGTTATGGTACTCTCGGAAATTAGTTCTTTCTCTCCGAGTTTGTCAATTAAGTAGTGAGTATAAAATGGCCCCGGTAAAGAGAATTCGCTTCGGTGGTGCCCACGACTGCGAGGTGGGAACAAGCAACGTGAATGGGAAAGGAAAAGCTCCCATGGACGACCAAGTACCCCGGCCATCTCATGGGCTATTGACGAGGTAATGGAGGAGGTAGGTCACATTTTTATTCAAGTTGTTTAATTTAATATTGCATACGGTAAGTTAGGAAAGAACATATCCCTAAAAATGTTGGAGCAATCTGACGGAAACCTCGGCATTTGAATTCAATTGTATATTTAAGTCTAAGTAGGAAAGACTGGTTGTTGATGGATATACTGTTTGAAAAGAGGAAGAATGTCTGCTAGGGAAAATTTAGCTCAGCATGTTCATTCTATTTCCAATGTTGAACTAGTCCTGATCCCCCTACTGATCTCACAGGGGGCGGCTCGCAATGATTTCGTAGTAGCTAGAGTTACTAGCTTAGGGCCTTTACCCACGACTTGCTTTTTACGCGGTGGGAACCCACGTCTTGCTTTCTATGCGGTGGACATACCTAGTTGTATGGGCAGCTAGGCGACAACGGGAGGAGTAAACTCTCGCTGGAGGGGGGATGTTGTACCTCCAGAACATTGGAATTTTAATGAATAAGTTTGAGTAGAATTTTTACTAGAGTTACTGTTTTGGTGTCGCTTTGCAATACTGATTAAAGGGCTGTTTTAACAAACCTTGTAAATCGGAATCTAATCAAGGAACTTTTATGTTGAACAACCATTGTGGTAGTAATTAGGACACACAAGGAAGTGTGAGCGTGGGGGTGGAAAGTGGGGGCTTGGCTCAAGTTGCCAATGTCTATGAGAAGGGTGATCCTGATTGGTCCGGAACTCTCTGTCCCCATAGTGCTTAAATCGACACTAGTATTACTCATTGCCCCTAGAGCGGCGAAGTCTCAATTGTACGTGCCTCTGAAACATGGGGAAAAAGGCACTCGGGATTTCACTCCTCTTGGAAGGTGGGTCTTAGGATCGCTAGATAAGTTAATCACGCTTCCCCTACGAGGTGGAGCTAGATCTCCTTGCTCGAACTCGACTCACTTTGCGATGAGAGATCGTCCGCTAGTTGAACCCTGAACCACCTTGTTTGCTTCTGCTATAGATCTAGTGGCCACCAAGTTTACCATCAGATTCGCCGTTTGAGACGGCGGGGTGGAGACCTCACAGATAACCATCTCGGTTTAGGTACTGTTCTAATGTTGCACTCTGTCAAAGCCATGCCTGCAATGATGGTTGAGTTGCTGGTTGGTTTTGGTAGTTGAACGTCTGTTGTCGGGTAGAATGCGAGGTCGTGTCGTACTCTTCTGAAAATGGATTTGTCGATTTGCTAGGGGTGTAGGAAACCCTTGGCACTTCTTCGGGGGCATATGTTGATACTTCTGGAATTGTTTCCTTTTCTACCTCCTCTGGGAGAATATGTTTGTATTCTCACCCGTAGAAATTTCATAAGAGAATAAGTAAAGAACCTTGTCTTTGCTTAATTCGTTTGGGTAAGGTTCTTTGCAATGAAAGTAAAAGACTATTCCTTGGCTCTCATGCTTGTAAATTCTCACAGTCTCATTATGAGTAGAGACCCTGGTTGTTTTCTTATTATACATAAAAAGCGCTCCAGGTCGATCAATGTTTGGAGGCGGTTCTTGAGTTTCTGTAACCATTTTTCCTTTTGCCACGTTATCTCCATATCTATTGTAATCCTCAGGGTTACTAACTATCAGATAGTGGTTCCCCTTTTCGTCTCGGAATCTATCTCCATCATCATAGACTCGAATTATTTCTAGTCTCTAAGCAGGTATTTCTTCAATACAAATACACTTGCATCCTCGAAAGTCAGAATAAACTAGGTCTCCCCTCGAGTTTGTTCCTTCTAAGAAGATTATAGTGAACTTGGAATCGTTCAAAGGATTTAGGGAGGTGCTTCCTCCTGGCATTGGTCCTTCATTGGAGAAACCTCCTGGCTGTTGACTACCCATCATGAAGAAGGAATTATCGGATGAAGTGTCAGTATCACTACCCTCCTCAATAATCGGTGCTAGTAGATCTAGCCTTGCCTGAGTTACACTCTCCTCGGTGGAACTAAGTTACCCTGATCACCTGCCACCTTTTGGTCTCTAAAAATGTGTCTTCCTGATCTTAAATTCATCAAACTTAGCAATGCAACTTAACACAAATCCAACCACTCACCTGGTAAAGGATCAGTTTACTCCCAACTTCTTGCTTTGCCGCTGAATATACCTATACACAAACGTTTAATTTCGGCAATCGAATCAAAGCATTTAACCGATAAAGGTGGTTTTAGTAATGATTGGTATAACTGGAGGGTTAACCTCAATCACTAATGCATTTATACACTTCTGATGTTCTTGATTAGGTCTGCTAATCTGGAACTGTGCTTCCCTTGGATGTTGGTCAATTTACCTGAAAAGTCTTAATTCCATCTTTGCTATGTCAAAAGGTCAAACAAGGTCCAAATTCACTTCTGAAAGAAGTTCTGGAACTCTTAAGTCAATTGGAACATCACTGTATGTCCTCAGTCAATTTTTTCACTTCCCTAAGCCCGAGTAGACATCCTACGCGTAGGATGTCTCCTGCTCTCTTTTGCCTAGTTTTTGCACTATAGACTCCCCTTGATGTGCTGAGTCCACATCTGTTTTTACTTTTTGATTTGGACACCTAAAAGCTGGTCAATGGATCAGAAATCTGTTCCAGCAGCCTGATGTTGGTTTGACCAGTCAAATCAACTCCAATTTGGACCAAAATTGACTAGGAGGCTTGCCTCAGGCTTTACAACACCCTGTTATGCCTACAGTCAGTTTTTGGCTTCAATTTTATGCATTAGACATTCTACACGTAGCATGTCTAATTGCTCAAAATGGCTTCAAATGCAAAGCACAGACTCCTCTTGAGGTGCTGATCACTTTGGTATGCTCAAATCTGGGTTTGGAGTGCCAAATCACACATAACACATCCTACGTTGGAGAGGGGGAATAAGGAACACACCTAGCACACAAACTACTTGCCTCTCTATAGCCCAGGGATTCCACAGCACCCCTAACCTCTCAAAAAACACCTTCAAATTGGCTAATTTGCACTAACAACTCCACTTTATCATACAAAGCAACTTCTTCACACCTTGCAAAAAACACCCACAACACAAATGCACCCACAACACAAATGCACCCACAATGCTCAACTCACCCTTTTGAATCACAAGACACTCCTAATCTACCCTCTCGGTAACACCTCTCGAGCTGCACGCAAACCCTCTACGAGCTGTGACCAATACACGAAGAGCGAGAGAAGAGGAGGGGGATGTGTAGAAGCAACACACGAGATTGGGGCAAGTGAGTGGTATTATTGCATAGAGAGTAGTACAACCAATGTATGCAGCTTCAATGGCAAGCTTGGCATCACACAAGCTTCAAGCTTTCACTTACTCACACAGTCAAAAAAGCCCTTTAATTGTCACATTTACAACTTTTTATAGGGGTACCTCTAAGAGGCCCAAATAAAGAAAAAAGGGTGAGTTTCTCTTGTCGTGGCCTTCACTTAGAGCTTCTTTTAGTATTTTATTGCATTGCTAACACTTGCCCTAGTTTGCTTTTGGCCGGCCGGATCTCCCTCCCTTTGGCCTTACCTTTGGCTTTGCGTCCTTTGATTTGCCCCTTTGGTGCTTTGCATAGGCTCTCAGACCCTCCTTCTTGCTTTCCTTGCATGCTACTATGGGACCTCTCCCTTACACGAAGGGGGGAGGCAATAGCGATATCGCTATTGCCCCCTCCTTCCTCCTTCAAAATTTTGGGGCACCATGTCATCATCGACCTTACACAACGCGGGCGCCACCTGCTGCCCTGCCTCGCCGGCTACGCCGTTCGATACCGCCACCAATGCCACTGTCGCACCGCGTGCAGCGCCCGGGCATACCCGCCATGGCTGTGCCCAAGGGGAGCTCCCCTCACCCTTCTCCTTGTGTACCAATGAAGGGGCCACACCCTAGCCAATATACCCCGGGCTCAGCAGCCCACGTCTGCATGTGGGTTATATGTCCCCTGCCATGTGGCATCTTCCTAAGCCTTGAGCCTCAAGCGCTTCAAAAACTCATTATTTTTTTCTTTTGCCAAATTTTTTTTAGCTTGCCTTTGCCTGACTCCCATTCTCTGATCCTAGCTCCTGTTGCCAAGCCGCAAACACCGACCGAAACTCCACCTTTCCGGATACAACCACCTTCTCGGTATCTGCACTTTGACTTCTCACATTGACTTTTCAAAAATGGAAAAGACATCTGTAACCCGATCCGATCAAATGCTCCCAATTTTCCGACGGCTATATCTCCTTGCTCCGGCCTCCGTTTGGCATGCGGTCACTTCCTACTGGCTCCTTATGATGTACACACTACTCTAGAACTTTGTTGAGGCCAAAAAGATGCCAGATGGCACATTCTCGAATGCGGTCAAGTGGGCTCAGACCCGGCCCCCGGAAAAACTTCAAATGACCATATCTTGCAAACCGTGGCTCCGATCCACAATCCGAAAAGACGGGTAGGCTCCATAAATTGATCTCTACACACCCGTACCTTAAGTTCCACTTGGATCACCTGTCTCCAGCTGCCTTGTCCGGCAAGAATCTGCAAACCGCCAAAAATTCAACCTTCAATAACTTGGGATCCGTAGCTCGGTTTGATGAGCCATCTGGACCTGATCCTTCAACACTTCAAGCTCTTCATTTCTGGATCCAAAGACTGCACTTTTCATCTCTTTCACCTGCTACCCCAATTAGCCCCTTATGTAGCCTTTCTTGGCCTATAAGCCGCATCATGCACACACTTCCGCTGCTACCTGCTATCCCGTGACCTTCTTGGCTGCTTCAGTCCTTTGCCTCCATGCCATCTTCTAGAGTCGAGATACTTTGGTTGTACCAACGTTTAGGATGTCTTTTTGGCCTGTTTGACCCCAGACTTGAGCCACAGCTTCCCCTTGATGGCAACAACCCAGTGCTATGCTTAGATTTTGGTTTGGATTTCAAAAGACCCCAATTTTAGTTGTTATAGCCCTTTTCAGTCAAAGATGCTAAAGTTTACTTAGAACCCAATTTTCTCACCCAATTGAGATGAAACCCTTCTCAGGCACTCAATAAAACATGCAGATCATGCTCATGCAGCCAACCTATGGTTTTGGTCTTAAAATAATGCCTTGGCACAATTTGGGTAGGATGTCTGGAAATTTCTGTCTATTTGGCCTTATCCTGTCAAGATATGGTCAAATTTCCACTTTCCAGGTGAAAATAGGGTAAAACCTACCTTCTGAACACACTGGTCAACTCAAAATTTCAAAATTCCCACTAGATCAGCCTATAGACATCCTACGTGTAGGATGTCTCCTGGCTTGAAATTTATTTTTTTTTGGGACAAAAATGCTTCTGATGCTTTGCAGCTCTCTCAGAAACACTCACAGCAACTTTTGAACTTCACTTCAGCTTTCAAACACTCTTTTGCGTCTTTTACAACCTTGTGATGAACCTAACAACAAGTATAACATGCATGAAGTGCTCTAGATCATGAATCATGATGTCCTACTTACCCTACTCCTACTCATCATGTGAAATGGTGATATCGGTATTTCGGTTGCTTCTTGGCCTCTCCGGACTCTCAATCTCTCCTTTCACCGCTTATACCACTCCAACTCCTACTTATCAACTCAACTAAGGCCTAAAAACTATCTAAGTCTACCTAAGTCGAAGGATCTAGGCCAGACACACGCTCCCTAGACTCCCTCTAAGACCTAGAGAGTCCTCCACCCTCTGATCCTATCTAAATGTAAAACGAGACTCTGGCAAGCCAGAGAATACCTATCCTCAAGGACTAGTCTCGGTCACCTACATAGGGTTTTCATCCCCGACAGTGGCACCAATGTTGGCGGATAAGCCGCAACGGACGTCAGCACAACGAGAACTCACCTAACAAGATTTGTCAACTAAGGACGAAGCTCGACCCGCAGGCACGTGGAAGCAAGCATAGGGTGTCAATCTACACTCGACCGACTCTCGACTAATTCCTACAGAGGTCTCTACCCAATGTCTAAGCTACAACCTTCAGGAGTGCATAAGAAGAGGTTTCCTACAACGCTTCCAAGAGCCAAATACCCATCAAATGTTCTTGAAACTCCACAGAACTTGAAGGAGACCCTACTATCACCAATAGATCGCTCTCCCTAAGGTCTATGAACCAAAATCCCAACCCTAAATACTTGATGCAAAATCACGTAGGATGTCTGGTCGAAATTTGCAGGTCGTCATTTTCGAAAATTGAAGTGCCTAATGTGTAGCTCTACTCAATGCGAACGCGTGGATATGCTGAAACGCGAAAACGGATAACGTATGCTCACCGAATCACCACATGAAGCTCACGGGTCGAGATCGCAAAACTAGACCGTACGCCTACAATGTAGGTATTGGCACGTAGCTCTCATGGGGGGCAATACGCTGCACTTCTCCGCACTCGATTCCGACCACTAGTGCATGCGTAGCATCAAGATGAAACTCTCACTCTCTCTTGTACACAGTACGCTCACTCACAATATAACTTTTCTTAAAATGACAAAGGTTTTTCTCATTAAGGTCAAAAAGTGGTATAAATACCTTACAATCTCAAATCCTAATGTTCCAATTTAACCATCTACTCAATCTAAATATCAAAAATGGGATACAATCTGGAAGCTTCTTTAAGCCCCAGTATTTACAAAGGTGAAATGTCGGTTTTTCTCAATAAATGAATAATTACAAAAAATAATATTCCACCGAGCTCCATAGGGTGTGTCCCGCTGCTAATACTCATCTTTGACTTGAAGCACCTCAAGCACCTTAGTCATTAAGCATGACAAGCACTGCAAGCACCTTAGTCATCAACCATCTCTCCTTTTGGTCCCTTATTGAGATAGGTCTAGAAGCATATATCTATATCCTAACTCTTGTTCCCCTTTTATCTTCACATATTAAATGATTAGTTTAATATGAAAAAATCATTTGGTAGATTTAGATGTTAGATTTTATGACATACACTCTCTCTTGTGTGCCTTGATCTTCTTTTGTCTTCTCCAAGGTGTGTGTTTTCTTGCAACCCTAATTCCAATAAATGGATGGATCTATCTTCTTCGCCTAGCCAATCAAGCAACTTGCATCTGTGCTCACCATGGACTTTGTTTATTAGATAGAAAAAATGTATATGTCATGTCTCTTGTATAGATCCTATTCTACATTGTTGTCATTGGCATGCTACTCACTTTTCACTTTGTCCTCCTTGCTCAATGCTTAGTGCACTATGACTTGCCACCATGCATTGTGACCTACCCTTATTCTTCTCCGTTTTCCACCTGGACTTCCATTTATTTTTTCTATAGATCAAACAAGGGATCTTTCAAGAATCCCCCTGATGAATCCATTTTTAAAATTGCACCCACCTACTTGAGCCATTCTCCAAAAAGTATGTCGATAAATTCACTAATACATCAAGACTATCTAGGAATGACTAGTTGATATGCATGATCCACTTATTTTCTCCTTGCTTTAGGGTCAACTACACTTGTGGGCCATCACAATCTAGAACAACTTCATTGTTGCATCATCCATTTGTAATGAATGGGATTTTGTTTCTTAGTGGCTCACCTCCCTTGTTCACATAGTGTAAATTTCACTTTAAGTTTGTGTCTACATGCAACATATGGATAGTTGGCATAGGCCTTTCAAAAACAACACATCAAGATATAGGACTAAGGTGGATTTACAACTTTCAGGTCTAAGGAAGCACGTGAGAAAGTATTTTTCCTTAACTAGTGTGCCATGATAACGTAGTAAGAAATTCTTCATTTCAATTTACATATGTTCACAGAAAGTGCAAGTAATGATATAACTGCATATATATTTTTCAACTCTATATTCTATCAAGTGAGGATGGGATTGAAAGACATAAACATGCATGAAATAGGGTTGGATTTAGACTTATGTAGAACTAATGTCAAAGAATGTCAACCCTGGTGTTCTAAGGATTTTTACAATCTACACCAAATTGACATTTATTGATGTTACACACCAATTAGAAAACCTATTTGAAACTCGAAAAAAAAGGAAAACAAGAGTGAGAGGATTTTTTAGAAGTAATAGATTTAAATACTAGATTATTTTTTGTCTAATATTTTGTTGAATGCATAGCATGCTCGAATAGTATGCACCAAAAGAAAGAAACAATGATACATATGTATAACAGGGAGGTGGCACCATCCTCACCTAGTTTTTATAAAGCATGGGGAATGTGCCCTTCCCCTATATACTTGATTCTCCTCCAGTATTCATGGCATGCTTCTCCTCCACTATTGGAGGGTCGATCTTATGATTCTCTTCTAAATCTAGAGGATTACTTTCTTTAAAACATATAATTTTTGAGGAGGAATTGATTACTTTGTGGTTTGCAAATGCATTAATACTAGTTTGGTACCAAAAAGGACACTTTAGTGTCCTTATTTTGCGAATTTAAATAAAATGATATTTGAAATCTAGAACACATCTCAAGAAATTCTTTTGCAAACTTATAAAATGCTATTCAAAGTACTCATAGAAATTACAATCCCTCATTTTTTATCATAAACTCAATAGTAACTACACTCATGAAAAGAACCTACGCAAAACAACATTCAATGTTTCATTAAAACTAGTACTCTAGCCTAAGAAAAAAATGAGCAGGGTGCATGCAATAATCCATGGTAACTACTTATATATGTGTTTGATATTTTTGCAATTGTCATGTGAGAAAAAAATTCTTTGCAACTAGAATTAAATATAAAAAGTCCTCAAGGTCAAATATGCAACATTCACAAATGCAATTAACGATCATAAAAAACATTTAGTTCATCTAAATTTACAATGTCTAATGATGCATATATACTACATCTATGACTCCATTATATAACGTGATAATTTTTAATGGTTTTGCAAGCCACATTTGGTGATTTACGGCATATCCAAAAAATTGCGCGTATTGTAATTATGATTTTTCATTTATCAAAGATAAGCCTTAAAATAAAGTCCACTTTTGCATTTTTCCATTCATCTCACTTATTTGTATATAAATACCTCATATAGACAAATTTGGAGATTTATATACACACTTTCATTAGTTTTTCATAGCAAAGTATTTTTTGCAAGAAATTGCGCACGATTTTTTTATAAAAATGAACTTAAATTGCAAGATGCCTATGAGTTTGAACCTTTGAAAAATGCTTAGTTGATGAGTATTGATACAACATACACCTTAGGTTTTGTCCCATAACCTCATCATGTTAATGAAAGAGGCCTTGAAAGACCAAAATTTTACTCTTTGTCAGCATTTTCAAGATTTTGGTCTTTTGATTATAACAAAAATCTAGTCCC
Source organism: Adiantum capillus-veneris (assembly GCF_014529385.1). NCBI lineage: Eukaryota > Viridiplantae > Streptophyta > Polypodiopsida > Polypodiales > Pteridaceae > Adiantum > Adiantum capillus-veneris. The sequence goes on along the minus strand of NC_140939.1, from coordinate 68,249,288 downwards.
ATAACTAGGTTATGAAACTCAATTTCTTGCTATAATAAGTTTTTTCCTATCCATACACCTTGAAATCTATGAAAAATCTTATTTTGATGAGAAGTTATATTCAATATATGAAAGTTTTGTTAAAACTGCACTAAATTTCTATGATTTTTTCATCTTAAAACTTATCATTATAATCTTAATTTGGTATTTTTTTTGGCAAAAGTAAAATTTGACTATGTTCTTCACCTCATAGGTGACCTAAGATATGAACGTGACCTATGAAGTTTTTTTCTAGATTCACCAAATAATTATGACAAGTTGCTTAAAAAACGGGACACTTTAGTGTCTCAAGACATGTGAGTGTCAGATTACAGAACTAGTGTTAAGCACTACATATTTTGAGACAAGTCATAGTGAAAACGTGCCACATTTGCACATAGTAAAAACCCAACGATTAACACAAAGTGCTAGCCTTGGCGAGGGAGAGTTTAATGAGCCTTGTTTACACTTTCTTGAGATTTGAAATAGTTCAAGTAGGCTTTCTTTAGCACCAACATCGCTTCAAACAACTACTCATTCCATGGTAGGAGGCTGTCCTCCAAAAAAGATTTGGAGGAGAATAGGGGCAAGAGAACAAAGAAAGGAGGACAAACATGAATGAGCTACATAATTTACAAACGCATGTATAGATGCTTTCATTTGGATTGAATTCCATCTTTAAATTCTTGCAAGTCATACCCTCTTGAGTGTATCCTCCTAGAAACTCAAGAACATGTGTTTGTATAGCACGCTCAGTGCAGAAATATTTTGTTCAAATGATCCTCAAGACCTCGTTTATTTATCCAAGACAATGGTCATTCCACATGGTTGAGTCCTATATACCCCATCCACTAGGTTTGAGGGACCACATGAATTGATCATTTTGAAAAAAAGTGAATTCAATTGGGGAGGTGCCCTCTCTTTACATACGTCAAGAATAGTCTAGATCTTCCTCAGCCTTCACTTGTTGGGCATTATCTTCAATGCCTGCCATCCAAGAGATCTTGTTTTGAGATAAACCTTCACTTTGCATCTAAAGAGAACAACCCAAGATTCTTGGACCTTCTTGTGTTGGCCTTATCCAAATTAGTACGTTCCAAGTGCCGCATTCCAAAGTGCCATCCAAAAGACTACATTTTGAGAGATACCCTTATTTTGCATCTGATGAAAATAGACATGAGTTTTCTCCCCCTCCCTATTGGGAATATCTAACAAACATTTTCATTCCAAGAGACCAATTTTAGGACATAAAGGTCACGAACAAAATTTTGCATACACCAAGTGAGAAGAATCCTCTTTTTGCATCCAATTAAAGAGCCTTGATCTTCATGGCCTTACCTTGTTGGGTATTTCTTGCAATCATTGCATTCTAAAAGAACACATTATAGAAACAAAAGTCATGAAAAACTTTGGCCTAAACCTTGGGAGACACCCTCTCTTTACATTAGGTGAAAACAACTTCCTAAACAACTCTTCACTAGCAATTTCATCCTAGCCTAGGTTAGCAGCTTGTGGTAATGCCACTTGCCTTCAATATTGATTGGAGAGAAGCCCCTGCTTGCATCCTCCAAAAATGGTTTACAAATTCTTCACCTTGCATGTGCTATGAATACATTCCAAGAGATCTCAAATGACATCCAATACGAGAAGTGTATCAAAGGCTTAAATTGTCCAATGTCGATGTTATGGAAACCTTGATATAAGAGAGTTCCATGAACAAACACTCGGATGACCCACCCAATTGAATATCTTCCAATATCATTAAGACCAAAACATTCCACCAGCAAAGGATCACATTACCACACCTTAGTTCTCTCAATAGGAAGCCTCTTATCATGGTAATGACCATTAGCTCAATGGGGACAACAAAAATTTTCTTTCATAAAGGGCCACAACCACCACCAACCATATTCCCTAAACTAACCTTTAGCATGAGTAACATCAACCTTTTCTAGCTTCCGCCTTGCTAGCATGGTTGCTAGCAATTAATTCTCTAGATGTAACACCTGTTCTTTGAATGCACCAATGGCATTGTCAAAAGACACATAATGTAGTTTTACATCCACTTGATTGTATTGTGTGGTCAAAGGAGAATATTCATTTCCTGATCTACAACAAGCATCCAAAAGATCCAAAGAGACTAGAGCTTAATGAGATAATGGTATCTAAATACTTATTTTCATAGCTACTAGGATGCCTTCCAAGTCCAAATAGATCAGCCATGCAAGTGCTTTGTCAAGAAGCTTTGCAAGTCAAGATAGATCAACCCTGGAAGTGAGTGCTCCTTGCATGGTAATTGTTTTATTCATGCTCTCAAAATATCCACTAGACCTAAGTGACTACATGCATTGTGCACTCTAATAAAAGTGATTGTAGTTGGGTAGATAAGCATTGGTTGTCTCCACCAAAAGAAAATACATAGCTTCTTTAGCCTAGGCCGTAGCCTTCTATAAGTGTTGTCCAATAGAACACACTTGAAGAAAAACCCTCATGTTGCAAGTTAGCCCAAACCTTCCCATCCCCTCCTCTCTTGGACATATCTTGAAATCATTGCATTCCAAGATACAACATTCCAAACATGGATCTCATAAGAAACCTACAGGCAATTCACTTCAAGAGACAATGTCTCTTGAGATCTTCTTGTGCTTTTGCAAATATGCACAAGTATTTTGAAAATGTGCTTGTTGGGATGACTACTAGACCTAAGTGACTACATTCATTGTGCACTCCAACAAAAGTAATTATAGCTGGGTAGATAAGCACTAGTTGTCTCCTCCAAAAGACACTCCATAGCTTCTAGGCATAGCCTTCTATAAGTGTTTTCCATTAGACCGCACTTGAAGAAAAAAAACTCACGTTGCAAGTTAGCCCAAACCTTCCCATCCCCTCCTCTCTTGGACATATCCTGCAATCATTGCATTCCAAGATACAACATACTGAACCTAGATCTCATAAAAAACCTACAGGCAATGCACTCTAAGAGACAATATCTCTTGAGATATTCTTGTGCTTTCATGAACATGCACAATTATTTCAAAAGTGTGCTTGTTGGGATGACTGCTATTCAAGGTTGGGTAGAATAATCATGATAGTAAGCTCCTCAATTCAAATGTTACCAAGGGATATTTCTCAAGTGAAGAATAACTCAAATGAAACTATGCATGGAGACAACCTATGGTATGGTCTAAAACATTATAGATACTATGTTTGTGCAAATGAAATCACCGTATATCTCACAAATCAAACTTAAAACAATAATTGCAAGCGTGAACTAGCTTCATCACTTTTAAAAGTACAAAGTGTCAAACAAACTTGAAGGTATGATTGTGGTACAAAGAAGATCTCAAGAAACTCAACAACAGCCAAATAAATATTTATGTTGAGATTCTCAATCATTTGCACTTGCCAAAATGTTAAGTTCAAGTTTATGTTCTATGTTGAAGATTACATGCAAGCATAATGCATAATCAATTCACAGTCTCAGATCATAGTTGAGTCTTAGATACAAGAAAAAATTTTGGCCCCCTTAGCATATTTCTTTCGGATAACCATCATCAATTTCTCGTCCTTTTTTGAAAACCCCTGACTCAATGGGGGACCAAGAGGAGAGATAGTCTACCAAAGAAAAATGTGGACACAATGAATCTTTAAATGGCCTTAGTGTAAGCTTCATTAAGCCTCCAAAGGATCTATAGACGATGAGAACAATCCACATGAAGAGCTCGAAGATCAAATTGGGGATGCATCTCCTCCAAAAAGGAGATGTCATGATCCAAGAAGAGACTCTACCAATGGAGAGAAATACAAGTGAGTCTCCAAACACTTATATTGAAGATAAGGCTCCAAGAAGACGGCAGTCACAAAGGTCTCCAACTCCTCCAAAGAGGAAAAGATCTCCGCATAACTCTGCTCATCTTGATTTCAAGAGAAGAAAGAACTACCAAGAAGAAAAAGGAGAGAAAGAGGTCACCCTCTTCTCCATCTTCATCACCCTCCTCTTCTAATGAAAGTAGCGGCTACTCCTCCAGGGAGCCTAAGAGGAGAGGATATCATAAATCCTATGCCGCCTAGAAAAGGTCCAACAAGCTCAAGAAGTTCAAACATTAGGAAAAATATGAACCCTCTAGGGGCCCTTTGGGATTAAGGTTAATTAGAGGTCAGCCAATAGGAAGAGGGTGGTGGACACACTCTATACCCTCAAAAAAGTAGGGGGACAAGGTAGCCTTACATCTCTTAATTGTCTCTTACCTAGTGAGAAGGTAAGGGAGGTCGCTAGGGGAAAGAGGGGGGGGGGGGGGGGACCACTTTGACCTCTTTTCCCCCACTTTTTGGCCCGGATTTAAAAATACACTAAAAATTTCAAATTTCAAGTTTTCCCTCCTTAAAAGGTCCCCAAACCTATTTCATGGTCAAAAAAGTATTTTTGACCTTCAAAAGTTAAAAACGTGCACTAAAAAATCCAAAAAATTGATTTTTTTAAAAAACAAATAAAAACATCATTTTCACCCTCCAAAGTCTTTCCAAACCTATTCTATAGCTAAAAAGTGTTTTTCTCTCTCTACAAACCTTTTTCCAAGCTCTCCATTGCTGCAACAACCACATGCACCCCCTATAGTCCATCATTATCTCTCTGCTAGCTTTCTCCCACCTCCATTGTAGCACCAAGCAAGCTCCTCCTCCATCTCTTCCCCTTACCCACCACATAGTTTCACACCAAGCTAGCTCCTCTCCCTTCTCTCATCTCCATTACAACATGAAACAAGATTCTACTCCTTCTACTTTCATTCACTCACACTACATGGAAACCTCTACTCCCGAAGGTGGAAAAAGTATGAGCTCACATGAGTTGCATACCACAACAATAGGAGGTGTGAATATCGCGTGGGCATTGCAAGGGTTCATCTCCAACATAAAGATAGAATGGTAAAAAAACTACCCTTGCAGCTTACATTCAGAGCTTAACATCATCTCCATCTTTAAGTTTATCATGCTAGAGAGAATTAACCTCTTTATGGATTTCAGTGTTTAGGCTTCACACCTCATAACACTGGGTGGTGCTATTTTGTTGATGACTTTGGTGCGCCATCTATAGTTGTGTAGCATGTGATTTGAGTCTCACAATGTAAGTAAATTGTGTTATCTATGGAGAGTCGTCAAAGATTTTTCTTGTAATTTATTCTTCGTATAATTGTCATTAGATAATTGGAATGATATCATTTTGTACTTTATAACTTTGTGCTCACATAATCTTTTGTTTACTTACAGATTCAACTTGTTTTAAGAGGACATGAGCAAGCAACCATGTGCAGAGATGGAAATCACTCTATTTTTGTTCCTTGAGGAACCTTTCACTACCATGTTAAAAGATTTTGATAAGAATAGTAGGTGTTTTTTAGAATCTTGAACCAATAGGGACTCTCTAGGAGCTCTCATAGAAGCCATCCATATAGTACTACTATCTTCCCTAGTGTCATAGACACACAAATACTCAAGTGTATATGAATCTCTAGATGAGGAAGACAAATACTTGTAAGATAAGCCTAACAGCAACAACATTATCTCCATTCGTAATTATTTTTCATGAGGCTAGATTCCTCTATAAATGCAATATAAATATGTTTTTTTGTTAAATGGTGTCGCATTAAAAGAGAGTATTTAATTTAGATTACTGAAGTTTCATACAGATCTGAGAAATATTGTTTACTTTTATGGATATTTTGATTTGCCTGTACGATGATTCAAGTCGCAAGTCTTAATCACTCCACCTTGAAGAAATTCAAGCAATATTCTGATTTCAGTTTAATCATTAATGGTTATTCTTATTAAAGTGGATCATAAACTTTGTCACGATGTCCTCATTTGGGGATGTTGAATATATATCATTAGCAATGTTTCACAAGAACACTAGGTGGACACAAGGAAGTAAAAATTGGCTCCTTGTTTGGTCGATTTCTAGTGTTTAATGTTTAGTGCATAGGATTTGTGAGGCCGTTGACATGGGGAGTTCACTAAAGTATATGTAGCATAGCACATGTGTTCAACAAAAGGGATTTTATATTCTTGTAAAGTTGCAGAAACATGTGTAGATAAGGCCTATAAGGGGTACTTTTAATCCATTCTAGTGAACGCATGTGATATAGGAAAATTTTACATAGCCGGACCTTTGAACACAAAGAAAGGGGGGGGAGCTCTAATTACATCTGAGTGAAAAGAAGTGGAATTTGTACTGTCATGTTGCATAAAGATTTTCTTTCACTTAATCTTAAAAAAAATTGGTATCCTGGGGTGCAGGCAAGGCCATATAATGCAAAAAAGGGTTGGCCACAAGCGCGCATAGTGAGCCATCCAAAACTGCTAGATGGGCCATATGTGGGCCCTTGTGGCCACCCTTTTTTTGCATAATTAGGCTATTGCTGCACTCCAGAACCCTGGAAAAGATGAGATGAACCTAAAATTGAACTTTTCAAGCACATTATGCCTTCCTTCAACTCAACTTACTAGTTCCCTGCACCAAGAGGGAAAATCACATTGGACAGTATAAAAATCTAGTCTCATGCTGCATAAACATCTGGTTTCATCAAATATTAACATTCTTGCTATTATAAGGGGCAGACAAGGCCATATAATGCAAAAAAAAGGGTGGCCACAAGGGCGCGCAGGTGAGCCATCCAAAACTGTTGGATGGGCCATCTGCGCGCCCTTGTGGCCACCCTTTTTTTTGCATAATTAGGCTATTGTTGCACTCCAGGACCTTGGAAAAGGTGAGATGAATGTAAAATTTAACTTTTCAAGCACATTATGCCTTCCTTCAACTCAACTTACTAGTTCCCTGCACCAAAAGGCCAAATCACATTGGACAATATAAAAATCTAGTCTCATGCTACATAAACATCTGGTTTCATCAGCTATTAACATTTTTGCTATCCTAAGGGGCAAACAAAGCTAGAAAATGCAAAAAAAGGGTGGCCACAAGGGCGCGCAAATGAGCCATCCAAAACTGCTGGATGGGCCATCTGCGCGCCCTTGTGACCACCCTTTTTTTTGCATTTTCTAGCTTTGTTTGCCCCTTAGGATGGCAAAAATGTTAATATTTGATTTAAATTTAACTCTTCATGGCCAAAACCACTTAACTTAAAACACATGGATAAACCGAAAAGCCAAATCACTATGGAGACAGTAGACACAACTCTTAATCATTTTGTCATTGCAAAGTCATCTGAAATGATGTGAGCCTCTACAACTTCCTGAATAGCCTCCAACGCTATTGCTTGCATTTTATACTGATTTCCATAGCTTTGAAGCACCTCCTTCACCGTGTGAGCATATTTTTGATGCATGGCCATGATTCAAATGTTATGTTATGTTATGTTTTTTTTTTTAAAAAGTGTTGAACTTTTCGGTTGTTTTCAACAGCTTCTAAATTTCAATCGGCTCCGAATCTGTCTGGGCTTGTGTCACATGAATTTGTTCATCTCATCGCATTCTTCGACCATCATGTGATGAGAAAAAATCATATCTTGCTCACATTCTCCAGAAATCAACGTGCAAGTTGACAATTTATTTAGAAATGATGTAAAACATACATTTTTTACTTTTTTCTTAATCTACGGGCTCCAGCGAGCATTAAAACCATGGAATCTGAAAATACTCAAAGAACCATTGTTTTTTATTGTGTTAAGGACTATATTTCCTACATACAAAACTTTCCCAAAATCTCGCCCTAACACCTTCAAGTGTGGCTTCCAAGGAGTGTACTCGGTCAAAATTTGAAACTGAAGAAAAATAATCAGAATGAACTCCTAAACTGTGTATAAACTTTAGAATAACCAAAATTTCCTTCAAAAAAAAGTTATGCTAAAAATTTGAAAATAGCCCCCCATTGGACTCCCCACAACGATAGAAGTCAAAGGGTTCAAGGAGAGGTATGGTGTCACAAGTGCATGGTGGGAATCTCATCGAGGTTTATTCCGTCAAGATCTCTTGTACTTTATCATGTCTTCTCATGTACAATCTTACCAAAAAAAAAATGACACTTTAAATGACTACAAATCTTATTTAACTTATCAAACAATCTAAAATATGGTAGACCAAAAGTGCTCTTACACATCAACAAACAAAAAAGTCCAAACTTCTTCTCATTAACTTTGATTAACATACATTCGTGAACAACTTCCAAGGGGTAGTGCAGTCATAGTTCTTACATCCATTCCATGACATGGTATGCTCATGGGGTGACCTATCATATAAAAATATCTCTGGTGGGGATGCCCTCATGTTAGGAAAGGGTGTGCTGCTGATGAAAAGTTGTTGTATTGTCCTACTAGGGATCTCTCCATGTTAGCATAGTGATTTTTGGTGTAGTGGGAGCCACATTGCTTGAGGAGAGCTTTGTGCCACCATAAAAGCTTCATGTTATGCTAGTTCCTTGAGCCATTCTTGCATTAGGATGAGATTACCCACCTCTAATAAGGATGGATTTGAAGCACCTACCTGCAAGATGTAACAAAGAAGGCTGTTTTAGAGGAAAAGTGGTGACACTTGACCTCTCTAACCTGCACCCACTGTTTCTTGTAATGCCACTGTTTTGAGCTGAAGAGCTTGACATTCGTGCATCCACGAATGCAAAGAAGCACCTGCACCCATACAAAACCAATTTCAATAGCCTAACAAGCCTACTTATCCCCTCCCAAGATATTGAAGAACCATACACATTCGTCTCACCAACAATATGACGATCTTGGGATGACCTCTGCTCACCCTCACGTGCGGCCTTCGGTGCAAACACCGCGGACAAGCAATATGTACACTTTTGTTGTGCGGAGTACATGGTGGTGGAGGGATACGATTTGTGATGTCCGTGAACACCATGGCAGTTGTTGCGTGAGGAAGCAAAGAATGAAAAGAAAGAGGGGGGAGGGAGAGGGAGGAACATGGGAGGAGAGAAGGGGGCAGAGGGGGAGAGGGAGAGAGAGGGGAGGAGGAGGAGAGAAGGGGGTAGGGAGGGAGAGGAGAGGAACATGGGAGGAGAGAAGGGGACAGAGGGGGGAGAGGGAGAGAGAGGGGAGGAAGAGGAGAGAAGGAGGTAGGGAGGGAGAGGAGAGGGAGAGAGGAGGAAGGAAGAGGAGAGAACAAAGGTTTTTTTTTTGGGGGAGATTTTTTTTTTGAAAAAGTGGACTGTCAGTGTTTGTAGGTTTAAAAAAATGTCAAAAATTGATTTTTTGATGTGTATATATGTTGGGAGGGAATTTTAAGTCAAAAATAAGTAAAAATAACTTTTTTGAAAAAAAGTCAAATTTTGGCTCTTAGTGACCCACGTTTTTGCTGATGTGGCCACACCCCTTTACTCCCTTCACTTTCCAAAAGCTAGAGAGAGAAAGTGACCTCTTAGGTCCACATCCTACATGTGTCTAAAAAAAGGCTAGAAAAGTCTACTCAAAACTAGCTTCTTGAATGCCCTTGTCCCCTTAACCCTACACAACATTAGCCTTAATCCCTAAAAATTAGGATTCCTTACAAGGCCCATGCAAGGTTCATATTTCTCCTAATGAGAAGGAGGAAAGAACATCATTTTTCTCACCCACGATGGTGAAGGTGCCACCGACAAAGTCTTAGCTTTTAAACAACAATTGGATGCGGCCTTTGGAGATTAAGGCTTTATGGAATCCTCTAAGGTATGCCATGTTTTCATGTAGTTTCAAAAGTCTTCCAAGGAATGGTGCGGGCTAACATAGAACCTCCAAAGACATGGAAAGCCATCGTGAAGTAGATTTTTTCAAGCGATGCCGAAGATAAATCTCTCACCAAATTATAAAGCTTCTAGATGCCTCCATATGAGCCTATCCACAAGTATGTACACAAGTTTTGAGACCTACATCTCAAATATTGAAGCTCCAAAAAGAGGATGGTCATTGCAAAGGGTCACCACTTTCCTATGCTTGGGGCAAGGTGAGAGAACATGATGATTTTATCCTCTTTGATCCTGTCTCAACTCATAATTTCACATCAATTGGGTAGCCACCAAGTTATGGATACAAGATTATGAAATGGGGAACACTTTGAAGGCGGATGGGGATTTCAAGCGATAATAAGCCTCGGTCACTCCTTTGATTTGGAAATTGACACTCCATGTGCAAAGTTATGTGGACAAAGAAGACTTATTTATCTTTCCTCTCAAACATGAAGATGTAATTCTAGGGGCACCATGGTTTAATTGCATGGCTACCCTTTGAAGTTTCCTCAGAGAAAAATCTTATATATATATATATATATATATATATATATATATAGTTGCAAAAAAGACAAGTAACACCTTACCCCTTGTACATAACACACTTTTAAGAAGTCAATGAAAAGTTCAATTTCCACGTGTATGATTTTTGTTAGAGAATCTATGAATCACACTACTACTTTGTCAAATAAAAATGATGGAAATCAAGAAGATTTAGACTTATCTAGTTTCATAAAACAATTTCAAGATGTTTTCATTGATGACATCCCTAGAGAGTTAACTCCAAAACGAGGGGATGACGACCATGCCATGGAGCTTCTACAAGGAAGTTCAGCTCCCAATAAACCTCCTTATAAAGTCTCTTAAGCTCAACAAGAGGAGATTATGAGGCAAGTGAATAAATTGGTAGAAAAATGGATGGTAAAGACTAATTCATTCCCATTTTTCTCGCTAGAAAAATTAGGCAAAAGAAAGATGGCACTTATTGCATGTGCGTAGACTATAGATCCCTAAATAGAATCACAATTAAAAATAGAGTTCCCATGCCTTGGGTAGAAGGTCTATTTTTGATAAATTGCAAGGGTCTACCCAATTCAATAGGATTGACCTTAAAAGTGGCTATCATCAAATAAGAATAGTCAATGAAGATGTTTTAAAGACCGCTTTTTGTACTACGTTTGGTTTTTAAGAATACCTTGTCATGCATTTTGGCTCGACAAATGCTACAACCACTTTCAATTTCATGATGGAGAAAACATTTTGAGCATATCACAACTTTATTGGAGTGTTTTTTGATGATATAATCATCTACTCCAAATCTCTTGAGGAGCACAAGAAACACCTCGAAGTAATTGTCCAAGCTTTGAGAGATAATAAGCTTTTGATTAATCAAAAGAAAAGTAAAATTTTCTTGCAAGAAATTCAATACTTGGGTCATATTATCTCTCAATTTGGTATCCGTATGGTTCCCACAAAGTTGGAAGTAATTAAAGAATGGCCTAAACCAAGGAATTTACATGAGTTAAGAAGATTTATTGATATGTGTGCATACTATATGTGCTTTATAGAAAACTTCTCATAAATAGCTGGTACACTACATGACCTAACCAAAAAGAATGTTAAGTATGAATGGACTAGAAAGGAGCATGCATACACCTATAATGAGACATTTTCAAAAAAGATCAAGAAAGAGATCAAGAAACTCAAGGAGGCCGAGTTCATCTACGAAATAGAACACATAGATTAGGTATCACCAGTTGTCATGGTGCCTAAAAATAATGGCAAACTTAGAGTGTGTGTGAATCTCAAGAAAGTGAACGTTGCCACTATATTAGATAAATATCCTCTACCTATCAAATGACCATGTGCTAAAACGAGTAGCGGGCAAAGAGGCTTATAGATTTTTGGATGGCTCTCAAGTTACAACCAATCAACTATAGATCCCAAAGATCAACATAAATGGCTTTCACCACGGAATGGGGAATTTTTGCTTATCGAGTCATGCCTCTTGGTTTGACCAATGCACCAACAACATTCCAAAGGTAAGTGAGCCATGCTTTAAGGAATATCTATGGATATTCTTGGAAGTGTAAATGGATGATCTCTATGTGCACTCCACATAACATGAGGGTCATTTAAAACACCTATGATGTGTCTTCGATAAATTCCGTCTATATAGGATTTAATTAAATCCTAAAAATTACATTTTTATGGTTAGACATGAAAAAATTGTTGGAAATATCGTGTCAAAAAATGCTATAACCACAAACATGGAGAAAGTGGCAGTGATTGCTAAAATGGCTAGACCAACATCAATGAAAGAATTTTAGGCATTTATGGGACATTGTGGTTATTATCGTAGATTTATCAACATGTATGTAATAATAGATAAACCCATATATAGACTTATCACTCATTTTGAATGAACCAACAAATGTGAGGAATCATTCCAAAAGCTTAAGAAAGCTTTGATCACTTACCATTACTAAAAGCTCTAGACTACACCAAAGGGTCAATGCATGCTAAGTTAGTACACTTTTTGTGGTTAAAATCAAAGCTTGAATGCTTGTGATTTTTTGCACTTGTAAACCTTATAGATTTTAAATCCCAAGGAGACAATTATGAAGCCGAGAGGGAACGTGGCCCAACGTACCTACCACAAGCAAGCAACTGTGCACGCGCACATGAGAGAGAGAGAGAGAGAGAGAGAGAGAGAGAGAGAGAGAGAGAGAGAGAGAGAGAGAGAGAGAGAGAGAGAGCTCAAAAAAGACGGCTCCCGCAAGGACAAAAGCACCATGGATACTAAGAAGCATGTTGCTTGAAGAATTAGGTACTGAGGGGCACAAAACAGTTGGACCTTGAACAAAAGGGGAGACAAGGTTTACGATTGAGTGTATTCCACTATCATAGGAAAGAAGAGCATTACACGGATAGGTACTTGAATCATTATGCGACTTTGCGGTGCAGGTGAAGTGTTTTGTGTGTGAAGGAGGTGTTTGTTGGCATGACCTCAAAATCAAATATCCACATTAAGGAAAGTTATGTTGCAGTAAGAAGGAGCTCTATCAGGAATATGGCTTTAGCCTCATGGATGAGACTCCCAGATAGCTGAGCAACAATGATGTGTCCAAAGGCATGTGGCTCACCGTGTTTGAAGATCCCCAAAGAGGAAGTCCAAAGGTACACTGTAAATAGTAAAGTGGTCCGGGGCGGGCAACAAGAAGAGAAACCTCTAGACACCCTTCAAGGCTCCCGTGCTGCTCAATTGGGTTGGGGTTGGAAAAACAACAAACACACACACAAACCCGCAACCTAACCCTACACAAATTTGGGGCACCACCTAGTTTTGGATGCGAACTAGGACGCGTAAGAGAGAGAGAGAGAGAGAGAGAGAGAGAGAGAGAGAGAGAGAGAGAGAGAGAGAGAGAGAGAGAGAGAGAGAGAGAGAGAGAGAGAGAGAGAGAGATAGTGCTCGGGCTGCTTTGAAACGTATCGGCAATGATCAAGCAAACACAATTATATATGTAAGAAAGAGAGAGAAAGGGGGAGGGGGTGCTTGTTGCATTAATACCTTCTTACAAATCTGTCATGACAAATCAAAGTGAGATTAGTATTTGTTCAACATAGCTTGCGTAAATTTCACCACAACACATCACAAGAAAAGCCACCCCAATCACTGTCTTAAGGCCAGGGGAGTCCTCTCCACCCTGTCGCCCTCTTACAGTATGTGGGATTTATGGCTAGATTGATGACAACACCAGAGACAAGCTATGAAGAACTTAACAAAAAACACCAAGACACTTACGCATCATTGTTGTCCATTACTTCACGTTGGAAGGGAGACAAAGTATCCAAGCTTAGTCCAAATCCACCCTCCTTGATTCAGCGAATGTTGGGCTTACACTAGTAGGAGAAATTATAGATTTCCTACTCTCAATTGAATGATCACTCTCTCTCTTACAATGGCATAGAGTTCCCTTGCTAATCCCCTATTACAACACATGCACATGCATAAGACAATGAGCTTCCACTCAAGAGCTCCTTCTAGAGAGGTTGAGCTTGGCTTCTCAAGCTATAGCATAGTGCTCTTGCTTATGGCTCCCCCTTTTGTGCTAGCTACACCCTCCTTTTATAGCAATTTTGAAGGCTAGGGTTACTCCTCTAACCATGGTTGGGTTAGATTTTCAGCAATTTATCTAATTTCTTTTGCTTGGAATTATCAAGAAGTTGGTGGGGAAAGAGAGAGGAGAGAAATGGAGGTGATAGGACTTTTCATAGTGGATTAGTGTTAGTAGAGTTAGTATTAATTTACAAATGGAATTGGATATTTACAATGGGAGTATCCATGTAGGATACAAATAAGGAAGAAAAACTCTTAAGAGGTAAGAAAAGGTGGATTTCTTACAAGGTTGATGCTCCAAGTGTCTTGAGTAGGGCCAATTTTGACGCTTGTTGACGGTCCACTAGCTTTGACGGTACATTTTTTCTCCACTCTTGACCTTCCTTGAGAGACAAGGTAATTGAAGCTAAGTAATCAACCATCATGATGCTGTCTTTGAGGCTGAATTTTGTGGTTTTTTTGAAAGATATGGGTAATTTGGAGGAGGAAAAATGAGACTAGGTGGTCAATTTTGGAATGGAATTGTGTGTGGGAGGTATGAGTTCACCATGGTTTCTCTTATTCTTCAAGGTTGAGGAGAAGGTGAGTAGGGTGCAGAGAGGAGTGGTGAGAGAGGTGGGGATGATGAGTGGAGAAGTGTGTGTGAAAGAGGAAAATGATAAAATGGAAGAGAGAGTGTGGCTGCATAGCATGGGAAAACCGGGGTCCACTAATAAAATCATAGCTCACAGCTCGTAGCCCAAAAAAATATGAAAAAATTTGAGGCAAAAGTTCAGTCCACGAGCTACAACTTGTGTTTGTATCACCTTTTCAAATTCGGAGAGCAAGTGAAATTTAAAAATTCAGCAAAACCGACTGTTTTTTTCCATTGCACAAAGTCCTTGTGAGGTCCTTCTTTGGATGATTCTTTTGAATACCTCCAAGAGTGAGCCCTCCATAGTGCATGTATGCATGCCACCTACCCTTGACCTTATTTGGTAGGTCTATAATTGAAGATATTGTTGAGATTATGATATAAGTGAATAGTACAACTAAGAAAATCAAATATTGAGGGGTCTAAAAAATATGTACATGTCAAATATAAATAATGTAAGTGGAAAAAATATAAAGGGGTCAAAAGAAATCTCTCTCATTATGAGGCTACCATAAAAAGATAAATATTTTTGGTGTTTTAATTTTTTAGAAAAAAAACAAAATAGATGTAGGAAGGGAAAAATCACAATAGTGAAAAAATATACACATAAATAAAACTAGTTTTTTTGGATTTTTGTTGGGGTGGAGTTACACCAAATATAAGAGAAGCTTACATGAAAATATTTCTATATGGAATAAAGAGTATGAAGAATGGTAAGAAAAATTGTGGTAATGGTGACGCAATGTACAGAGCATAAATAACACACACCTAGGTAGAAATATTTAAATAAATACCAAAATAATTATGAAAAAAATCTTTTATTTAGGCCCTATATACAAAGAAATATTTACATACGCATGGGCCATAATATACTTATATATATATATATATATATATATATATATATATATATATATATATATATATATTTGGCTCAACTAGCCCAATGCCTAGCTAATTGAGGGTTTTTTATTTCAGTAAGGAGATATGGGAAAAGTCCCCTAACTCACACGCACCTATATACAGTGAAATGGTAGGGATAGCCATAGCGTTTGGGTGAATTTGGTAGGGTGGAGTAACTTACTATGGTAATTATGGAGAGCCGAAAAACGGCTATCATTAGCCCTCCCCCAGGATGATGGTATATTCATGTACCATCATAGAGCATCTTTTCCAAAGAGAGTGCTTCAGAGTCCTTGACGAGATCTTCATTGTTTGGCCCCTCAGAATTTTGGCTAGAGTTACACTCATGCTTCATGTAACAATACTTACATGAGACAGTGGCCTTTTGACAGATCTTTGGTAGATCCTTTGGTAGAAGGCGACTCAAATAGGGCTTCAAGCGATACCCGTTTACTTTCCTGGGGTGCTCTTTACCATTCAAATCCATAAGCTGATAGTAACTTGAATTGAAAGCCTTCTTGACTATGTATGGCCCTTGCCATCTTGTTTCAAATTTGGCATCAAAGCGATTATCGAGTCGATTGTCATACCTTAGCACAAGATCTCCTTCATTGATGCCTTTGTCCTTCAGTTTCTTGTCAAGATTCTCCTTTGTCTGTGTGGCTTTCCTCTTATAGCACTCGTATGCTGCTTCTCTTTTCCACTCAAGCTCAGCTAAGGTAAGAAGTCGATCCATCCATGCTTCTTGATCATCTTGTGTTGATTTGCCATGAAGTCGCATTGTTGGAATGTTGAGCTCGATAGGTTGCAAAGCCTCTTGACCATAGACCAAGTGAAATGGTGTGAACTCCGTGGCTTCCCTATATGTGGTTCGATATGCCCACAAGGTACCATCCAAGAAGTCATCCCATAATTTTGTCTTGTTTTGCACCATCTTTCTAATGATTCCTGCAATGACACCATTAGCCTTCTCCACCAAACCATTTGACTGTGGGTAGTATGGTGTGCTATGACGATGTAGAATGTGAAGCTCTTCACAAACTTCTGTGAGCAAGCCCTTCCTAAACCCTGGACCATTATCAGAAACAATCTCCAAAGGTGTGCCAAATCTGCAACAAATGTGATTGTACACAAACTTGCTAACTGTCCTCTCATTCACTCTTGCCACACTTTGAGCTTCCACCCACCTAGTCATATAGTCTACAGTCACTAGAATGTAGAGTTTACCATTTTTTGTCCTAGGCAGAGGACCCATAGCATCAATGCCCCACTTTTCAAAGGGTCCATTTGCAAGCACTATTTGCCTCGAGCCATGCACCAACCTTCTATTTCCATTTATCTGAAAATTGTGACAGCTTTTACACCAATGTTGAACATCCACATGCAAGCTTGACCAAACATACCCCTCAAGCAAAATCTTCTTCACAGTTGATTCTTGGGCAAAATGACCACCACATGCCTCTTCATGCAAACCTTTTAGAATGGCTGGAATTTCCTCGATAGTTGGTACTCTTCTGCACACTTGATCCTTTCCTCTTTGATAGAGGGAGCCTTCTAGGAAGAGATAGAAACTTGCCTTCTTCATGAGTCTCCTCTTCTGAGCCTTCGTGAAGTCTTGTGGAAACTCACCCTCCAAAATGTAGCCGATAATGGGAGCCAATGACTCCAATCCCTGGTATCTCGGTTGCTTGACAGCTGCTGCCACCATGATGACCTGTACTTCTCTCTCAACACATGTAACTGCTTGTTGTGCAAGTAAATCGGCATCTTCATTTTGTTTCCTCGGAATATGATATAGTTGCACTTCTTCAAACTGATTAAACATCTTACGAATGGCATGAACTTTTGTTCTTAAGCTTTCATTCTTGCATGCCCAAATGCCTAAAATCTGTTTAACAATGAGAAGTGCATCTCCCTTTACCATGAGATGTTTTATCCCTTGGCCAATGCACATCTTCAAACCATGAAGTAGTGTGTCGTATTCTGCTTCATTGTTGCTAGTTGAACCTGGTAGATTGACCTTCTCTTTCATGACCACCTCTCCACTTGGGTTGAGCAACACTAGTCCTCCCCCTGCTTTCCCTGTGGATCGTCGAAAAGCTCCATCAAAGAACAAGGTAAAAGCATTGGGAATACTTTTTGGTGGTGGCAATGGTAGGGTCTTTACTTGAGGCACCTTAATTTCCTTCTCATGTACCCTATAAGTGAGAATCCCTGCCAATTGTGCACGCACACTATCTTCTACCTTGAAAGAGTATTGAAACTCTTGCAACTCCATAATCCACTTTGAGATCCTAGTACTAAGATTCATTTGAGATGACACCCAAGGGAACAAATTCTCTGCGATGAGGATTACAAAAGGTTTTGGGAGCAAGTAGGATCTAAACTTTCTCACTGCAAACATGAGAGAAAGCATCATGAGTTTTGCTTCTGTGTAGTCTCTCTCCAAAGCATTCATGACCCTACTAGCAAAGTAGATGGGTCGCATCCTTGTACTGTGGGGATCTTGTTGTAGCAACACGGCACCAATTGTTTCCCTTCCAACACTAGAGCTAACAAAGAATGTGTACTCCCAACAAGGAGGCATGAGTGTTGGTAGCTCTGACAAAATGACTTTAATGTTACAAAAATACTCTTCAAGCTCATCAGACCATGCAAATTCTACTTGTTGTGTCAACTTTTGCAAAGGATGAAGCAACTCTGAGGCTAAGTGAATGAAGCGTGACATATACTTCACCTTCTGAATGAAAGAGATGACCTCCTTAAGACTCTTCGGTGATGGGAGCTCAATAAGAGCCTTTGCCTTTGAAGGATCCACCTCAATGCCTTTATAGGAAACCTTGTGACCGAGCAAGATCACTTCATCCTCACCTATGTGGCACTTGTCGGGGTTGAGTTGACCTCCCATGTCGTAGAGCTTCTTTAAACCTTCTTCTACCCTTTGTAGATGCAATGATTTTGAGCTATAAATGCAGAAATCATCAATGAACACCCTAATTGACTTTCCAAAGAATGCTTGACACACCATGTTCATGAAACGTTGGAATGTTGCAGGAGCATTTGTCAGACCAAATGGCATGACTCTAAAAGCATAACAACCCCAAGGAGTGATAAAGGTTGTTTTCAATTGATCTTCCAATGCGATACCTATTTGAAAGTAGCCTGAGTAGCCATCACACACAGTGTACTTCTCATGACCAGCTACCTCATTTAGTATCTCATCCTGAAATGGGAGGGGAAAATGATCTCTTTTTGTTGCCTCATTTAGTGGACGGTAATCCACACACACCCTCCACTTTCCGTTTTTCTTAGGAGTGACAACAACGGGAGAGACCCACTCTGAATTCTCCACTGGATAAATGAAACCTACTGCT
This sequence comes from Adiantum capillus-veneris, assembly GCF_014529385.1. NCBI lineage: Eukaryota > Viridiplantae > Streptophyta > Polypodiopsida > Polypodiales > Pteridaceae > Adiantum > Adiantum capillus-veneris. Next base: position 68,230,512 of record NC_140939.1, on the reverse strand, counting down.
AGAAGCTTTCTTACCTCCTTGAGTAAAGCCTGCTCCTTGATGACTCCTAGCCTTCGTAGCTTCTGAGCCTTAGGTGTGGCCTCTGGCTTCAACTCAATTTTGTGTTGAACAGCATCTACTCCACGCACATCGGTGTAGTGTTTAGCAAAAATCCTAGGAAATTTCCTTAGCACACATTTGAACTCCTCTCTTTCATCCTTTGTAAGTGTTGTTGATAGAATACCTTCCAGCATCCCTTCATCTTGAACACCTTCGTTCTCTTGAGGACCTACCTCCTCCAAGCCTTGACAAGAGGTCTCTTGGTTGCTTGGCTTAAACCTTACCCCCATGACTTCGATGGAAGACTCCTCTTCAGTAATGCTGCCGCTACTTTCTTCTTCTGAAGTGCTATCGATCCAACCTTCTTCCGTCTCACTTTGAGATGATTCTTCATGGAGCTCCTCTTGGCGTTGCTCCTTCATGTCAAAGACAACCTTCTTATGATTGTCATTCCTGCAAATTAATTTCCCACTCTCCCAATCCTGCAAAGCTCGCATTTTCATTAGCCATGGTCTTCCTAGGATAAATGGATAACCACTTCCCTTGGTCGACATAACATAAAAATCCACCGCTTTCTTAATGCCAAAGGCCTCTACAAAGACATTTTTACAAATGCCTACACACCTAGCCTTGCTATTGTTTGCCATCTTGACTTTGATTTCAGGTGTCTCATGGATGTGCATGCCTAGTCTTTGCATGAGCCCTTCTGTCATGATGCAAATTTGTGCACCCCCATCCACTAGACCTTTCCTAACTAATCTTCCTTTAATGTAACAATCTAGCACAGGTGTAATATCCTCGTTCATTTCAGCATGTGCAATTTTTACAACAGGAAAACTCTCTTTTACCTTTCTCCTAGTGCTAACTGCCTTTGTTAAATCCCTCCTAACTTGTGGGCATAATGCAAGAAACTGAGGCCATGAGATATCAGGACCCTTACCTCACATGTCTTCCAACAGGTTGTATGGAGCCATACCATGTCCAAGAGGGAAGTCTTGGAGACTGATACGACGTCGAGTCCTCTTAGCTTCCTTGGTCTCCTTTGCCTTCTTGCCTTGTCCATGGTCACTCTGTGATGGGACACCCTCTTTCTCTTTACCTTTTCCTCGGCCACGCTTAATGCCATTTGCTTCCATGTCAACCGAGTCATTTGAGTTTGTCACCTCTACCACATGCACATTTGGATCTCGCAAAGTTCGAACTCCTTCTACCCCTTGTGGAGGTGGTCTTGGTCCATTTGGCCTTTGTAGAAGCCTTGGTTGTTGACCAGTTCATTCACCTGCATTCATCACTGGGTAATTCAAGTTAGGTCTCCCTGGCTCCCCACGGGGCCAAGGACAATTATACATCCCATGTCCAAACTCCCCGCAATTCCAACATTGCAAGACTCTCCTAGGTCGTGGATCTCGCTCTTCAGACTTCTTTGCTTGTCCCTTTGGACCTACAGCTTGTGCAAGGTGAATTGACAGGCTGCTTAAATATTCGTTTAACTTCTCAATTACTTCTGCCGTTACCTCAGGAAGCTCCCTCAATGTTGATGCTTGTGACTTACCTTTGGGTCTAAGACCTTCTATTGGAACCTCTCCCCTTAAGCACTTGAGTTTCCTATATTTCTCAGCAGCCCTAGTTTCAACTGCATCAAAGGTAGCAGGTGCACCCGCCTCAACTTTTACCTTAAGGTCAGGAAAGAGTCCGGCTATGAACCTCTCCTTCTTTAGAAATTCTGCACCATCACCAGGGTTAGCAACATTTCGTATCCATAGAGCCCAAAGACGTAGAAACTCTTGCTTGTACAAGTAGTAGTCATCTAAGTCTTTTTGCTTATGAGAAACAATGTCTTGCCATAATTTTTGAGTGTTTTGGGGATCAAAGAAGTATTTCTTGAAACGATTCAAAACTTCTGTGTAATTCCCCTTAACTTCCTCAGGCAAAGAGTCAAACCAAGTGCTAACATATTTCCTAAGGACCACCTCAAACATTTCTACACGTTCTTGATCAGTTATTATCCTCTTGATATGGCAAGACATCTTGAAATTCGCTAAAAATAATTCTGCATCCTCTCCAGGCTCTCCAAAGAAAAGAGGATACCCAGACATTTGGCGTTGGCTTTCCATTGAATTGATTTCAAAGTGACACCCGTTTTTTTTTTTCTTTCTTAAAAAGATTTACACAATAATGTTTTCTAGCTTGCAATCTATTCTACAACAAAATAAAGATATTCACATCAAACGACCTATGATAATCAATAAGAGGTAGGATGACAGGGTTTGGTGATGCGAGAATTTCTCCTACTCTTTGGGCACCAAACATGAACACCATACGTTGTTGAAAATGGATTTTCCTACTAATTGCAATGTTTATTCTAATGTGTGGAGTGAAATGGAAGGGGAAAACCTCTATTCCTGGGCCATTATCCATGGTCTATGCATGACCTAATGCTTAAAACAAAACAAAAATATAGACGTCCAAACTAAGGTCGTACCTAATGAGAGGAAAAATAAAAGGATTTACTGAAGCGTTTATCTCGGCCAACCTAAGAGGACCTAAAATTCTACGAATGACACGTTGAAATTGCAACTTAGTACTAACAATTATGTGTACCTTTTGCCTTGCAATGGGAATGAAGGGATCATACAAATTTTCGTGATTCATGCAAACTACTTGACTATGCTAAAAGTTGATTCTACACAAAAATACACAAGCCTTCCTCCGTGGGGGCACCAATTTGAGGCGGTCTGGGGCGGGCAACAAGAAGAGCAACCTCTAGACACCCTTCAAGGCTCCCGTGCTGCTCAATTGGGTTGGGGTTGGAAAGACAACAAACACACACACAAACCCGCAACCTAACCCTACACAAATTTGGGGCACCACCTAGTTTTGGATGCGAACTAGGACGCGTAAGAGAGAGAGAGAGAGAGAGAGAGAGAGAGAGAGAGAGAGAGAGAGAGAGAGAGAGAGAGAGATAGTGCTCGGGCTGCTTTGAAACGTATCGGCAATGATCAAGCAAACACAATTATATATGTAAGAAAGAGAGAGAAAGGGGGAGGGGGTGCTTGTTGCATTAATACCTTCTTACAAATCTATCATGACAAATCAAAGTGAGATTAGTATTTGTTCAACATAGCTTGCGTAAATTTCACCACAACACATCACAAGAAAAGCCACCCCAATCACTGTCTTAAGGCCAGGGGAGTCCTCTCCACCCTGTCGCCCTCTTACAGTATGTGGGATTTATGGCTAGATTGATGACAACACCAGAGACAAGCTATGAAGAACTTAACAAAAAACACCAAGACACTTACGCATCATTGTTGTCCATTACTTCACGTTGGAAGGGAGACAAAGTATCCAAGCTTAGTCCAAATCCACCCTCCTTGATTCAGCGAATGTTGGGCTTACACTAGTAGGAGAAATGATAGATTTCCTACTCTCAATTGAATGATCACTCTCTCTCTTACAATGGCATAGAGTTCCCTTGCTAATCCCCTATTACAACACATGCACATGCATAAGACAATGAGCTTCCACTCAAGAGCTCCTTCTAGAGAGGTTGAGCTTGGCTTCTCAAGCTATAGCATAGTGCTCTTGCTTATGGCTCCCCCTTTTGTGCTAGCTACACCCTCCTTTTATAGCAATTTTGAAGGCTAGGGTTACTCCTCTAACCATGGTTGGGTTAGATTTTCAGCAATTTATCTAGTTTCTTTTGCTTGGAATTATCAAGAAGTTGGTGGGAAAAGAGAGAGGAGAGAAATGGAGGTGATAGGACTTTTCATAGTGGGTTAGTGTTAGTAGAGTTAGTATTAATTTACAAATGGAATTGGATATTTACAATGGGAGTATCCATGTAGGATACAAATAAGGAAGAAAAACTCTTAAGAGGTAAGAAAAGGTGGATTTCTTACAAGGTTGATGCTCCAAGTGTCTTGAGTAGGGCCAATTTTGACGCTTGTTGACGGTCCACTAGCTTTGACGGTACATTTTTTCTCCACTCTTGACCTTCCTTGAGAGACAAGGTAATTGAAGCTGAGTAATCAACCATCATGATGCTGTCTTTGAGGCTGAATTTTGTGGTTTTTTTGAAAGATATGGGTAATTTGGAAGAGGAAAAATGAGACTAGGTGGTCAATTTTGGAATGGAATTGTGTGTGGGAGGTATGAGTTCACCATGGTTTCTCTTATTCTTCAAGGTTGAGGAGAAGGTGAGTAGGGTGCAGAGAGGAGTGGTGAGAGAGGTAGGGATGATGAGTGGAGAAGTGTGTGTGAAAGAGGAAAATGATAAAGTGGAAGAGAGAGTGTGGCTGCATAGCATGGGAAAACCGGGGTCCACTAATAAAATCATAGCTCACAGCTCGTAGCTCAAAAAAATATGAAAAAAGTTGAGGCAAAAGTTCAGCCCACGAGCTACAACTTGTGTTTGTATCACCTTTTCAAATTCGGAGAGCAAGTGAACTTTAAAAATTCAGCAAAACCGACTGTTTTTGTCCATTGCACAAAGTCCTTGTGGGGTCCTTCTTTGGATGATTCTTTTGAATACCTCCAAGAGTGAGCCCTCCATAGTGCATGTATGCATGCCACCTACCCTTGACCTTATTTGGTAGGTCTATAATTGAAGATATTGTTGAGATTATGATATAAGTGAATAGTACAACTAAGAAAATCAAATATTGAGGGGTCTAAAAAATATGTACATGTCAAATATAAATAATGTAAGTGGAAAAAATATAAAGGGTTCAAAAGAAATCTCTCTCATTATGAGGCTACCATAAAAAGATAAATATTTTTGGTGTTTTAATTTTTTAGAAAAAAAACAAAATAGATGTAGGAAGGGAAAAATCACAATAGTGAAAAAATATACACATAAATAAAACTAGTTTTTTTGGATTTTTGTTGGGGTGGAGTTACACCAAATATAAGAGAAGCTTACATGAAAATATTTCTATATGGAATAAAGAGTATGAAGAATGGTAAGAAAAATTGTGGTAATGGTGACGCAATGTACAGAGCATAAATAACACACACCTAGGTAGAAATATTTAAATAAATACCAAAATAATTATGAAAAAAATCTTTTATTTAGGCCCTATATACAAAGAAATATTTACATACGCATGGGCCATAATATACTTATATATATATATATATATATATATTTGGCTCAACTAGCCCAATGCCTAGCTAATTGAGGGTTTTTTATTTCAGTAAGGAGATATGGGAAAAGTCCCCTAACTCACACGCACCTATATACAGTGAAATGGTAGGGATAGCCATAGCGTTTGGGTGAATTTGGTAGGGTGGAGTAACTTACTATGGTAATTATGGAGAGCCGAAAAATGGCTATCAATAGAAATGATCATTGGAATGATAAACCATAAGCTTGGGATAAGTAGAAAGCACTAGTAGGCCTACTAGAAACCATATTTGCCTGCACTATAAAGCAATAAGGCAAGGGTGAAAACAAATGACTTGGTAGAAACTAGTCTAGGAACCATACCAGGACATTGTTTCTAATAGTGCAATGGTAGGCACCAATAGAAACCATTTTGAACACGGTAGGAACCCAATTGCTGAAAGGAATCATTATGAACTTCTTGAAAGAAAATGGAAAGTGGTAGAAACCATACACCTGAGATGAGTAGAAAGCACAAGTAGACCCACTAAAAACCAAAATTGGATGCACTTAAAACCAATAAAGGAATCATGAAAACCATTGACTTGGTAGAGACCTATTGAAACTAGTAAAAAGTTGCTGGTTTCTAAGATTTCTTATTGGGTACCTTAGTCCTAGTTGGTTGAAACCACCAATACATCATTTGAGACCACAAATACAATGGAGGAAACCTCAAAAATAGTGGTTGAAACCACCAATATAGTGGTGGAAACCTATTAAAACTGGTCAAAAGTAGCTAGGTTTTAAGATTTTTCTCGGTGGGTACTTCATTTTGTGGTGGTGGAATTCACCAACATAGTGGTTGAAACCACCAAGAGAATGGTGGAAACCCTCAATATAGTGGTTAAAACCACCAATACATTCGTGGAAACCTATTGAAACTTGTCAAAAGTAGTTGGGTTTTACGATTTCTCGATGGATACTTCATTCCGTGGTGGTGGAATTCACCAATATCACCAATAGAGTCTCCAAATCTTTTTTGTACATTGTACAAGTGGTCTTGAAGGCTCCCAAGCTCGTTCATCACTGAAGACAATGTCGTGCTGTGACACCCACATGGAGCCTCAACGACCAAAGATGTTGAATTTCATGATATTTTGAGTCCTAATATTGCCCATTTTAAGAAAAATCCAAAGAACATTTGATTTGGGCTAACTCTTTAGCCTAATCAAGTGATTATATAAAACATGGCTCCCTCACCTATAAAAAAGGAAACCTTCTCTTCATTGGGGCAAGTTATGAGTGAGTGAGAATAGCTCAATTCCATAGTGACACACTCATCTTAGTGCCACACTTTCTCTTGAAGAAAGGCTGAAGTCTTGCCTCATCTTCTCTCTCCATTAAGGTTGTGGCGATTGCTCTCATGTAAGATATATGTTGCTAGTTTTACTTTCATTTGCATATCTAGTCCAATACTTGTCTCTAAATCTATCTCTATCTCTCATTATCTATCTTTAATACCACTCTTAGATCTATCTATAATTCTATATTACTTCCCCTTTGATCTCTCTTGTTGTGTCCTAATTGTTTCATTGGAAGGTATTCAAGCAGCAACCTTGTCAATGTAATGAGTACAACCTTCTTGCGGGAAACAATTATGAGCACAAGGTTAGTAACCATATCTTCATCTTCCACAAGCATCTCTCTCTCTTAAGGTTCTCATTCTCTTCCAGAAACTCTAGAATCTCCTTGCTACAGGTACTTCTCTCCCCGCAGTATCCTTATTGCCTAAGGGCAACAATAGGGCTTGGGAGAGAAGCTCTCTTCTTCTTCTGCTTTCACCTCTTTTACACCTTTATCTTTGAACATACTAGGTATATCATTGATGAATAGCCATAATCCACATAGAGGTAATTTCTTTCAATTCCATTGAGTGCAATCTATTAGGGTCAACATTTGGATTAGTCGAAAGATTCACTTTCAGCAACGCATAGTGTTTCTATTTGGTCCTGAAAGGCTCAACGAAATACTTCTCTCACTAGATCCCATCATACTACTTATTATTGACTATGACTTCTCTTTTGATGTGAATGTGGTTATTTTATTATGAATCAAGAGGATTTGTACTCACAACTAATCCCAATCGCTAGACAAAACATATGCATTATAGTAAGCACAAAGCTACAGTTCCAAAGAGCAATCCGCAGCTTATTTGGACAACAAAGATTAAATATCATTAACTCATCCATTAATCCTTTTATCCTACCCATGATACGATATGATCTTAATTTCGATGTATCCTTATTTGTGTTTTGTTCTGACTATCTTTCATGAGTTCTCTCCATCACGTGTGTGTTTGTAAGGAAAAGTGAACGGCTTTTTTGGCTACATTTCTTCTTTAGCTCTAGAAGCTATGTTATCTACATCTTAGCTCTTTCTCATAACCCTTGAGCTTCCTCACAAACTCTCACAGCAAGAGGCCCGGTGCCTTCCTGGCAAGACCGCCTACTTTTTGACATATTTTTGGTGAACCCGACGCGAACCTGTCAGGGTGAGAATTTGTGGGTAACCATAGGTGATCATGTTGAGCAACAGGGTATGCATTTTGACCCATCAACAATGCAAATGTTTCAAGCATTTGCAATGTTCATGCAACAACAACATGCCATTGAAAGAAGGGAGATTTCAGCAATGAAGGCCATACAAGCGGTCGTCAATAGAATTGATCAATTCAATGGCAAAGATGTAACCAAGTACTTACATGAGTATGTGAAGGAGATGGAGCTGCATCGCGCGTGAGAAGGTGAGATGATTCAAAGCTTTGAGCTAGTTGTTGCTCCAGAAATTAGGGAGCATGTTAGGGCAATTAAAGATGGGCATGGGAGAAATTGGGAAGAACTCAAAGTAGCTTTAAAGAAGGAATATTTCATGGAGGACTCGGAGAGAGTGACCAAAAGGACATTCTTAGAATGGGTAGTCAAGCCAAAGCAAGGACTATATATAACAGAACTACTTAGGGAATTTGAGCGGCGCTATGCACAACTCACAAGGATAGAAAGGGCCACACTAGATGCAGATCTTTTCTTACAAGCTGCAGGTAAAGAGTTTCAAGAAAATTTGGAGCTTCTTCTTGAAGATAAAGATGTTGAGTAAGGACTAAAGACCGACTGGAATGAGGTTGAAGGTGCTGTCTCACTACTTTCCAAACGACAAAGAAGAAGGGACAAGATGGTAGTAAACACTACAAGTCCTTCCACCTCAACTTCTGACAAAATGGTAAAGCCTACTTATATCGCTCCTAATTTTGATGAGTCCATGCTAGATGAGCTTGTGAAGGGAATGCGTGACTTGAAGGTGAAGCTTGCAAAGCTTGAAGAAAAAGGCCAACCATCAGGGCCACTTCCTAGGAAAAGACAGCAGCTCAAAGAAGGGTTTGTTAATATATGTATTTGGTGTGATAGTACAGACCATGTAAGAAGGGATTGTGATGATTTTAGTGATGATTTCTCAAAAGATTTTGTCTTTTTTAAGGATGGTAAAATACACTTAAGAGAGACAGGTCTACCCTTGAGAACTAACTTTGGGAAGGCGGGAATGCAAACCTTAGTTGAAGATATGGCAACTAACCGTGCCAACTCTTCAGTTGAGGTAGCTACTTATGGAGTAAAAATTGAGCACCTTAATGATGAAGAGGCGAGTGACCATCATGGTCAAATTTGGCCAAATGTCATGCAATTAGCTAAAAAGGGAAATCTTACAAAAGAGATTCTACATGAAGCAGGTGATTGCATATGTCTAGAAATGGGATGGAATGATCCAGTGGACTCATTGTCAGTGCATGCCTACATTACAAAATGCCAACAAAATGAGGCGATTGTAGAAGAGAAGCGCAAACGTGAGAATGCTAATGAAGGACCATCAAAAAGAGCTTCCAGAAGTGGGGGAAGAAGCGACTCAATGCCTTCCCAAACACCCTCAACACAAGGAGCGTCTCCACCTGAAGTACTCATGGAGGAGTCTACAACAGGAAAGAAGAAAGAGCCAACAAAAGGTAAGACAAAAGGCCCAACTTATAACTACAATCTAATATTGAGGTTTCTACAGATTTAAAGAAAGTCTTGGAGGAAAGGATCTTGAATAACAAAATTGAGTTTACTCTGGGATAAGTTCTTGGCATTGCAAAGCGTGAATTCCATGAGGAGATCATTGACATTATCAAGAGGAAGAGGCAAACCCTTGCTGAAGTTTCTCGTCCACAGGTTGAAGGGGAAACCCTTGCTGAAGTTTCTCGTCCACATGTTGAAGGGGAGACCTCGAAGACACAAGGGATGCAGCTGCAAAATAAGGAGGATGATGGAGCTGAGGTAGGATGCTACCAATCTAGTGGGAGAGTGAAGCAAGTGCATTTCTCAAATGATGATGAAGAAGTTGAAGATATTCCTAGGAGTTACTATTCACGAAGTCATTGGGCAAGGGCTACTACAGAAACTTTGGTCAAGGTAGGTGATCTTGAAGAGCCATTTGTTGCCTTGATTGACCATGGTTCAGAAATAAACATAATGTCAAAGAGTCTCTACAACAAGTGCAAATGGACGATGGACACAGATCATGGATGGATGGTAAAAGTGGCAAACAATTCATCCAGTGAACTGTATGCAGCATGTCCAGGTGTGAAGGTAACAATAGGTGATGTAAAGATTGACCAAAACTTCTTTGTACAGGATACATCTTCATATCATCTCATCCTTGGACAACCCTACATTGTGGGAGTTCGGATGGAAACAAAGGTAATGGATGATGGTTCAGCATATTCTAAGATACGTAGCAAAGATGGTAAACGAGCTGTCCAATTTCTCACAGTTTGTGTAAACCATGAAAGAAATCGTGACAACCTCAAAGAACATCCTCTACCAAAGGTGAGCAAAGAGTTTCATGATCATAAACAAATGATGGGTTTTGGCCAAGTACCATTGTAAAGAGAGATTGCAGTGGTACAAAAATAAAAAGGGTCTCGCCTGATCCAAAAATATGTGAAACTTTTTCAACGGGCTCCTTGGTAACAAGGAATGGATCAGTATGTTTTACAAAACTTGAAGATTTGAAGAGATGTGAGAGGCAATATATGTATAATGTACAAATAGGCATGAAAAAGAGTGGGTTGCTAGAGCCTACTGAAAATGTTTTGGGTTTGTGTGAACAAGTTTCTTTTGTAGATACTATGGGTGAGCTTGATGCTATAATGGGGTCTAGTTTTCATCTTGAAAATGAAGTTGTGGAAGTTTGCTCTATGGAAATGTATCAAGTAATAGAAGCCTTTAAAGAAAACCAAACAGTTGGCCCAGAAGTCCATGTTGAAACTAAATACAAGAGTGTAGCAAAAAAGGTGAAACCAGTAGCTTCACCCGTACCAACCAACAATAGGGAAAAGATTGAGCAGGCTTCTTTACAACCAAGTTTGAGGAATCCTAAAAAGATTGGGCATACCTTCACAAAGGAGTCTTTCCAAGAGTTGCAGATTGGTCACGAGGAGTTTCTAACACAGGAGAACACAAAGTGCTTCAAAGAAATGCTTTCAAAGCATGGTAAGGCTTTTGCATTTGAGCCACATGAGATAGGATGTGTTGATCCTTCTATTGTAGCTCCTATGGTAATTTTCACAATACCTCATGTGCCTTGGAATTTGCGGTCTATTCCGGTTTCAAAGGCTCATTTGCCAAAGTTAGTAGATCTACTGAATGAGAACATCAAAATGGGAATCCTGGAGCCTTCTTGTGCTCCATACTCAAACAGGTGGTTCACAGTTCCAAAGAAGAATGGTTCTCTACGCTTCATCCAAGATATGAAACCAGTGAACAAGGTGATAATTAGAAATGTAGGTACATGTCCAATTGTGGATGAGTTTGCAGAGGTGTTTGCAGGGAGGGCAATCTACTCAATGGGGGATCTCTACTTAGGGTATGATCAATTTTAGCTTGCAATCGAAAGCAGAGACTTGACAACCATGAGGACACCTTTGGGTTTGGTAAGGATGTGTACCTTGCCAAGGGAGCAACCAACTCGGTTGCACATATGATGAATGAGATGAATAAGGTCTTACGTGACTTTATTCCTCAAATCACAATGCCTTTCATTGATGATTTTCCTATCAAAGGATGTGAAGAAAGTGACAAATATGAAGCTTTGGATCTCAAGGGATGTCGCAGGTTTGTGGTAAATCACATAAATGATTGTGATAAAATTTTGTCTAGGTTGGAAGAAGTGAATCTTACATTGTCAGGGAAAAATTCTATGTTTGGTGTCAATGAAGTGCTCATTGTTGGGCACATGTGCGGGCCATATGGTAGGAAACCTTGTCCAACAAAGGTGGATGCCATCCAAAGAATGAAAGAAACATGCACTAGCATCACTGAGGTTAGAAGGTTTCTGGGAGCATGTGTCTTCTATGTTATTTGGATTCCACATTATGCACATGTAGCTGATCCTCTTTATCAGTTGCTTAGAAAGAATCAAAAGTTTAAATGGACAGAAGCACATGTAAAATCCATGAAAAAGCTAAAGGAGTTTCTCCAGTCAGCACCAACTTTGAGAAAGGTAGACTATGAGTTTCAAAGGCCAGTAATTGTGACAGTAGACACCAGTCCTATAGGGATTGGATGGGCAATAGGGCAAGATGACGAAGAAGGACGCAGGTATGTGGTAAGATTTGGAGCAAAGGTACTAAGTGCTCGCCAAAGAAACTATCCACAAATAAAGAGAGAGCTATGGGGTATGGTTACAACATTGAAAAATGGAAAAGAGTACCTTATTGGTGCATGTGTGGTTGTAGAAACAGATTGTCTACCACTTCTTGGGATGATTACAAAAGCTGCTCAACGCCAGACATTGCTATGTTGCGGTGGATTGCCTACATTAAGTCCTTAAATCCTCAATTTAAGCACATTGCAGGTAAACACAATACAGTGGCAGATATGCTATCAAGGGCAAGGTATGAAGATGAGTCACAAATGATTGACGAGGGAGATGATGTAGGCACAAAGTTCTATTCTATCTCTCATGTCAAAGGTAACAATGTCTGCATGACTAATTCACTTGAATTGTTCTTGAAAGATCTTTATGAAGGTGATTGGCTTTTTATTGGAAGCTACTTGAGTACTCTAACAAAACAGGATGATTGGTCAAAACAAGAATTCAAGAGGATACGCCGGAAAGCATATGGGTACTTTTTGAAGGATGGTTACTTGTGGAAGCATCCTAAACAAAAGGGTGCTACGCCACAACAGGTTATATGTAAAAAAGAGACTCAAGTAAAGCTCATGCAAGAGTTTCATGAGAGTCTATGGGCTGGACACAGAGGTGTGTGGGCAACCTTCTCCAAGTTGAAAGAAAAATACTGGTGGAAGGGTATGTATAAAGATGTATCTCAGTTTGTAGAGTCGTGTGTAACTTGTCAAATGTATTCAAATGTCCGACATCGTGATGGATTGCACCCTACATATCCACTAGTCATGCACTATAAATGGGTTGTGGATCTAGTCACAATGCCTTTAGGACTCTGGCAAATGAGATACTTGGTTCTTGCACGAGAGGACCTAACTAACCAGGTTGAAGGAAGAGCATTAAGAACTAAAACCACAGAAGCTGTGTGCAAATTCCTTCTTGATGAGGTGATTTGCCGTTATGGTTGTGTGGGAAAAATCACTGCAGATAGAGGTGAACTAGATGCGGAAGAAGCAAGGGAGTTCTTTTCTAGATTAGGAATCAAGCTTTCTCTTACTACAGCTTACAACCCTCAAGGCAATGGAAAGATTGAAAGAGGGCATCCTCCTATCATCAAAGCTTTGGCCAAGGCTTGCGAAGGAAGAGTTGGTGAGTGGCCAAAACTGCTACCATATGCTTTATGGGCTGAACGTACAACACATAGCTCAGTAACTGGCTACATGCACGCGGAAGGCTAATGTATGGTCCAAAGTCAGTGATGCCGATTGTAGATACAATTCCCACATGGAATGTACTACCTTGGCAAGAGGGGCTTAGCAGGGATGATCTCCTTGCACTGCATATAAGGCAACTTGAGAGAAGACCTGGAGACATTGAAGCTGTAAAAGAACAACTCAACAATGCAAGGTTAAAAAACAAGGACTACTTTGATAAGCGACATCGACTCAGGAGCAAAGCAATTGACAAAGGTGATTGGGTTTTAGTGTATGATAGTAGCCTTGATAACCAGCACACAGTCATGCGTAAGTTCTCAAAAAGATGGTTTGGACCGTATGTTGTAAAGCATGTGCATGAAAATGCTACTTACAGCTTGTCTGAACTAGATGGTACAGAAGTGTTACGGCATTAGCTGCACATGCGGTCCTGCGGTCTTGCGGAGGTCTGGACACTGCAGATCAGGGGTATGCGGTATGCGGCGGCCGTGGCGGCAGTTCTTCATAGGATAGCATGGGACAAGAGTGTGTGCACCGTTTCCGATCTGCGCTGGAGCAGCGGTTGTATATGGAGGGGCATACCTGTCTTTTGATGTTACTTAACCAATCTCTATGATATTCAGGGCATCTACTATTGTAACTCTGTGTCTGGACATACATGAATGAAGCAAGAGGTGTTCTGGGCCTGTGTACTATGTACTTCCTTCTCTTGTCATTCTATATGTTGATGTTCATATAATGTAGTTGCGGGTAATCATTCCCGTAATGCCTATTGCTCCTGTGCGGGCAATAGCCATTACATCTGGCAACCACAATGCGTGATGGACGGCCTGCGATGAATATGCATGTGCACTAGGTCGTAGGGTCTGCCTGACCCTGTGGTTCCAATTGTAGGAAGATGTCAGAGGAGAGGCAGTTTAGATGATTTTTTTTTTTCTTCACCACAAATTGAGGAATCTGTATCTCGATCACCAAGCCCGGTGTGTGGTAGGCGGTTGCGGCGAGCGAGACATACTCCCCGTAGCCAGTGATGTCCTCCTACCGTACGTTCACCCTCACCCACACAGGTTGCTCCACCACCGTCTCCGGTAAGCAGTCCGGGGGTATCTCCGCCACTGTCTTCACCTCCTAGTGCTCGTCAGCTTTTTCTGGGAGGAGGAGGAGCAGTTGGGCAAGGGGTGATGGCTCATCCTCAGATTAAGTATAGTCGGTTTCAAGGTCTTTTGAGTGAAGACCCTGATGCACATTTGCGCCAATTCAATAAAGCTTATGGATTGAATCATCCTGGGGTGGTGATTCCTCTCCATCAACAGTCAGTGTTTGAATCTACACTCTCAAGGAAAGCTACGCAATGGTTGTCCGAATACCCTGATGATCATTTTTAGACGTATGCTGACGGATCCATAGCGTTTCTACGAAGGTTTCGAACGGAAAAGACAGTCCCTCAACATTTGGAGAAGCTTCGAACGCTCCGGCAGAAGTCATTGCCAGTGGAGGATTACGCTGTAAAATTTTGGATGCTTTTGCAGAGGGTACCTCAGGCACAAAGGCCGGCAACCGAAGTGCTGAATGATTATTTTTTGCAGGGGCTCAACAAGGATCTCAGAACGGCTATGGCAACAGTAAGGTATCTACTCCACTGGATAATGTGATCGCTAGGGCTGTAGTAGCAGGCAAGGCTTTAGAGGATACGGAATCTCCAAAGAAGTCAAAGAAAAGAGACAGGAAGAAATCTCATCGCAAGTCGCAAGACAGTGGCAATGATAGTTCGGAGTCGGAATCCGCAGTATCAGATTCCTCGGACTCAGGCAACAATGATTCGGGGAAAGAATCGGAAGAGACACCGCGGAAAAAATCCCAGCGTCACGGGAAAGGTGTTTCATCCGGATCGTCGGAATCAGCTGCGGTGGCTAAAAGTCTGAAGGAACTATGGTGTACCCAATGTCGGAATCCGGGCCATGCTGCTAAGGAGTGCGCAATGAATCAGAAGTGGTGTGCGATTTGCACGACCAATACTCATAATACAGTGGAATGTTATTTCAATGGCCGGGGTCGTCGAAGTCGAGGGGACTCTTCTACCTGGCAACAACCACAGATAGGGCAGGGACAAGATCCTGCTGTGGCGATGGCTCATGCTCATACATCAGAGACGCCTATGCAAGGTCAAGTAGGAGGATGGGGTCAAGGGGGAGGACAAGGTCGCAGAAGAGGTGGCCGAGATCCTAATCGCCCCAAGACATGCCTTTTCTGTTTGGGAGATGGACACTGGGGATCTGAGTGTACTGAAGCTATGGAATACGATCAGAAAAAACAGGAACATGCTGCAGGGAAACAGCCTAGTGTGGCTATGGTTCAGATCGAAGGACTGGCAGAATCCGATCCAGTGGTCTCATTAATCACGCGATCGGGTAAAAATGTGGTTCCAACTCCCGATGTGAAGATTCCGGATTAGACGGCTCAGGAAGAGGTGTGGAAAAAGACTGTGTTCTGGTTGCCACAATCCGCACCACCAGTGAAGACAGCCGGACCATCGACTGTGCCATCGACGGTGGGCCTGGAAATAAAGGAAGGAAAAGCTGGAAATAAGAATGATATTAAAGAACAGGAGGATTGGAATTCAGTTTGGAAAGAGGTCCTCACGTCACCAATTCAAGTATCTCTGGGTTCATTGCTGAAATTGGTCCCGAATTTCCATAATGCATTGCTGCGACAAACCACCACTGAGCTGAGGGGAGTCACCATTGGGAAAGTTAAAAGCGAGGAGGATGATTCAGCCCCGTTGCCGGCAAATAGGATCACGGATACCCGCATTCTGGAGCTTTCAGTTCGATACCATGGAACATACATTGACAAGGTACTATTGGATGGTGGAGCAGGAGTAAAACTTATCACCCAAGCAGCTTGTGAGTGTTTTGGTCTCAGTGATTGGGAGCCTGCACCCTTTGTAGTCCGCATGGCAGATCAAAGAAGAGTGCAACCAGTGGGTTTACTTCAGGGCATTGTTTTGGATGTGGCGGGCTTATCCTTTGTTGTTTCCTTAGTATTGAATATTGAAGATCATAATCAGGATTATCACATTATCTTGGGGAGACCCTGGTTACGACAAGCGAGGGTAAAGCATAATTGGGAAGCAAATATGCTTACAGTAAAGAAGGGTAGAAGAAAAGTGCGTGTGATGTTGGGAACATGCAGACAGCCAGTTCAGGCAGGCCGGTGATAGCAAATCCGGATTTGGTTTCTTTATATCTTGCGGATATTTCTCTGATTCCGAAAGGGAATTCGGTGGGGGTTTCCGGAACTTCAGCAGGAATAGGGGAGCAACAACAGGTACTTCCAAGTCCTGAATCATTGGAGGACGTGATTCAGCAAGAACGAGCGTTTGAGACGCAAATGGGAAAAATTACAAGGGTTAAAGAAGATGAATTAGAGAAGGTTTTTCTTGGGGAGCAAGCGGAGTCGCAGCCTATATATATTAATAAGTAGCTAGAGGCCAGTTTTAGAGATGATTTGATCAAGTTACTGACGGAGTTTAAGGATATCTTCGCATGGGAATATGCGGATATGCAGGGATTGGATCCTAAGTTTTATCAGCATACGATCAATCTAAAACCTGATGCGGTGCCAGTGAAGCAGCACTCATACAGGATGAATCCGAATGTGGCAAAGCAAGTTAAGATGGAAATTGATCGCCTGTTGGAAGTGGGTTTTATTACCCCTATTGATAATCCGGAGTGGATTTCTCCAATTGTGGTAGTACCAAAGAAAAATAAGCAAATCCGAATTTGTGTGGATTACCGGAAATTGAATGCAGCTACTGCTCCAGATCCTTTTCCTCTTCCATTTTTGGATTCCATTTTGGATGATGTAGCACGACATGAGATGTATACTTTTTTGGATGGATTTAGTGGATATAATCAAATCCGAATGGCATTGCGGGATCAGCCAAAAACAACTTTTATTACCGCATGGGGTGTGTTTGCCTGCACAGTGATGTGGTTTGGATTACAGAATGCACCTTCCACTTTTCAAAGGGATATGTTTCAAATTTTTGGTCCTTATTTGACGGATTTTATGAGAATTTTTCTGGATGATCTCAGTGTTTTTGGAGCGCAATTGGAGCATTTGAAGCAATTACGGTTATGCTTTATGAAATGCAGAGAGGTGAAGTTCAGTTTGAATCCTTTAAAGTGTGCATTTGCTGTTTGCAGTGGCAGGCTATTGGGGCATATAATTTTTGAAGATGGTATTTCCGTGGATCCGGATAAAATTGCCGCAATTATGGAAGCGCCTCCACCGCGGAACCAGAAACAGTGCCAGATTTTCCTGGGACAAGCTTGTTGGCATGGGAGGCATTTGCGGTTTGTCGCGCATTTAGCAATCCCGATTACTCAGGCAGCTCATGCTATCGATTTTGAATGGACACAGGAATGTGACTTGGCTTTTCGAAGATTAAAACTTCAGCTATCCAAAGCTTCGATTATGCTTGCACCGAATTGGGGTCAGGATTTTCATGTGTTTGTGGATGCTTCGGATCGAGCTATTGGCAGTGTGCTGATGCGAACAAAGTCAAGGATGGTTCTGACCTGTCTATTATGCCAGAAGCGATTATCATCCTCAGAAAGAAATTATTCCGTAACCGAAAGGGAATGTTTAGGGATGATTTATTCAGTAAAGAAATTCCGGCACTATCTGTTGGGCCGACGTTTTTTCTTCCATGTGGACCATTCGGCTCTTTTATACCTGGTAAGGCAACAAAATTTGACGGGAAGATTGGCCAGATGGGTGCTTTTCTGCAGGAATTTGACTTTAAGGTCATACATCGGCCAGGGGCTCAGCATGCGGTGGCTGACTACCTATCCAGGTTAGATTCCAAGGAGCCGCCGACGGGTGTAGCTGATGAATTTCCGGATGCGTCTCTGTTTCTAATAGGAGTAGATGCAGAGGCTATCACAGTTCCGCAATAGGCAAGGGTCATTCCTAGCATCCCATGGACATGGTATGAGGAGATGTTTCATTTTCTCGACAGCGACGAAATGCCTTCTTTCTTGTCCAGCCATCAGAGGAAACGTATGGCTAGTAGAAGCAAGAATTTTGAGATTTTTATGGAAAAGCTCTATTATTGTACGGTGACAGAGGTATTACTCAGATGTGTGCTACCACAGGAGCAGGAAGCAGTATTAGAGGAAGTCCATACTGGTATTGCGGGAGGTCACTTTGCAGCATTAATCACAACTCAAAAGGTTCTCCAATCTGGATTATGGTGGCCCACATTGTTTCAGGATGCGAGAAATTATGTGCAACAGTGTGATGTGTGTCAGCGGCGTTTGGGGCAACCTACCAAACGGTCCAGAATGCCTTTTCAGCCAGTTCTGCCCTTGGAGCCTTTTCAAAAGTGGGGTTTGGATTTTGTTGGTCCTTTTAAACCAGTGGCAACTCACACAGGAAATAAGTATATCTTGACAGCCACGGATTACGCTACCAAATGGGTGGAGGCATGGCTTTTGAGAGATAACACTGCAGTTTCTGTGGCGGGATGCTTATATAAGGATATCTTTTCTAGATATGGCTGCCCTATTGAGTTGGTTAGTGACAAGGGAAGTCATTTTTTGAATAAGGTGATGGAGAGAATGCTACGGTTTTATTTTGTATTACACAGAAAATCTTCTCCATATTATCCTCAGGCAAATGGGAAAGCAAAATCAACTAATAAGCAATTGATTCGGATTTTAACAAAGTTGGTGAATATGCATCGAACGGATTGGGATGTGAAACTTCCTTCCGCCTTATGGGCCTATCCGACAGCTTATAAATTGGCAACAGGATTGACTCCTTTTAAGTTGGAATTTGGCATGGAGGCAATCACTCCAGTCGAGCATGTGATTCCGAGTATGCAGCTGTTGATTGCGGATCGGCTTCTTTCGGAGGATTCTGTGATTTATCGATTGGATGTTTTGTAGGAACTGGATGAAGAGCGGCTGAATAGCTTTGCGGTGCTGCAGGATCTGCAGTCTCGGCGGAAAAAATGGTTGGATCGCCCGAAAGCACGACAATTTGTTTGGGGACAGCTGGTCCTTGTCTTCAATTCCTGCCTCAGGAAGACGCCGGGGAAGCTTAAATTACGGTGGTCATGACCATTCTGGATTTTTCAAGCATGCGGGCCCATCTCTTTTTATTTGGCGGATTTACAGGGGGAGGTTATTTATGTGCCGGTCAATGGTTTCAGACTGCGCCATTATGTTTCACCTGCCACGATTCAGTGCCCCTTTGCTGTGGTACATGAGCCGGATGCCGCCCTAATCATGATTGGGGATTCTTTTGCATGCAATCTTGGAAAGAGGGAAAGCATCTATGATGGTTGCGACACCGTGGATCGCCCTATATTGGGAACTCATTGTGGAAAGGTTACTACTACATGCAGACGATTCTTATTGTGTTTCTCTTGTTTAGTGTGTCGCGCGCTCTTAGTTCTATACTCTCTGCTCCTTCATCCCATCTCCACCATGACAGCTTCTCTCCTGCAATGTATTCCTTTCACGCCTGTACAGCAGCTATCGCTTCGACGAGTGGACGTATGGCTGCAAGACTTGCGGCTGCATGTGTTCGCCAACCTGGATTGGCAAGGGATCCCAGTTCACCCGCAGGCAGAAGGTTTTGAGCAACTCGCTGCTGGCGATATGGTGGTGCTAAATAATCAACAGATTCAGTTGACAGTAGAAAGGGTCTCAAGGTTTTTCTGTTTGCCCAACGATGGCGTGGGGCGCGCCTCTAGTGTGATCCCTGCTGCGGATGTAGAGCAAGAATTTGGTTTGAAAGTAAAAGGAGAGTATAAGCTTTCAGGGTTGTCAGATATAGCAACCAGGGATGTGTATCGATGGTTTCTCAAGGCAATTTGGCTGCAAGCCAAAACCTATACCATTTCGACTCGAGCAAGAAATGTTTTTCATTCGGCCAACTTTGGGCCAGTAGCTTGGGCAGCGGTGGTCAGAGAACGCCTGCTGGCGGAGTACCAAAGAGTGACGGCACAGTTGGGGAGGAATACCCCAACCAATACAAAGGTTGGCCAATTGCTCACATTGATTTTTCCTTTAAGAGAAGTTTTTCCTCTTGCCCTCCGTCCTCTCTGCCACTTTGAAGATCTGATCACTTGGTGGTCCAAGGCACTAATGCTCCTCTATCGCCAACGCAAAGCTTGGCAGTTCTGGCTGAGAGGGAAACACAGCAGCAGCATGTGGGCACTAGGGATTTTCTTGGTCCATGGACAGTAGTGGTGTCCTCTGGAGCCCAAGAGATGGCCACTGCAGGTGCAAGATCAGCAAGCCGTAAGCGCGGCAGGGAGGAAAAACAATTTTCTACACCACCTCCGACGACGGCATCTCTTCTTTCGGAGGATTCTGCGGTGGCTCGCTGGCGCCGCCGAATGCAAGAGAGAGTGGGCAGTGCTACTCCGCTGAGGACAGGCTCTCTGGTTGCGGATGTTCCCGCTCAACCGGAAACTTCTGGCACTACCAATGCGGCTACCTCGACGGGAGGTACTCTTCCCGTAGAGCTACCTTGGGAGGTTACGGCAGCGACTCCCGCTGACCGATTGTAGGCATGCGGCACTTTTTTGAGCATAATTGTAGAGTCTATTTGTGCAGCCTGGCCAGCCCTCGCCAGAGGGAAGAGTCAATGAGCTAGAAGCGCAGGTAGCGGCCTCGCAGACTAGCATTGCTGAGTTTTCCACTCAAAATGAAGAGCTGACTGCAACAACTCGCCAACAAGGGGTAGAAATACAAGTGTTACAAGGGGCTAATGCTGAGTTTGTGGCCTCTATTCAACAGGAACTTCTCCAGTTGTTGAGAACGCAGCATAGCCTAGCCTCTTACTTAGCCTCGCACCCTGGTGATGTAATGATCAATATGAATGACTTGGATGCGTTGGCAGTGGAGATGCAAGAATATCTCTGAGTTTTTTGGATAATCAACTACAAAGCTAGAGCACACGCTTGGCTGCTGAGGTGAGAGCACAGCCACCCACTTAGCAGGTTGTGGTGCAACACCCCGAGTCATCCAACACTGATAGAGGTAATAGTGTTGTTTTCGAGGGTTTTGATGTTGCTGATTGGGCACAAGCTACAGAGGATTGTGCTGAAGCCCAGGCTCATGTATCTCGTTTGCAGAAAATGATTCGTCGATTTCGTAAGGAGCGGCGCAGGGTCTGTTTTTGGGTGGAGACCTTATCTCATTCTTTTTCTCTCAGTCTACCACCTTACCCTCCATTTTGGTCTTCTCTTAATAGATACCTTTCTCGCTATTATCCTTTACATACACCTCTTGCTCCTCTGCCACAGGCGCCTCAATCTATTTCTTTGCAAACACGGTCTATTCCTCGGGCTCCCTAGCCGGAACATATTGAGATAGATCCCCGTCTTTTGGATGAGGTCTATCGGGCACATACTGCAGATTTTAGAGGCTTTGGCTATATTGATATTTCCTCTTCACCAGAGCAGGGTGCAGAGCAACCACCTGAACCTTCCAACCGGAGGGGCTGAGTGTGGGTTCGCACAATCCACCGTGCGTGCCAGGTGTTATGGCATTAGCCGCACATGCGGTCCTGCGGTCTTGCAGAGTTCTGGACACTGCGGATCAGGGGTATGCGGTATGCGGCGGCCATAGCAGCAGTTCTTCACAGGATATCATGGGACGGGAGTGTGTTCACCATTTCTGATCTGCGCTGGAGAAGCGGTTGTATATGGAGGGGCATACCTGTCTTTTGATGTAACTTAACCAATCTCTATGATATTCAGGGCATCTACTGTTGTAACTCTGTGTCTGGACATACATGAATGAAGCAAGAGGTGTTCTGGGCCTGTGTACTGTGTACTTCCTTCTCTTGTCATTCTATATGTTGATGTTCATATAATGTAGTTGCGGGTAATCATTCCCGTAATGCCTATTGCTCCTGTGCGGGCAATAGCTATTACAAGAAGTAAAGATTCCCATTGCGGGAAAAAGGATTAAAATGTTTAAGAGAAGAGGAGACAATGATCTAGAAGATGTTGATGAGGAAGAAGAGCAAACCACAGGTGAAGATCAAAGTGAACATGAAGCTCTGAAATCATCCAGTGAAGAAGAAAGCAAGGAAGATGTACAAGAGGTCTGATCTTGCAAAAAGACAACGTGGCACATACCGGAGGATGTTCAGGTTTAGAGGGGGTGGATGTCGTGCTGTGGCACGTATATAGTGGGAATGGGCATTCAACGATTTATCTTGTGACTTTTTGATGCATAAGTATACTTCATATAATACTCATATGCATAAATAAAAGCTTTCTACCATACCTTAGTATTACCTTTGAAGTAATATAAATGTACATTACTATTAGAAAGTACTGCAAGAGAAGTATCAATGATTGTGCCTCTTTTTGTCTGGGGGAAAAGCATTTGTATATTTCTTCTAATATCTCAGCGATACCCTACCATATATAAATTATTTTCTTCTTTCCACATTTATTTAATAATACAACCCTTCAATAATGCATACCTTCTCGGATACATACAAGAGGGAAGGGCCTACTACAAGACTTTATGAAAACGAAGATCCAAAGCTTCTTGGACCATCCCAATTTGAAAATCCCGACCTAAGGGCGTGGAGAAAAGGCCAAAACCAATTCAAGCTCTTTTAGTAGGCCAATTTTGCCTTTTGAAGCATGTCAATCCGAGTTACAGGTCAAAAGTTACAGGGAAAAGAGTCAAAAATCCTCTCACAACTACACTGCAAGAAGAGATGGTAAACAGATGAATCAAGTGAAAAGAGGTAATCTTGGTCTTTTTCCATAAAATAAGATATTTGGAGGATAAAAGACACAAGCATGTGAACGTGACACCTCAAAGATGCCTTGAGGGACAAGACACACAAGTTGGGACCCCCTGCTGGAGCCACACAGAAGATGCCTAGGTGGGGCCCACATACATCATGCACCCACATGGAGCCTCAATGACCAAAGATGTTCAATTTCATGATATTTTGAGTCCTAATATTGCCCATTTTAAGAAATATCCAAAGAACATTTAATTTGGGCTAACTCTTTAGCCTAATCAAGTGATTATGTAAAACATGGCTCCCTCACCTATAAAAAGGGCAACCTTCTCTTCATTGGGGCAAGTTATGAGTGAGTGAGAATAGCTCAATTCCATAGTGACACACTCATCTTAGTGCCACACTTTCTCTTGAAGAAAGGCTGAAGTCTTGCCTCATCTTCTCTCTCCACTAAGGTGGTGGCTATTGCTCTCATGTAAGATATATGTTGCTAGTTTTACTTTCATTTGCATATCGAGTCCAATACTTGTCTCTAAATCTATCTCTATCTCTCAGTATCTATCTTTAATACAACCACCACACTTAGATCTATCTCTAATTCTATCTTACTTCCCCTTTGATCTCTCTTGTTGTGTCCTAATTGTTTCATTGGAAGGTATTCAAGCAGCAACCTTGTCAATGTAATGAGTACAACCTTCTCACGGGAAACAATTATGAGCACAAGGTTAGTAACCATATCTTCATCTTCCACAAGCATCTCTCTCTCTTAAGGTTCTCATTATCTTCCACAAACTCTAGAATCTCCTTGCTACAGGTACTTCTCTCCCCGCAGTATCCTTATTGCCTAAGGGCAACAATAGGGCTTGGGAGAGAAACTCTCTTCTTCTTCTCCTTTCACTTCTTTCACACCTTTATCTTTGAACATACTAGGTATATCATTGATGAATAACCATAATCCACATAGAGGTAATTTCTTTCAATTCCATTCAGTGCAATCTATTAGGTTCAACATTTGGATTAGTCAAAAGATTCACTTTCAGCAACGCATAGTGTTTCTATTTGGTCCTGAAAGGCTCAACGAAATACTTCTCTCACCAGATCCCATCATACTACCTATTGACTATGACTTCTCTTTTGATGTGAATGTGGTTATTTTATTATGAATCAAGAGGATTTGTACTCACAACTAATCCCAATCGCTAGACAAAACATATACATTATAGTAAGCACAAAGCTACAGTTCCAAAGAGCAATCCGCAGCTTATTTGGACAACAAGGATTAAATATCATTAACTCATCCATTAACCCTTTTATTCTACCCATGATACGATATGATCGTAATTTTGATGTTTTCATTTTTGTTTTGTTATGACTATCTTTCATGAGTTCTCTCCATCAGGTGTGTGTTTGTAAGGAAAAGTGAGCGGCTTCTTGGGCTACATTTCTTCTTTAGCTCTAGAAGCTATGTTATCTACATCTTAGCTCTTTCTCATAACCCTTGAGCTTCCTCACAAACTCTCACAGCAAGAGGCCCGGTGCCTTCCTGGCAAGACCGCCTACTTTTTGACAACGGTTAGCACACAACATTTTAATTACATTTCCAAAGTGCAAGGTGTGAGACCCAATGTCACCACAAGTAGTCCTCCAGTGCAAGGTTTGAGAGTAAGTAAAACATCAAGCCTGTCAACTAGCAATGGCTTTGGTAAGAGCAACACTAATGTTGGTGAGAAAAATTTGGATGATGTCATTGATGACATTGAGAAGTCAATACCATTTGATGACAAAGGCTCTCGCATTGGGGTGACTCTCCAAAGGTTCTTGTCTACCAAGAAGAAGTGCACTATTGAAAGGGAGATGCTAGATGTGGAGATGGCCTAGAAGTCGTCTCAAGAGTTTGGTGAGAAAGATGTGGATGTTGTTGTCGACGGAACTGAGAAGTTGATACAAAAAACAATATGTGCAAATGTCTAGAATCTCTGATTGATGTGACCCTATAGAACTTCGTTTCTTCAAAGAAGAAGCACACTTCTCAAGTGTAGCATAGTGGTACTACTAGTACTCCACCCTTTCTTAACCCTACAACTTTATAAATTACGTTATGTACTTACTGCTGTTTTTTTTGTCCATGCAGAGCCAGAAAAGAAGAGACAACGCCTGGAAACGGGACAGTTAAAAAAATACATGGAAGGAGATCTCAAAGAAAGAGAGGAGCCATATGTGGAGATGGATGAGAAGTTTTCAATGGACCACAAAAAAGGCAAACCCAAATCACACAAGACCTGTGCACCCAAAAAGATTTCCTCATGAGCATGAAATGCTTGTTGAAATATCGATACACAGAAATGTGTGTAGTTGTGCAACACAAAGGCCTTGACAACACAATGTGTACTAGCATGAGAGCATGAACTATGTGTTGTAATATTAGGTTGCAGTTTTGTATGCCATTTTGAAATTGAAAATCCTTGTAACTCCAGTGTTCGTTAGCCTTGAATTACTTTTGGAATTGAATGTAACAACTCCGTTTTTTCCATTTCCTTTGTTTGACTCAAGTGTTGTTAAAATGGTTTAAGAAATTAATTCTAAACAAATGGGAATCTTTGTTGTTCATAAAAGTTACATCTTGTGCTTATTCAAATTTTCACAATCCTGCTGAAGGTATAAACTTTAATGCAAGAAATGATGCCATTGCAAAGAAGGAGAAACTTGCACTGTTTCCCTTGCATGATGTGAACTTTTTCATTGCATGGAAAATGGCCCAGACGTGGCAAATCAAAAAGTCCAGGGAGCTCAAAAGAGAGAGAAATGAGTCCAAGAAGTGCCTAGAGTGTAATATTATGCGCATGATAAAAATTAAAGAGTACTCCAATTACGGGATGTCATTTTTGTTTAGTGGTATCCTCTACTGATATGGGTGCCAAAGATGAAGGAACATGATAAACGGGCCCTTATACTTGATTCGAATAGCGTTTTAACTACCATTTTAAAGACCCGCTTTAGTGAAAAGCCTTGTGCATATGCAGGAGAAATGGTAAAGCACACATGGAATCTGCACTCCCAAGAAGTGTATTGTTGCAAAGATAGCCACAAGTTCTTGGATTGGTGCATCGGATTTTCAATGTGTTTATATGGAGCAGTTGCATGATGCCTAAAGTGGAACGAATTCTAGATAGTGTCTTCAAATCACAGCATCCTTTGCTATTATGTGTTATGTCACAACAAGATTCTAGAATGGCATCTTGGCTTCAAATCATAGCGGCCTTTGCTATCAAAGACTTGAAGTTATTTTGGAAAAAAAACCCGCAGTTTAGGCGCGAAAACACTCTTATCATTGATGATAGCAGATAATACAAAGTGTGTCAGAATGATGAAGGAGCTTGGCTTCTTGCTCTAAAGTTGGAGCACCAGTCTGGCACCAGTGTGAAAAGTAGTGAAAATACTTTTTTTTAGACACTTTAAAAGACCGGCTGCTTCTATGATTACAATTGGAGGACCGAAATGCTTATATAGATGACTACGTGTTTGATACCAACAAGAATGCATTTTTTGATTCACGCATAAGCCAACTAATCATCAATCACAGAACTCACGATGAAGCCCAGTGGAGGGAGGTGATCCGTTAGTGACAAATGGAGGCCAACCTAGAAGCTCAAAGGCATGAGAAGGAACGGCTAGAGAGGGAAGAGTGGAGAGAGAAATATTAGAGCGTCTCAAGAAAGAGGAGGAAGCAAGAAAGAGGAGGAAGCAGAGAAACCAAAGGTTAGTTACAAATGTGCGTGGAAAAGTAAACAATTAGAAACCCAGAAGAAATAGAAAGCCTTTTTAAAACTCTCTTAATAGCCCTAACAAAAAAGCTGTTGTAAACTTGACTAATTAATTAATGTAATGATGGAATCACCCTTTCAATATACAAAAGCTTTCATCACATTTTTGAGGGAAAACCTGTGTGTGGCCACTAGCAGGTTTGCTGCTTTTTTGTTGTTGGTGTTTTTGAATAAAAATCACCTTTATAATGGTAGAAACTACTCATGGAGTGGTAGAAAGCATTTTGACATTGGTTCAAGCCTGGAAGAAACTAGTCTAAGAACCATAATAGGCTGTGGTAGAAACCATGTCCTAGTAAAAAACAATGGTAGAAACCAATAGAAACCATTTAGAAACCTCATTGTTGGAAGACCTTGCACTGAGTTTCTTGAAAGAAAATGGACAAGAAACAACGTACATTTTTTAGAAACAGTGAGATGGTTTGAGAGAAGAAGAGGAAACAACCAAATGCATTACATTCTTATGAGCGGATTTACGAAGAGAAAAGGCCACAACCAAATGTAGTACATTCTTATGAATAAATTTGAATACATTGTCCATGTTTTTCAACACTTATCCTCCTCAACAACTACTTTATTGTCTACCTCAAGATCTGTTGACATATTGTTATATATTCCCTTGTAAACTTCTAATGACATTCTATATAGACTATTGCAACTCTCTAGTTCTTCCATGGGAATTTTTATGGCTCTCACAAGGTGTGAGTACAAAAGAGAAGGTGGCTTTTGCTAGAGGATGGTGTACGTTCTTCCATCAACTACTCCATAGAACATCCCCGTTACAAAGTAGGACCCCATATCAATAGTAGTATTTCCCCATCCATCTTACATATGCCTTTTGGCCCTCTGCTTTGACTCAATGCACTTAAGAACGTAAACTATGCACCTTCATCATTGGTTGGTTTTTTCATTGGCTGCAAAGTTTTCTCCAACTGTGAGAGCATCACACAAAGCATCGTGATGGCCTACGTACAAGGGCCCATTAGCACCCTCTTCATCACCACTACCTAATGCATCAATGGGGACAATAATGTGATACATCCAGCTTCCAACATAGGCCTTGTTTGTGCATATTCTCAAAGACCCCTGCAAGCACCAAGTGCAGAAGCATGCTAGCCACCTAAAGCTAAGCGCTCGGGCATTGTGGAGATGGAGAGAGATTAATGGATAGCTTCAAAATCCCACCTAATGTTGTTGTCTACATCTCCTTCTTTGATCTCCCAAAAAACCCTTCCTTCTCCAGTTGAATTTGAGTACTTGAGCCATAGAAAGGCCACGGCATCTCTTGCACATTTCATAGGGACAACATCTACCTTGAGTTTCTGGTGTCAACGCTCTCTTAAAAACTACACCTGTTCCATCATGTTCACCCTTGCCATGACCTGAGCAAAGAAGTTTTGTAGAATTTCAATAACTGTGAGCTGTTTGTATCGTGCAGCAAAGTAAAACGATCATTTCTCCTTGAATTGGGTTGATGCTCCATCTGAACACAACCAATGATACTTTGGTGCCAGTCCTTTCTCTTTCAACCATTTGCAATGTAACAATAAGCAATGTTGAACAAACAATGTATTATGCTTTTTGTCATCATATATATAGAAATGAACAACCTTTTCGATCGCATTGTTCACTTGGAACTGGTTTTTATGCATGAAAAATCTTACTTGGAAGGAGTGTCAATGCATGGAATGGATTTCATTATGCTCTTTGAAGTTTGATTCTGTTAAGTATGGATCCTGATTTACCCCTTGTAATTTTTTGTATTAAAAACGCACATTCGTAGGGCCCCCGTTATGAGGAGAAGCCATCATGCGTGAAGAAAATCACTCGCCGAAAATCAAAGTTTTCACGTCCATTCATCAAAATATTCCTTTTTGTCAAAATATTATGGTCGGACGGCGACCGAAAAGTGGTCGGAAAACGACCGGTCGGTAGTCAGTGGCCGGTGGTCGGTGGTCGGAAGTCAATGGCCAGTGGCCGAATTCAATGGGCGGTGGTAGAATTCAAAAGCGGACTTGTCTTCTCAAGGGCGCCACACATGGGCGCCGGATTGGAGGGTCCTATTTGGACGTATCTACACAAGGGCGGCTACACATGGCTACCTCTCATCAGAGAGGACAACCCTTTTGGCCTATAAAAGGAGGCAATTTCTACACACATTTCATAGTGTGAAGTTGATGCAACAAGGTGGGTGTGAGGTGGTGAGAGTGAAGCAAGGCGGGAGCTCTATTAAAGGCATAATCCCTTTGTAACCTACTTCTTGTTTTGAAGTACTAAAGCCATTGAGTGGCTGCTTTCTCGTGGATGTAACCCACATTGGGTGAACCACGTATATCGTGTGTACCCTCTCTCTCTGTCTACTCTATAATCTCTTGTGTGTGAAAATTATCTCTCTCCATTAAGTAATGTACTCCATTATCTACTTAGCTACATCATATTTCCTAACAATTGGTATCAGAGCAAGGTTTGCTCGTAGCTAAATTATCTCAAGGAAAGGATTCCTTGAATTGAGTGGGAGTAATGGTGGAGGAAGGGAAGCTCAATATCGAGAAGTTCAACAGCAAAAACTACCAACATTAGAAGATGCAGATTGAAGACTATCTCTACTAGAAGGACCTCTATTTTTCACTAGGCGGTCTTGCAAAGAAGCCCACAACGATGGAAGAGGAAGCATAGATTGTCCTTGATTGAAAGGCACTGGAAGCAATCCGGTTAAGCTTGGCGTCAATGGTGGCCTTCAAAATCTTGGAGATGAAGAGCATGGAGGACTTGATGAAGTCACTTGACGACTTCTACGAGAAACCATCGGTATCCAATAAGGTATTTCTCATGAAGTGCTTATTCAATCTAAAGATGATAGAGAATGGTTTAGTCACAGAACACCTAATTGACTTTAACACAAACATAAGTCAGCTTCAATCGGTGAAAATAAATTTCAATGATGAAGTGCGAGCTCTCCTTATACTTCCGTCTCTACCGGATAGTTGGGACAGCCTTGTGATGGCTATAA
Source organism: Adiantum capillus-veneris (assembly GCF_014529385.1). Lineage (NCBI taxonomy): Eukaryota > Viridiplantae > Streptophyta > Polypodiopsida > Polypodiales > Pteridaceae > Adiantum > Adiantum capillus-veneris. The sequence goes on along the minus strand of NC_140939.1, from coordinate 68,200,806 downwards.
GTAGTTCTATTTTTGGCACAAATACTCTTAAGTTTGATGATGTTGTGGGTGTTCTCCAAAGCAAGGAATGCGAAGGAGAAGCACAGGAGAATCATCAAGTGTTGCACTGTGAGTGGACACAAGAGGAAGGCCTAAGGAGATGTTCAAAAACCAAAAGGGTTGTGATCGCTCAAGATGGAGTAAGTCACACACAAAGTCAGTTCTTGAATGTTGGAACTGTGGCAAGAAGGGCCACGTCAAGAAGGATTGCTGGTCGAAGAAGAAGAAGGAGTCGGAGTCTCAAGACAACAAGCCAACATCATCGGAGGCCAATGTGGCAGGTAAATTAGAGCAAGATGCTCTAATTCTCTCATTAGACAATGTGTCTAATTCTTGGATAGTAGATTTTGGGGCTTCATTCCATGCGACACCACACAAGCAACATTTTCAAGATTACACCAAAGGTAATTTTGGGTATGTATACTTGGGAGATGATGAAGCTTGTGAAATTGTCGGTAAAGGTACAGTTTGTGTCAAAACTGCTAACAAAAATGAATGGAAGATTAAAGATGTTAGGCATGTTCCTTCTCTTTGTAAAAAAATGATCTCTACAGGACAATTAGACGATGAAGGTCACAACATTGCATTTGGAAGCAAATAGTGGAAGATCTCAAAGGGATCTTTGGTGGTTGCCAAAGGAGAAAAGGTTGGTACACTTTACTTGTGTACTGTTAGCACGCAACCTTCAGCTTGTGCAACAACTACATAATTCGACACTGCAGTGTGGTACTATCGTCTTGGGCATATGAGTGCCAAAGGAATGCAAATCCTTCAAACAAAAAAGCTTCTACCAGGTTTGAAAGAAGTGGACTTAGAGTTTTGTGAAGATTGTGTTTATGGTAAATAAAAGAGGGTAAAATTTCAAAATTTTGGAAATGAAAGAAAATATAAAAAACTTGAGTTGGTTCATTCTGACATTTGGGGTCCTGCAAGTACACCATCACTTGGTGGCGCATTGTACTATGTAACATTCATCGACGATGCGACTAGGAAAACATGGGTTTATATAATGAAGAATAAATCCGATGTGTTTTCCACATTTCAAAGGTGGAAAGCCTTTGTGGACAATGACACAGGTGCTAAGGTTAAATACCTCAGATCCAACAATGGAGGCAAATATTGCAGCCAAGCTTTTGAAAGCTTTTGTTCTAGCAATGGCATTTGGAGGCAAAAGAAAACCCCAAGGACACCTCAACAAAATGGAATTTTTAAAGGGATGAACAGAACAATCATAGAGTGAGCACGAAGCATGCGGCTACATGTAGGCCTACCGCTTGAGCTTTGGGCGAAAGCAGCAAGTACATCTATGTACTTAATCAACCAGTCACCATCAACAACATTGGATGGGGGAGTTCCAAAAGAGGCATGGACAGGTAAACCGGTGAATTATGCATTTCTCAAAGTGTTTGGGTGTGAGGCTTTCATGCACATTTATAGAAGCCTAACATCAAAGCTAGATGCAAAGTCCAAAAAGTGTTTCTTCATTGGCTATGGAGAAGGTGAGTTTGAGTATCGCCTATGGAATCCTGAAGATGGTAAAATCTTTAGGAGTAGGGATGTAATTTTTGACGAAAAAAATATGTACAAAGATTACTTGGAAAGAAAACAAACAAAAGAAACAAGTGATGAGTACATGGAGCTTGAGGATGGCTAAGACTCGAGGAGTGCAAACGGTGACAATGTGCAACAAGGTCAACCAAATGAGGAGCCTCAATCTATTCCCCCAAGATCTACAAGAGCAAGTAGACCTCCAGAAAGGTTCGTTCCTTCCTCCAACCATCTCTTGATCTCCGATTTTGGAGAGCCGGAATCACACGAAGAAGCTATGCATCACGAATCCAAAGAAGAATGGATGAAGAGCATGCAAGTGGAGATGGACTCATTACATTGCAACCAAAAATGGGAGTTGGTTGAGTGGCCTAAAGGTAAGCGGGCACTGCAGAACAAATGGGTGTATAAGCTGAAGGAAGAAGAAGGTGGAAAGAAAAGGTATAAGTCTAGGCTTGTGGTAAAAGGGCTTTCTCAAAATAAGGTATTCACTCTAATGAAATATTTTCTCCTGTTGTAAAAATGAACTCAATTAGGCTTTTCTTTAGCCTTGTGGCTACTCATGATTGAAATCTTGAGCAAATGGATGTAAATATGACATTCCCTCACGGTGACTTAGAGGAGGAAATTTACATGCTTCAATCAAAGGGGTATGAAGTAAAAGGTAAGGAGAAAATGGTTTGCAGATTAAAGAAGAGCTTTTATGGTTTAAAGAAAGCATCAAGACAATGTTACTTGAAGTTTGATCGATGGATGCTACATCATGGATTCACAAGATGCAACTCAGATCACTGTGTCTACACAAAGAGTTTGGGACATGGGAAGTTCATCATCCTAATGTTGTATGTTGATGACATGCTGATTGCAAGTGCTAACATGCAGGACATCAAAGACCTAAAAGAGGAGATGTCTAAATATTTTTCAATGAAAGATTTAGGTGCTGCAAAGAGGATACTTGGTATGAAGATATCAAGGGACACGACGAAGAAGACAATAAAGCTATCTCAAGAGGATTACATCAAGAAGGTACTAAAAAGGTTTGCAATGCAAAATGCAAAAACGGATTCTACACCTTTGGCTGGTCACTTTAAACTAACCAAGGATATGTGTCCAAAGACACAAGAGGAGATAGCCTATATGTCTAAAGTTCCATATGCTGCAGTAGTAGGTTCTCTAATATATGCTATGGTCTGGACAAGGCCAGACATTGCACATGCAGTTGGAGTTGTAAGTAGGTTCATGGAAAACCCAGGTAAAGAGCACTGGCAAGCTGTGAAGTGGATACTTAGGTATCTAAAAGGGACAACAGTAAATGCTTTGTATTTTGGAGGAATTGATATTTTTGTAAAAGGGTATGCTGATGCAGATATGGCAAGTGACAAAGATACTCCAAGGAGCACTACTGGCTATGTCTTCACGATTGGAGGCACAACAGTAAGTTGGGCTTCAAAGCTACAGAAAGTGGGTACATAGCAATGACGGAGGCAAGCAAAGAAATTATGTGGCTTCATACATGCTTAGAAGAGCTTGGATTCAAACAAGACAATTTTGTCTTGTACAGTGATAGCCAAAGTGACATCCATCTTGCGAAGAACTCGGCCTTTCATTCAAGGATAAAGCACATTGAGGTGAGATATCACTTCATACACACTCTTTTGGAAGAGGGACAACTAAAGATAGGAAAGGTGCATACAAGTGAAAATCCTGTAGACATGTTTACAAAGGTGGTCAACAAGGAGAAGTTGAGCTTTTGGTCATCTTTAATTGGCATTCAAGGATAAGAAGCCAGGATGGAAAGTAGTCACAGGTTTGGTTTGGAGGTCAGTCTCCAAGTGGGAGATTGTTAAGTATGGAGTCTGATTTACCCCTTGTATTTTTTTGTATTAAAAATGCACATTTGTAAGGCCCCTGTTATTATGAGGAGAATCCATCGTGCGTGAAGAAAACTCGCTCGCTAGAAACTAAAATTTTCACGCCCATTCGTCGGAATATTATGGCCAGACGGAAACCAAAAAGTGATCAGAAAACGACCATTGTTGACCGCTCCGATGGTCGGAAGTCAATGGCTGGTGGCCGAATTCAAAAGTGGACTTGTCTTCTCAAGGGTGGCCACACATGGGTGGATTGGAGGGTCTGATTTAGACTTATCTACACAAGGGAGGCTACACATGGCTGCCTCTCATGAGAGAGGACATCCATTTTGGCCTATAAAAGGAGGCAATTTCTACACACATTTCATAGTGTGAAGTTGATGCAACAAGGTGGGTGTGAGGTAGTGAGACTGAAGCAAGGTGGGAGCTCTATTAAGGGTATAATCCTTTTGTAATCTACTTCTTGTTTTGAAGTACTAAAGCCATTGAGTGGCTGCTTTCTCATGGACGTAACCCACATTGGGTGAACCACATATATCTTTTGTACTCTCTCTCTCTCTCTACTCTATAATCTCTTGTGTGTGAAAATTATCTCTCTCCATTAAGTAATCTACTCAATTATCTACTTAGCTACGTCATATTTCCTAACAAATTCTTGGTAAAGTCAATGATGGAAACAATTGTATTGGCCGAAAATTGTTGAAGAGACTCCTTAAATTGTTCAACTTGCCAACTGCAAATGAAATTGTATTTAATGAACTTCCAAAGGTGTGTATGAAACATATGGATAAGCTCACTGTAGGTAGTTTCTTGTGCAAAAGATCCTTATTTTCTTTTTTCTCCCTTTTTGATTTCTACCAGTAACTCCATTAACATCAAGTACTATTTAAGCATCTTCAAAAACTTTGATGGAAACCTGCAAATCCTTCTAGACAAGCTCTGTTGGACACAAGGCCAATTTTTTGGTGCTTTAAGCAGTACAATTTCCCATTAAACAATTGTACTTATGAAAAGCTAAATATGTGGGCTTGGGGCACAATAAAGACTCGCATAATGTTGTAACTACTCTTGTATGCATGGTTAGAAGCATTGCAAGAAGAAGTGTGTTAGTCATGGGCACACATTGAGCTTGTGCAATCACATGCAACTCCATGTAGGTCAAAACACTTATGTAGCATGTGATTTATTGCTTCCCTAAATAGGTCACTTGCACATGCACAATGCAGCAATATGTAATTATTTTCTTGATCTTGCGCTAAACATTAGGGAAAATTTGGACTCACAAAGGGGCCTTATGAGGAGTTTGACTTCATCTCTCATGTCCAAAACGGATGTGCAGTAAATTTTTTGCAAACCAACTCTAAACTTGGCGGAGATTTGGCAGTTAGAATATACTCTTCAAGATCTTTCTATTGACATATAGAACGCCACAAGATTCCTCATATTTTTTAAGATTTTATTTTTTATTCTCTAGATTCTAGATGGAGAGAATAAAAAAAGAATCTTTCAAAATATGAGGAATCTCATGGCATGCTATATATCAATAGAAAGATATTAAAGAGGAGATTCTAACTATCAAATCTCCACCAAGTTTAGAGTTGATTTGCAAAAATTTTGAAAGAGAGAATAAGTCAAACTCCTTATAAGGCCCCTTTGTGAGTCCAAATTTTCCCTAATGAATATGGCTTTAGATACTCAAAACATCATTGTTGAAATTGAACATCTGGATAAGCATTTGTGAACCTTTCACATAGGTCCACCTAAAAAACAACACAATGATCAAAGCTAGAAACTAGGTAGTCCAATCACCAAAGCATAGTAGTACTACAAAGAAAACTGCTAGAATCCTCCCAAGAAGAGCTAGAAACCTCCCAAGAGCTACTCAAAACCTCCCAAGCAGTGCTGAGAAAAATGCATCTATTGCTACAAACCTCCAAAGAACTTTGGATAACCATTTAATTTCCACCCAAGAACTAGTAGAAATCATCTACTTAGTGCTAGAAACAAGAAACAAGTCAAGCACTACCACAAAACACTCGTACAAAACTAACTCAAAACTACAATCCAGGTAGTCGAATCACCAAAGCACAACAATGCTACAAACCTCTAGAGAACTACTAGCAACCTCCCAATAATTGCTAGAAACTAGAAACAAGTGAAGCAGTACCAAAAAACACTCGTAAAAATGTGTGAAGGTTTAGTAAGAAGCACCTACTGAGTGCTAAAACTCGGTAGTCCAATCACCAAAGCACTAGAGGATTGCTATAGAAACCTGAGAAGAAAAGCTAGAAACCTCTCAAGAACTACTATAATAACCTTCCTAACAGTGCTAGACAACCAAAATCTAATGCTAGAAAACTCCCAAGCAATATTGATAACCATTTAATTGCTACTTGAAATCACCTAGTTAAAGCTATGTGGCTTCAAGGACTGCTAATAACCTTCCAAAAAATGCTAGAAAACCAAAATCTACCGCTAGAACCCTCCCAAGCACTATTGATAACCATTTAATTGCTACTTGAAACCACCTAGTGAAAGCTAGAACCATATGTCACATGGCTAGAAACCACCTTGTCATAGAACTACCAATCATCTACTAAGTGCAATAAACCACATAGTTGCAACTAGAAACTTGTCAGCAAGCAGTACAAACCTCCTAATAGCTACTAGAAAGCACCTCCCTAGTGTTGGAAACCAAAAACAAGTCAAGAACTACCAAACAATACTCGCAAAAACGTGTCAAGGATTACTAAGAAACACATACTTAGCGTTGGAAACCCGGTGGTCCAATCACACAAGCACAATAGTGCTACAAAGCACTAGAGAACTACTTGAAACTTAACAAAAAAAGCTAGAAACCTCTCAAGAATTGCTAATAACCTTCCAAGCAATGCTAGAAAACAAGGTTCTATCGCTAGAAACCTTCCAAGAACTATGGATAACCATTTGATTGCTACTTGAAACCACCTAGTCAAAGCTAGAAACCAAATGGCACATTGCTAGAAACTACCTTGTCATAGAACTACCAATCATCAACTCACTGCGACAAACCACATAGTGGCAACTAGAAACCTGTCATCTAGCAATACAAACCTCTCAATAACTACTAGAAAGTACCACAAGTCAAGCACTACTAGGAAAAACTCGTACAAACATGTGAAGGATTACTAAGAGACACCTACTCAGTGCTAAAAACCTAGCAGTCCAATCACCAAAGCACAAAAATGCTACAAAGCACCCTCTCAAGAACTGCTCTAATAACCTTCCAAACAGTGTTAGAAAACAAGTTTCTACCACTGGAAATGTCCCAAGCACTATTGATAACCATTTAATTGCTACTTGAAATCACCTAGTCAAAGCTAGAAACCATATGTCACATTGCTAGAAACCACCTTTCATAGAGCTAAAAATCATATACTCAGTGCAACAAACCACATAGTCGCAACTAGAAACCTGTCATCAACAAGAAGTACGAAGCTCCCAATAGCTACTAGTAAGCACCTACTTAGTGCTAGAAACTAGAAACAAGTCAAGTGCTAGCAAAAAACACTCATAAAAACATGTCAAGGACTTATAAGAAACACCTACTCAGTGCTGGAAATTGGATGGTCCAATCACCAAAGCACAACAGTGCTACAAAGCAGTAAAGAACTGCTTAAAACCTAACAAGAAAAGCTAGAAACCTCTAAGGAATTTCTAATAAACTTTCAAGCAGTGTTAGAAAACAAGGTTCTACCACTGAAAACCTCCCAAGAACTATTGATAACCACATTAAATTGTTGCTTGAAACCATCTAGTCAAAGCTAGAAACCATATGTCACATTGCTAGAAACCACCTTGTTATAAAACTACCAATCATTTACTCAGTGCAACAAACACATAGTCGTAGCTAGAAACCTATCAACAAGTAGTACAAACCTCCCAATAACTTAGAACGTACCTACTTAGTGCTAGAAACTAGAAACAAGTCAAGCACTACAAAAAAATGCACATACAAATTTGTCAAGGATTACTAAGAAATAGTGCCTACTCAGTGCTAGAAACCCGATAGTCCAATCACCAAAGCACAAAAATGCTACAAAGCACTAGAGAACTGCTACATACCTATCGAGAAAAGCTAGAAACCTCCTAAGATTTGGTGATTGAAATAATTACTAGAAACATTATTGGAAAAAATTACTAAGAAACACCTCTTTAGTGCTAGAATACAAACCAACAAACTCAAAGAAAAGTGGTGTACTATTATAGTACTAAGAACTAATCTTGCACTTATACAAATTTGTGAATAATGTGAGAAAGAAGTTGAGCCATGCTATCTAGAATTAAGCAGGGTACAAAAGCACCATAGTAGTAGATCATCACCATAGTGGTGTGCAAGACAACCAGCACTAAGACAATAACAGTAATGTTATAAATTGTATTACAAAGAAAGAGTCATCTTCTAAACATGTGGTATGTCCAACCGATGAGTAAGATGTTTGACGTAAGTGTTTATTTCTATGCGCTTACAACAAACATCTTTTTTGAACAGAGTGACCCTTGTTTTATTAGTCCAAAAGTAAAAAACAATGTCTTTCACTTCATGGGTAAGGTTGCTCCTATGCTAATGTGTTCCACTTGTTGCCAATGGCAATGAGCCATCCTCTTCTTCTAGCCTCATGCAATGTTTATCTGAGTAGTATTTCTCTTGTGAACTCCCAAAACTCTAGAATCTCTTGACCCATTTTTGTTCACTAGCATCAGCATAGTTGATCGTTTTAAGAAAATCTCATATGAGAATCTAGGTTGCTTCACAAATGTTAGGGTGTTTTGAATATTTGATACAAGCACTACTTGTACAACTTGCACCTCCCTTGAATCTATAACGTCCTTCAAAGACGGATGTGGAAGGAGTTGATCAAACACTTCTTTTCTGATTCTTGAGTTTAGTCCCCTCGTGCATGTATCAAAACAATGCACCACTTCATTGTGGATCTTGCGTCTTTTTTGCTCACCGATATCATTGTCTTTTGTAGAACAAATATGTTTTTTTAGTTTGGCCCGCTCTTGTTGTTATTGTTTACGCTCAACCTTGTATTTCCTTATGATGTCCCTTATTCGATCTTTGCGTGAGTTGCATGTCAGATCTTGTGATGGCTCTACACAAGATTCTTTTGATTGCATTGTATCATCTATGCACACACTTCCAGATGGTTGGCAATATGCAGACACTTGTAGATGGTTGGTAGAAGCTTCTTTAGCACCAACCTTCAGCTATGTAGACACTTGGAAATGGTTAGTAGAAGCTTCTTTAGCACCTACCTCCATCTATGCACACTCTTGCAGATAAAGAGAATCATATTATTTAGCACCTGCCTCTAGAGAAATGAAGCTTTTCCAAAGATGAAGGAGAAGGATCTATGTTCAAGCCTGACTATCTTGCAATGCCCTATCTCTAGCAACACAAAGCAAGAGAAACATTACACACACACACACATTTTAATACCTAAAGAGAATTAGCCTAAGGTGGCCGCCGTGGAAATTAAACCTTCTGGGAAAAGGGGTTTTTACAAAGCAAGGCGGTTTTACTGCCTATGATAATACTTGCCATGAAGGCGCCTTGAATAGCTCTTGCATTCTACTTATTGGCAGCCTCGCTCTAGCTGTGGGGATTCATGGCCCTCTACTCATCACACCGATTGGATGACTATCCTACTTCCTCTATTTAAAGAGGTGAGGGTGCATCTCTGCCCCTCACTTAGCTTTTGGTTGATTATTTTGTTTACATTAAGTACACATTAAGTTGCTGTGATAATGTGAAGAATGGAGCTTGCAGCAAAGGTGACTCAGGTTGGCTTCTCCGCCCTTGCATATATATTTTACAGACTGGTGATTTTTTTTTAAAAGAGGGGTGCTAATGCACTGTGTTTCTTTACGTTGCAGCCTGTTTTAATATGGTAATTTGTAATATTGTTTTTTCTCTACATAAATGACTCCTGGTTGGGAACCTGGTTAGTCTAGGAATGTATGAGATGATGTTTTTTCTATGGCATGAATGATGTACAGTGCTGTGCTGGAGTAATCTTACTATACTGGTTATGGTGTTACCAAATGGTTTAGCAAATAGGGTGGTGATTAAACAAAAACATGCTGTTGTAGTTTATGGTATGTACTGGTTTTTCCTGCGATATCTACTGGTTTAAGGGGCAATTTCATTATGATAATGGAACTGTAGATAATGTGTGCTTTATGAGGTTTCAGCTCTATATAAACATAACCTTGTTAATGTCCTTGATTAGGTGGAAAAAACATATATTGTAGTGGTATTTTAGCATGGCTTTTTTACCCTTCCACTGGTGGGGTTACTGTTAAATGTGGTGATTACTGTAGGTTTTTTGGGGGTATGAGGTACCGGCTGTTGCCGTCTAAAATCTTTGAAAACTGGTGTTTTGGAGGACTTCTCTATGCCAAACATTGGATTTTTTAGGGGATTGTGTTGCCACTTTACGTATCATGGCAAGTACTCTATCGACAGTTACTAGACATGCTTTGGGGGACTTAATGAGCATCAAAATACCTTGTGATTTACTTGCTATTGTCGCTTTTACATAGGTTTTTTAGCACTATCATAAATAAGCCTTGATAGGCCTCGCATATTGATTGGCTATGGGTACATACATGGGTGATGGTAAGTCTCTATCATACTGCACAGTGTTTTAGGTTGGCTGTGGTACATACATAGGTAATGGTTCTTTGTTGTCTTACTATGCACTGTTATGTAAAAAAATAAAATGGGTTCTTAGGCATGTTGGGCCCAATTGCACACTATTGGAGTACTTGGTCTTGTTAACATTACATTTTCTGCATTCTCTTGGGTGGATGTTACTCCTTTTTGTAGCTTTGGGTATTGATGTTAAGCATGGTATATTTTTTCTTAAACTTCATGGATTCGGCTCAAGGACTAACTTATATCAAGGCTCCTTGCTACTTGGAGTGCTTAAGAAAAGTATATGGTAAGTGAATACAGATTGCTAGATAATTGGAGTCCATTTACCAAGATGGGTATTTGACCTAAAAACAAACTTAAACAGGCTTGATACTATATAAGAACTCTGAAATAGAACTTTTTTAAGAAAAATTGTTTTGATGGAAATGACGTAACTGATAAAACTGATAAAAAAAAAGGGAGGGGGGGGGTTCAGACACTTGGATTAGAAGGGGTGGTGGCCTTCTAATCAAATTGACACTCCTTTACTGAAATCTTTGGGATTTTTGTGAAAAAGAGAAAACATTTTTCATAAATATGGACTTATCTTGTAAGTTTTTTAAAAAAGTTTGTAAAATGGACATGGATAACAACTGGTATAGTCCATTGATACCTGTAAAACACATCCAAGGCTAACATATCTATTGTCTTGTTTGGATGGATGTAGGTAAGGAATCTATCTTATCTTGGAAAGTTTCTTTTGGCTAGCAAGCTGTCCAATGCCACATACCTACTGCTTGGGAAGTTCTTTTATTAAACTGTATATTGGAATTATGCTTCATTCCTACAATCATTGTAAAAAATTGATTCTAAGACTGAATTGTTTTGTACTTATCATCTCATTTGTTTCAAAGCCAGTTGTCTTTTGATAAGTTCAATTATGTCTTATTATCTATAATAGAATAGCTACACACACATCCTATATATAAGGTTTTTTGAAAAAAACTGGGATGCTGGCTTTGGAAACAAATTCTAAAACTTAGCTCTAAGTTTAACCCACAGTCTGTAAATCCTTTTTGGTTGACTGGTGTTAGGTGGTCCTTCTTAGACTATTTTTCTAGTCCCCTGCTCACGTCTACTAGAATCTTTGACTTTGCTGGTTTAAGGTTTGCATGCCCAATCTATAGTTACTAATCATATTTATTTCCTTTGAGGACAACAAACCTTTTAGAATGACAGCCCGCATGAGTATAAAACATAGCCCTGATAATCATAAAAAGATTCTCGAACAGATAAAGTTGTAGCTAAAAGGCCATAAACCAAAAAAAGCTTTGGCAGTTAGAACCATACCCTTCCTTGCTAGAAAGGCCAAGGATTATATTACTTACTTTTGTAAGTAACTAAAACCTCACTTAACCTTTTTGATGTATTGCAGACCCTTGCTCTCTCACAAGGATTGGAATTGACTTCTGAACCTCTCTATGGCTATGTCTCTTGTCCTCAAATGTATTAACAGTTTGGATGCATCTCAACTAATATATGACTCGGCTCTTACCTCAGACAATAAAATATATATCTTACACATGTTATCTTTTAATTACTGGGTTAAAGTTTTGGCTACATTAGATAAGGACTCCAAAGAAGGTGTGAATTTGATCTCCCAGTACATAGCCCAACTTCCTATTCTCTCTCTACAATACCAACAGGAGCTTGCACTATTCTCTTCCTGCGGGGCTGATTTTTCTGACTTTTTAAGGAAGCTATGCGGTCTCAATCCATCTTTTGTCCGCTACCCCTACAATCTCTCAAAATGGTGGTATCTTTTGTAGGGATAGTGCAACTCTTGAAGCAGTCAAAGAATTGTAGAATACTCTTTGTTCCCACAGTGATTCCAACCTTTTAGAAACGGTGCCAAAAATCTCACAAGTTTTTCCCTTCTTAATTGTTAGATAGATTGAGATTGAGTCTTTTGGAGTTGACCATCAGCTTTGGGTCCTACCCAACAAAGCCTTCTTAGCACCTATTTTGAGTGAAACTTGGGTTTACCTTGCCAACCTCCCTGCATCTACAGCCGAGGACTGCAGACTCAAGATCTTAAAAGGTGGGCAATTCCTTGACAAAGGAGAACTTATTAAAGCACCCTTCAACCTCAATATCACTGACCATTCTAAGTGCCCTTCTAATACTGGCCTCTATATCCATACAAAAGGGAACATGGAGTTTTCTAAAAGTAACCTGAACTTCTATACAGAACCCATTTGGAATGTCTTTCAACCCTATGTCAAATGTGCTTGCAGAATTCTTGACCTTAATTCTCTTGCAAATCTAGCATCATGTGGTTTGATCATGCCATCTGGTTTATTCTCAACCATTTGGACCTACTCTTCCCAGAAAAACCAATTGATTTTCACCTCTCGATTATTTCCTCCCGGTTGGGCGGCCAAGCTAAACAAATTGTAATTGCTCAAATTGCCTTCACCATTTTTTGTGGATTAATGCTAGATATCTTGAAGGAACTAAAATCTGATGAACCTGGAATCTACCTTACCACTTATGCTAAGTACAGAGGTGTAAAAATTATCACTAGCTTACTCAAACCCTGTATTGAGGAATATGACTCTCCTGCTCTGAAAAGACCTAATTCTCTCACTACCCCTAACTCTTTTACTTCTTTTTTAACACCTAGCTCTTCCTCCAACCGAGGAAAATCTCGTAGATTTACTAGGGGAAGAGGTAGAAAATCTCCCATTAGGAATTTTCTTGAAATGTAACCCTTGAATTGCAGGTTGCCATGAGCCCTTGTGGACGAAGGATTCTCAACAACAAAGTTGCTCCAAACCAAGGCTTTATCTACATACACTGTCTCTTCTATAATGTACTTCTTGATTGGATACAACCTAAAACTCTTTTTTGTGAGTGCTTTGACCATCTTTTTGGCAATCATAAACTGCTAGATAATGTTCTCATTGGTTGGTCATAACAACAAACCGTAAAAAACTTAGTTTACAGTAATGATTTTCTTCGGCTTGAATCTGTTCCAAATTGTACTTGCAGTCTATATACCACATATCGTAAAGACTTTGATACATACGGTTTTCATGTTTGTACTTGTGACCTTAGAATCATTGACAATATAAAGATTAGGAAAATCTTGGCCAATGGGCTCAATCACATACCTAACTTTCCTAAAAAGCCTTACCTAGTTTTATCAGCTTTACTTAGCTGTTTAACAGACCTTGTCAGTTCTCTCCAACTGGAGAAGATAGTTCTACTTGACTTAACTGAAGTTATGGAGGAATGATTTCTTCGAAAAATATCACAAATCCCTAGAAAATGGTTATCTACTAATAACTCTTGGTTAACACCGGAACTTGCTCTTGATTTTCAAAAGATATCTAATAATTAGCTCATAGTGAGGCTAGACAAAAACCCTAATTACCCCACTCTCATATGTTAAAAAATTGCTTGGATTGCTGCCCCAGATAGGGTTTCTAGGCATGAATTCATGAGAATTAACTCTTCCATTCAGACTGTCACCAATAATATCTCAAGATACTTGGAGTATTTAGGCTATACTGTACAAGAAAAAAAACTTCCAATACTCTTTCCCACATATAAAATATGTAAACACAAATTCAGATGGATATCTAACGCTTCTAATTGTATTTTTACTTATACCACCAAGGATATCACGCTATGCCTTGACCTAATACTAGCTGAGTTTGAACTTATTTGTGCCTCTAAACAAAAAAAATATCATGACTTCCTTCAGATATAGTACAACCCCTTTTGGATTACAAAAAACTCCATTGAAGTCTCTCTTAACCTCCCCAAATATAGCTTTCATATGTTTTCTATTGATATCACACAATGTTATGAAAATATTCCCCTAGATGGGGAACTTGGCCTTAAAATTGTTATGTCCAATGTAATTAAAATGGCTTTCTCCCAATGCAAGAAGGAAAAATCTACACACACACACAGGGAGAGCGAGACAAGTTGCTACTCTATGGGCTCCAATCATTTTGCGGTTCACTACCCACGTTCTTTGGTCGTTAAACACTCATAATTTTTTTTGACCCATTTTATAAAAATAAAATATTCTCCCAATAAATGTAGTTTTTTAGTGCTAGAAACCTATGTCCCCGAGACAATGCTTTTCAGTCCTCCCTACCATGCATCCACCCCAAAGTGTTCCATTTGCATGTGGATGCTTCGAGTTTTTCTATTGGCTACATCTTAGCTTAGTGAGGAGAGGTTACCATGGATTTTCCTATCTCCTATGCTAGTCGACAATTAAAACTAGCAGAAAAGAACTACAAAACCATTAAAAGAGAAGGTCTTGGTATGGTGTAATCAGTCAAGAAATTCCGACATTACTTGTTAGCTAACAAGTTTTTCTTTTTTGTAGACCATCCAACCTTACTCTATTTGGTGAATAAACTGCTGGTGCAGCCAAAGTGTGTTGACCCTAACAGAGGAAACAAGAAATGAAGTGTATGCAAACAGATGCATTTCAAAGTGCTAGAGTAGATGGGAAGAGCCTAAGCAGGCAAGTGGAAATAGAGATGTATGCTCTATGTGGTTTCTAGACTAGATGAGATTTAAAAAGGGCTTGATGGGATGGAAGGTGAAGGAGATTCATAGTGTAATTTTTTGCTTGATGATGTACAGAGATTGAGGTGCTGAACAAGATGGTCCATATGGCTTATCCAACAAAAGTATGGTGTGCAAGATATGATGCTTTGAAATTGAAAGTGTTTACAAATATGAGACATACAAGGTAGATGATGGGAGGTGGTCAAAATCCGGTTCTAGAATATGGATATGATGTGCTCATCATGTAAATCACGTCGGTCTTTTTGGATTGTCGTTTGGAGTCTTGGATGTCAAGATATGATCTGTTTAATTTTCATCGGGGGTGCCAGTTTTGTACCGGTTTGGTCATCTTGATCGGTGTGCCATCTGAGTTTTTTGGATCCTTACAAGGGTTTGTATATGATATACGTGGTATATGAAGAACATAGGAAGTGAGGGCTTGTCCAGAAGGATTGGCAAGTTATAGAAATTTGAAATTGGCAATGGTTGTTAGCCAGGAGGGATCTGATGGTTTTTTTCCAAGTTGGCAAATGTCATTCAAGGGTCTGGCATAGTTGCAAAGAGTCGGGATTGGTATGGAGCAAAGTTGGGGATGGGAGCTTCCATTGGGTTTTTCTGGAGCAATCATTAGAAGAGTGAGCACCAAATGGCAATGAGTTGAAGAAGGGAAGAAAAATTGTTTTGAAGCTTTTGTTTAAGTAAATTTTGGGGGACTTTTAAGGGGTGCTGACATGGGGTACTGCCACACGTGGGTGCCGATTAGTCCCATACATGTAGAATAAACTTGGGAGTTTGTGGTATAAATATAGTAGTAGGACAAGTGGGAAGAGGGAGCTCCCTGCTATGGAAATGGCCGCAAAGGTCACTACATGCTGGTGGCAACAACTCTCTTTGACTAGGCATCACCATGCAAAAGGTGGTTGTGGTGGCCGTTCAAAGGTGGTTCTCGCCGGTAAGGGCCCGTGTGGACATGATGATGTGGGAGCCTCAATAGGCAGTTGGTTCAGGTGTCCTAAGGGGCAAGCATTTTTTAGAGAGAGTGTTCACTAAGTTGATGTCAGTTAACAAAAGCCTGAGCCTTACGGATGAACATCAAAGATCAACATGAAGAACCAATCAAGGTTGGAGTTACACATTTTTCACATTTTCCCAAAATGGTAATGTATTTTAAATTTCCGATTTATTTCAAGCCATTGTAATATTTTTAATGTGTTATGGGCTCAATGGGTGTTCCAAGATATAAAGAACAGGTCAGTTAGTATGCCTAGGTTGCAGATTCAGTAAGTGATGGAGTCCGAAAGGCCTTGGGCGCCCAGACATTGCATATTTTACCTTAGGTATATAAGGCAGTGTGTAAAAGAAATTAGGGTTCTCAAGCTCATTTGTTGAGACCACTCTTTGGTGGTGAGAGCTCATGAGGTGTGTGGCTATGGAGTCCTTGACCTTCTCCTTGCTCATGTGACTTGATTAACACTAATCAATGCTTATTTCTGTTTCACTATGTCTCTCTCATGCTTCTTGTGATTGCTAATGATGCTGTGATTAGCTAGTCTATAACTAATTAGTGGTTAGTCCCTTTGTAATCTTGTGTGATTGCTCTCTTTTGCTTGTGTGTGCATGCATGTTTGATTGGAGTGTGGTGCTCAATAGATCTATGTGTGTGTGCTTGTGATTAGTGTGTTGCATAATAAGATTAGTGTTGTGTGCGTTTTGCAATCATTAGTGTGTGTGATTGGGTTGATTGGAGGTGAAGGGAAGTGGATGTGGAGATTGCCAATCATTGTGGCTTAGCTCCTCCATAGGCCAAGAATCTTACCTCATAGAGTCACCATTCGTGTTGCCATGATTTTTTCACTAATTGTGTGAGTGTTTCCATGTCCTAGCCGGGTAGTTCATCTCTCCGGATTGATAATTTTGTTGGTCATTGGAGCTATGCTACGATGGTACCCCCAACATTTGGCACCGTCGTCGGGGATGATGGCTTACATGTTAGAAAATAAGACGTAGCTAAATAGATAATTGAGTAGATTACTTAATGGAGAGAGACAGATTTATATACACGAGATTATAGAGTAGAGAGAGAGAGAGAGAGAGAGAGAGAGAGTACACACGATATACGTGGTTCACCCAATGTGGGCTACGTCCACGGGAAAGCAACCACTCAATGGCTTTAGTACTTCAAAACAAGAAGTAGTTTACAAAGGGATTATACCCTTAATGGAGCTCCCGCCTTGCTTCACTCTCACCACCTCACACTCACCTTGTTGCATCAACTTCACACTATGAAATGTGTGTAGAAATGGCCTCCTTTTATAGGCCAAAAGGGCTGCCGTCTCTTATGAGAGACAGCCATGTGTAGCCGCCCTTGTGCGAATAAGTCCAAATCGGACCCTCCAATC
The DNA here is from genome assembly GCF_014529385.1 of Adiantum capillus-veneris. Taxonomy (NCBI): domain Eukaryota; kingdom Viridiplantae; phylum Streptophyta; class Polypodiopsida; order Polypodiales; family Pteridaceae; genus Adiantum; species Adiantum capillus-veneris. Next base: position 68,183,665 of record NC_140939.1, on the reverse strand, counting down.
CGCCCATGTGTGGCCGCCCTTGAGAAGACAAGTCCACTTTTGAATTCGGCCACCGACCACCGGCCATTGAATTCGCTCCCGACCACCGGCCACCGGCCATTGACTTCCGACCACCGGCCATCGGCCATTGACTACCGGCCACCAGCCAACCGACCGGTTGTTTTCCGACCACTTTCCGACCGCCGTCCGGCCCCTGATTCTTGTCCGTGAAAATTTTGGTTTCCGGTTAGTGATTTTCCTTCACGCACGATGGCTTCTCCTCATAATGGGGGCCTTACAAATGTGCGCTTTTACCACAGAAAATTACAAGGGTAAATCAGGCTCCATACTTAACATTACGCTAGTGTAATTGTGACATAATCGGATTTCTTCACTAATTTCACTTGTGTGTTTATGGTTTTGTGGATGTTGGATGTGTGTGCATGAAGCAATGTGTTCATTTTTCTCGAATTTATCATCGTATCTTGCCAATTGTTTGCCTACACACTCTAATTTCACACTAACCCCTTGCTAATTTCAATAATTTCTGCCAACTTACACACTAATTTTCTACTAAGGATTGGAGCTTCCAACCGTTCAACCGATCTTCATTGGAGATGTAAACAAGGTGGTATTCTCAATCTCCCTAGAATCTAAACATGAGTAGAGATGCCATGTCAATGCTATGTTATGCTATGCTAATTAACACCATGTCTATGCTATGATATTCTATGTTAATTTCAATGCCATGTCGATGCTATTTATGCTTTGAATTTTTTTGAAATATTCATTTTCATGCCGTTGTAATGTCAAAAATTTTGAGATTTGGAGGGATATGGAATCGACAAGTTCAATTGCTAGTTGGTGAATGTACATTGCTAATTGTGTGCCTAATTGATCTAACTACATTCTTGAATGGTCAATTGCGAGTGCATGTGCACTAATATCAAGTGTGTATGCATTCTAATTGAGTGTGTGTATGCCTAATTTTAGGTGTGTGCACTATTATGTCCTTGATTATGCACCTAAAAATTAATGTGTGCTTAATAATTTTTCAATTGTGATGATTAATTTGTGTTGTGGTCATGCCCAACTAGAGATTTGTGCATTCAAATTGCAAATTCGACAAGAATAACGCTTTTGTGTGCGCACCTAAAAATCAATAAAAACTACCAATTATTAGTATGTGTGTGTCTAAAAAGTGCTTAATGTGCATTATTAGTTCAATGTTTGACTGCATATTTGACGTGTATAATGGTTAATTGCTGAGTTTTTTAGCTCAAAATCGGGATTTACACACTCCAAATGCGTCAATTTTTAACCTAATTTTGCCCATTTTCACTGCCTAGTTTAGATTTTATTGATGAAATTATTTGGCAATTGAATAGATGTGATTATTGTGATTTGATTAGGTTGCATTAATCCCTATGCGTGGAGATTTTTTTAAAAATCAGGTATTTTTTGGATTATTTTTGCATTAATTTTTGCTTAATTACGTAAAAGATTGATATCTTGTGATCTTGATGAGCTGTTTTGTGTGCTTATTAATGGCATCATTTTGAGCGCATTTGTGCCCTCCTTGGCTGAGTTTTGAGCGTTACGCTATTTTCGAGGACCAGGTTGTTGATTTTGTCGTCGTAAATTGATATTTTCGACAAAAATTGCTATTTTTGATGTGCTTATGCGTGTCAAAAATGTTTGATTTTCGATGTTTTTTTGAGATTTCTAAAGTTTTACAATAGTTTTTTGGATTTTTTTGACAAGTTTTTGGATTTTTGAGTGATTTTTAACATTTTTGGCTAATTTTCGGATTAAAATTTGGCTTATTCGGGCATTAAGAAAATAAAAAAATAAAAAAATAGTTTCGATGAGAGCCGGCCGGTTCATTACAAGCATGAGCATAAGTTCGGGCATGTTTTTGGCGGTCTTGCGGACTCTGCGATAAATTTTAGGCTTCGATGCAGAAAATGGACTCCTGACGGCCCTGTATAGGTGAGAATCCCCTCTTTCTTTCTCTTGCTGTTATTAGCCTAGTAGCATGCGCCGACTCCCTCCCTTGGCGTCTGCAAGCACCAGGCCACCATAGGATACTCTCTCTCTCTCTCTCTCTCTCTCTCTCTCTCTCTCTCTCTCTCTCTCTCTCTCTCTCTCTCTCTCTCTCTCTCTCTCTCTCTACTTTTTTATTAATATTGTATTCATTTCATTTTGTTTCTTTTCAATTTCATTTTAATTCCATTCCATTTCAATTCAATTCAATCTCATTTTCTTTTCTTTTTTCTCTCTTTTTCATTTCATTAATTGTATATTAGTCCAAAAATAAATAAAATCACAAAAACCTCAAAAAAGAAAAAATCAATTAAAAAACCAAAACAAATTTAAAAAAATAGACAAAATAAAAAAATACCAAAAAGTTTAGAAAATCCAAAATTTCACCAAAAAATGATAGAAATAAGGGGGGAGTCGTCAGAAAAAAAAAGGGGCTAAAAAAGAAGAAAAGTCGCTAAAATTTCACACTGCAAGCAAGAAAGTCGAAAATCGAACGAGATGATCACAGGAAGCCAGAAACAACAAAAAAAACTCAAAAACTGAGGGAAGTGAGCAGTGAGACGGTCCTGAAATCCGAAAGTTTATCGAAAAAAAGCAAAAATCAAGGAGTTTGAAACCAAACGATTGAAAGCCCGTGAAAATGGAATTGAGCACATGAAAGTGCAGTTCAAAATGGATTTTCAGTAAAATTTTCCCGAAAGGGTAGTTTCACGCATGGAAATTGCAACTCGGGGCTGAAAATAGCAGATTTTGGGTGAGAATTAGCAAGTACGAGTTGCAAAACTTGCGAGAGTTTCAAATTTGGACCTAGGAATAGGGGAATCATCAACAAACAGTTGGTAATCATTCGAGCCGAGATCATCAAAGTTTTAGCCCATTTTTGGAAGGTGTTGCCACAAATCGTGCACGCTAGAGATTGGCTAGTGCAAGTAATTGCACTACAAATTGAGCTTCCAGTTGGACGAACAGGGACACAAATCACGGTGGATTGCAGGTTAGGCTATTCAAGGCCCATATTTTCATCATTTCAAAGGCTGCAATCAATTCTGACACTACCGAGCTAGAGTTAATCAACTCTCGTGAGTCTTAAGAGCAGTCAATTACCAAAGTTACTTTGACACAAGTAGTTTTATCAAGCCGGAGCAGGATAAATTTTGCTAATCAACACTAGGATTTGCTAAGAGAAAATTTTTACAGATTAATCCAACATGGACTCAAGTCAAGCCGAGAATTCAAGTACAACAGAGCAAGCTAGTAATAGTGGCAGCATCGGCACAAGTGCAGATTTTATAGCTATATGGCTACAATGGAGATAAAGTCTTATATGCAAATTCAAATGGCCATAGGTATCTTATGAGCAGTAAAATCAGCACAGGAGCCACAATCCTATTGATCACAGTGAAGCCAGATTCAGAGAACTCCCAGATATTCACAAACTTCTGTGGATCCAGGTATTGCAAGAAGCTGAAAGATAAGGTGTAGATAGAAGTGCAAAAAATTGACCCAAGTGATTATCTAGACATCTGCACAAGCCCTCAAAACATACGGTTGGTGCATATGCAATCAGGGTCATTGTACATGGATTACAATGGTTAGATTTATAGTCAAGAACCAGAAATGGAAGATCCAACAGATCACCAATAAAAGCCAGTTTAATTGGAGTAACAATCCAAAGATGGTGCAAAGGTCAAGATGGAGCAGTCTACAACTTGATGCTCAATGTTTAAAAAAAAGATCCCGATAACTTGGCAAGAACAAAAACAGAAACTTCTCAGCTAGAGCTTGACATGAGAGAACCATCTAAAATACCACTAGTCATGGCGTATTTCTTAGAATGTGGACGAAAAGGTTAACATTTTTTTGAATATTGTCCAAGAAATCCAGACAACAGGAACACATCAACTGCCAAGCAGGACACATAACAAATTGGAAAGCGAATCTTGATGTAAGTGCATCTAACTCGTCACTTTCAATGCAATCAGATGACTTTGCATTACTATTAGAAGCACCAAAAAAAGCACTATAAGTTCAAAATCAGCATAAATATGCACAGTCACCTGAAAATCTTAAAATTGATTCTTTGAACAACAAACTCTTGCGTGAGTTTGGTCAAGATGTCCAAATATCACCGAATGTTGAAAAGACTGTTAGGTTTGCAAATGATTCAGCGAGCACTACCACAAGTGTGCAATCATTCATGAGTCTAGGGACACATCAAATAGAATGTTGTTAGCATTGTATGGCACCCATAATTCATATGCACTCTACGTAGAACAAAAAGGACAACTGTACAAAAAGGATAAACTAGTGTTTGAACAGACCACATCCGAGCTCATAGAAGTGCATCCAGTAAGAGACCAGACAAGATGGTTCATTTCAGAGGATAGAAACTATTATAGCCCATCCTCTCTAGAGATGAATGATATTAATTGATTGAACCCAAAAATATGTTCAGAGCCAAACTCTCCTCCATCTGCAATCAAGCTTCAACGTTGTGACCAAACGAGCATATACTTTGACCAAAACTGACGTAGATATAGACGAGATTCTAAGATCTATGATGCCTTGGGTCCTGAAACCACGGAAGCTCATATCATAGGAGACCCATGGGATAGAAAATATCAAGGAAAATATAATGTTATGTACAACTTGACTTGGGAAATAATTTGTCATGTTTCATGGAGATACATAGGAAACTATGTAGAAGGTTTAGAGATGCTAAACTTGAACAATGCTACCCAGAGTGTGCCTTCACAATCCCAAAAGGTGAGACTAAACAAGAGCCAAATAATTTTGAAATCTCATAACGAAGCAGGCTATAGTGATCACTCTAGGAAGTGGGGAGCTGTAAATCCATCAAGCTCAACTCTAGCACCAAGAACCGCACTGTTAGTTAGAAACCCTAGAGCCTCTAGCCAATAGACCCCTTCAAATCATAAACCTTTGAAAGATCATATGGTTGTTGAAATTTTCTAATTGACCCAAATTCCATCAGAGTATAAAGATCAATGCCTCTATGAAGATCATCAGGGCTCAACAAGTCAAAGTCAAAAGCCGACAAATCCAATAGTGTTCAAACAATTCCGTGTGACCAAGCTCACATATGCATATCTAGATGCAAATGGAAATGATTATCAGCAGGTTCATGAACTTGTAAAAATCCCTATGGATGGTAAGATTGAAGTCAAAGACTATTCGAAGATGATGCAAAACCTCAGGCTGCCATAATAGGTGGAAAAAAAGTCAAAATCAATGAAAGCTAAAGTCCAAAAAGATACACAAAGGCCTCCACCAAAATCTCCTTCAAAGAGACAGATTCTGCCAGACAGTACAATGGATTTTTTAAGATCAAAAGTTATCCAAATGTAGGCGGACAATTCTCAATAGTTGCAATCAAAAGGTGCAATATTACAGCCAATGGAGTCAACATTGATTGAAACAGGTGGTCAAAGCAAAGAAAATGCAGATAAACCTCAAACAAAGGACACTACCGCAATAGAATCAATCAATACAAAAAGAAATCCTAAGACGCTCAAGTGCAACATTGTTGGTGAGAATGAAGAAAAACTCTCAAGCAAAGTAAAACTAGATTTTTAGCTAGATAAAAACCTGATGTCTATTTGCACTTGGAAAAGATGTGGCCAACCACAACTAGAAGATGATCCTGAATTTGTTAGCATATCAGGAAACAAACGAGCAGAATGTTGGGGAATCATCTCCACACCATTGAAGTAAGTTTATAGAACATTATAGCCCAATTCCATGTGATCACAATAAAAGATATACATGATGGCCTCATATTGGGAAATCCATTATCTCAAAAGGTTTTAGAGATATAGAATACAAACAATATGTAGTCTTCAAAGAAAACAAAGAATGAAGACTAGAACTGGTCACTCGTGGATGACAGCACAAAGTCCTCAAGGAAAATTCAAGTGGAGATTGATATCAAAGCTAATCTTATTGAAGATGATTCATCTCCATCGAATAGAACTTTAGAAGACCTTAAAGCACCAAAGCCATAAGTAAAGAATAATGAGGTTGCAAAAAATTAGGAAGAAATAGGAAGTCCAAAGATCAATCACTCATTGCCAGCTGAATTAGTGGATGTAAGCTAGATTGGAAAACAGAGTCTCAAGCCACCCTCCATAGAGACACATTTAGGTCAAGATGAGACAATGGCAAAAGCAAGATAGAGAGATTTTCAATAGAGCCAACAATGAGAATAGCTATAGTTCTCAGCTAAACAAAAGGAGCAAGTGTTAGATGTATTTATCTATTAGATAAAGAATCAAAGTGCAATATGATTGCAGACAACATCCAGAGCATTCTAGAGATTACTCTAGACAAGACAGGTAATAGAGAAATCATGGTTAAGTCTACAAGTCAAGAAGAAATGGTTGTTACTGTTAGCATCCAACAACATGAAGAGCAAGTAAAGTTTCAAGTGAAGCCTTCAAAGGAAATTCTTACAGATGTCATCCTTGGACATCAATGGTTAGACCAACACAAGGCCTAGAAAGAAAATACAATGCTCATACTCTCTTTTCCAAGTGGTAGCAAGCAAGAATTACAAATACCATTAACGATAGATTTAGAGTTGTAAAAGTCACAAGAATCAAGGAAAAACCTTGCAGACAAAGGTAAAGCTAAAGTGGAACTTCCATCGACTAGAAAAGAAGGTGTGATAGCATATGCCTCTACATCAAAGAACCCTCATGGATCAGCTTATTCAAGCTGCAGAGCAGGCTTTCAAAACTTCAACTCAATTGCTGACCCAACTAAAACCTCTAAGGAGACACTCAGAAAAGCAAATATATTTCAGCCAAAGTACTTAAGAAAGCGAAAGATAGTCAAGCAAGTATTTGTTCCAAGCATATCAGTCAAATTCAATGATCCGATTTGGGTTAAATTCGAGAAATCCACACAGAAAGACAAACACATGGGATGGATAGCATCACAATGGAGCTTAAAAGAACAAGAGTACTATAGAGGTAACAGATAGATATGGATACCAAAACCTCAGGTAAGGGCATATGAAGTAACGTCAAGTCCCTTCCAAGAAAGAAGGCCCAGAAGGTATCAACCTCGACAATATCCTAGGATACCTAAGAAGCGTGTATACATCAGAACAACATCAAAAGATTTTAAAGTCTACCACAACTCTCAAGAGGATATAGAACAAAGACAGATCTCAAAGAATCTTCCCCTTGGACAAGGATTCTACAAAGGCTATACAAAGATTTGGCTACCAGTCAACCACAAGCCAAGTGCAACTACACCAGACCTGCATGAAGATCTCAAGAACTCAACAAAACCTAGAGAAAAGCAAAGTCAACCAAGGAGATGCAAAGGTCATCGAGAGATTTGGATTCAGTATTCCAATGAACTCAATCAATATCCAGATGCCGACAGGCAACACAGGCCTACAACAACCTCAAAGACTCTTTACAACATGCCTAATTGGAAAATCAAACAAATATTGGAGTCTTCTTCACAGCAGTCAAAGAAGGACAACCCAACCAACAAAGCTCTTGATTCAAAGATGATAAAACAGGTATGGCAAAAGAAACCATTAGGTGAAATTTGGACTCACAAAGGGGCCCTTTAAGGAGTTTGATTTTACCTCTCTCTACCAAAACGGGCGCATAGATAATTTTTTGCAAACAAACTCCAAAGTTGGAGAAGTTTTGACAGTTAGAATGTCCTCTTCAAGCTCTATCTATTGACATATAGCACACCATGAGATTCCTCATATTTTAGAAGATTCTTTTTTTGATTCACCTATGATGTGACAACTTTGTTGGCATCTGAGTGAATCAAAAAAAGAATCTCCTAAAATATGAGGAATCTCATGGCGTGCTATATATCAATAGATAGAGCTTGAAGAGGACATTCTAATTGTCAAACCTCTGCCAACTTTGGAGTTTGTTTGCAAAACTTTATCCATGCACCCATTTTGGTAGAGAGAGGTAAAGTCAAACTCCTTAAAGGGCCCTTTGTGAGTCCAAATTTCACCTAATGCTTCTTGGTCCTTCACTAATCCTTTTTTTGAGGATTCAAGCTCACTTTTATTAAAGAAATGTTTGTAGTAAGTACAAGAATGTAAAAAGTCAAGTCGCCAAGGTGCAGAAAACACTCTTTGGCATAGTTAGAGTCGGGCTACTGAGCCATAAAATGAGCAAAGCACTAGTCCTAAAGCTTCAGGTCATAATAAAATTTGTGCTAAGAGTCGTAGTTATTAGGCTTATGCTCAAGCTGAAAGAGTTGAGCATATCTAAGTCATGTGGCTTATGTTGGATGAGATGAGCATAAGAGTCGAAGTCTATTAACTTACAACTAGTGGAGTGTTGTAGAGTCCAACACCCATGCAGAGTGCACTGTAAGATGAGAGCACATATCCTCGTCAACAAAAACCATTCTTAAAAGGGTGCCAGCTTGTAAATCCATGTCATATGCTTTTATAGCTACACCACCTTTCTGAAGAACCTCTGAAAATCATTCTTGCACAACATATTGTTTTCCATAAATTTCTATGTATGCATATATAGGATGTCCCCACCATTGGACATATGCATTAGACACTCTTTTTTGCTTCCACCTATGCACCTTGAGTGGACTACAACATGCAAATCAATGTTCCATCATGCTACGAGGCTCATATTTGCAACCTTTTTAATTCCATATCTACCAGCAGATAATCCCTTGAGTACTTTATTAATATTTTCCATGCTAATAAGTACTCCAATAATGCGCATATCCCAAAGGCACTTTTTTTCCACTAGGCTTTTTCCCTTTGGTCATCCTAGTATTAGGCCTTAATTTAGAACCTTGTCATTATACTTCCTTTGTACATACTTTTCATAAATAAACAGTAGCCTCATCAGTTTGCTATTACAATGGATAAATGCAACATCATCAACAACCAATCAAAACCCTTCCACAACCTCCACGGACACTTTTCAACAGTGTCCAAGGACAAGCACTAAAATCGGAAGGGGAGGAATGTTAACTGATTCAACATCAATTAACAAAAGCTACTAAAGGTTTGAGCCTTACGGATGCACATCAAAGATCAACATGAAGAAGTAGTAAAGATTGGCGTTTTACATTTTTCACATTTTTCCAAAATGATCATGTATTGTAAACTCTTGGTTTATTTCAAGCCATTGTAATATTTTTAATGTGTTACGGGCTCAATGAGATCTCGAAGCTATAAAGAGCAGGTCAATTTGTGTACCTAGGTTGCAAATTCAGTAAGTGGTGGATCCCTAAAGGCCTTGGGCACCTGGACATTGCATATTTTACCCTAGGTATATAAGGCAGTGTGTAAAAGAAATTAGGGTTCTCAAGCTCCTTTGTTGAGACCACTCTTTGGTGAGAGCTCATGAGGTGTGTGGCTATGGAGTCCTTGAGCTTCTCCTTGCTCATGTGACTTGATTAACACTAATCAATGCTTAATTATCTTTCACTATGTCTCTCTCATGCTTCTTGTGATTGCTAATGATGTTTTAATTAGCTAGATCATAACTAATTAGTGGTTAGTCCCTTTGTAATCTTGTGTGATTGCCCTTTTTTGCTTGTGTGTGCATGTAGGTTTGATTGGAGTGTGGTTTTCAATAGATCTATGTGTGTGTGTGCGCTTGTGATTAGTGTGTTGCATGATAAGGTTAGTGTTGTGTGCATCTTGCAATTGTCAGAGTGTGTGATTGGGTTGATCAGAGGTGAAGGGAAGTGGATGTGGAGATTGCCAATCATTGTGGCTTAGCTCCTCCATAGGCCAAGAAGCTTACCTCATAGAGTCACCATTCGTGTTTCCATGATTAGCTCACTAAGTGTGTGAGTGTTTCCATTCCCTAGTCGGGTAGCTCATCTCTTCGGATCGATAATTTTGTTGGTCATTGGAGCTATGCTATGATGGTATCCCCAACAGAGAGAGATGCGGAGCATCGAAGACGCCATCGGTGCCCAATGGAGGAGCTTTATCACATGGAGTGGGCCCCATGTAAGCGAGAATTAGCCAAGGGCGACCTCACATGCATACAAGATCTGAAAATAGAAGGTCAACAAAAAAGTGATGCTTCACACACTCTATAGAGGGCCCATGTTTTTGCAATTGGGAGGTTGTTTTGGAAATCTTGAGCGGGGAACTTGCAAGAGAAACCTTGGTGCCAACGAGGGCACCAACACATGTTTTTCCTTGGACGCTCTTAGTGAGGAGAGCCACACGACACTGAATTCATTGCTTATCTCAATTTTTTTATGCTTGATGGTGTCATGCCCAACCAGTTGTAGTAGCAGGTTTCAAGATTGTTTGTAGATGATTCTTTTTCCATAATTGAAGCAAACCATAGTCCCCATTTCCCCCCTTCTCCTTTTTTCTCTATTCCAACCATCATGCCAGTGTATGAGATGCATGTGCCTCCCCGGGCGTCTATGTGTGTGAGGGACAAAGAGAGAGTGGTGTGTGCTGTGTGATTTCTATCAATGAGAAACATCAATGTGTTGTGTTGTCAATTGTTTGTGCAAAGTGTGTGAGTGTTGGTATGCATGCAAAAGGTGATATATATACGAAAGCGTTGAGTTTTATTGGTGAAGTATAGTGGATTGGGGTGCACTGAGTATCTTGGGCTATAGAGAGGCATATGTGTTGTGTTTTGGGTGGGTTCCCCTTCCCCCCTATCCACCGTGAAATATAGAAAGGATTGTGAGATGGCTCATCATCTTACTTGAATTTACTTCATAGTGGTAGTAAAAAGGGGAAACACACACCAAAGAGGAGATCATCTCTCGAGACTCACCACATGGGAAGCACCCAAAGGGGTGATGATTTACCTAATTCACATCTACTCTCTATAGAAATGGTTCCAAGATGGTTAAAGGTCTTGTATCCTTAATGACCATAGCAAAAGTAGATTCCCAAATACCTATCCCTATCACACCATGATTGATAGAGAAATCAACCCTATATCAATTGCTGGCTAGAAGGCTATATCCCAAAAAAAAGGATGGAATCTTTCTTTTGTGCATTAATTGTGAGGAACAAGATGCCTACTTAAGTCAAAATCATACCACAATAGTAAATCTGCATTTTGTACATGATCAAACCTTACAACAATGGACTTGGTTGGGTGTTTATTGGCCTGATGAGATGGGAAGAGCCCCCACAGATAAGGGGCACCAAAAATGTATGCTTTGTGTGGTTTTATAGGCCAAATGGTTTTCATAAAATGGTAACCATTTTTTTGCAACATTTTTCAGCCTACTCAACGTCCTCTTCCTCATATGTGTATATATTTTTCTATGCTATTAAGTTATCTAGAGTAAATTCCCCCTCTTCGTTTAACCTTTGTGGCGACACATACATTATACTCTTCCCAAAAATGTCACCTTAGTCATATATTTATATTACCACCCTTTTCTTTTTTGCTTTGTAAATAGAATAAGCATACAATAACCAACTATATACCCCCCAAACTTTCTTACCTCTTGTGAATTAGTAAGAGAAAAATAATATATCCATCTTCCACCCCATATAGATAAATTCCCATGGAAATCAACTCTCCACTTGTCTTTACCAAAGATTATGGTCCCTCTCTACAAGTCTTCTATGCCCCCTACATAGGTGGCCCAATATCTCTTAAGAATATACATATAGTTTCTCTCCTTTAAAAAAGACTCCAATTGTATATTCTTTTCACAAGCAAATAATATTGGGCCCTCCTCTATTTGTTTAAGCATCATAGCCTTTTGAAAAAGCATGATTCCCCTTGGATGCATACAAACAAAGGGCCCATACAAGAAGACTTGGAAGCAAAAGGTTCCCTAGCCTAGTGTGGACCTTCCAAACCGAATTCCTTGGTGCATGGGCGTGAAGAATAGTCCAAATTCATATCCAACATGTTGAGAAGGTCAGTTTTGCCTTTTGAATCATGTCATTCCGAGCTACAGGTAAAAAGTTATGGTCAAAATAGTGTAAATATGTCAGATTCGCATCAAAAGGGAACTGTAAATCAAGTAAATCAAGAGGGTGAGATCTTATTTTTCCCCTACTCATCTTCTAGAAGAGCAATGAGTGTTCAAGGTCACTTGCATGTGATGGGACCAACCTAAAGATGCTTTCTAAATGCCAAGACAAACAAGTTGAGATACCCCGCAGGAGCCACCCGTAGGGCCTCATGGTGGGGCCCACCTACATTATGCACCCCTATGGAGCCTTCACGGTCTAAAATGATATTTTTGGTGAATAAATAGTCCCTTTTATGTCCAATATTCAATGAGTGGTCAAAGGACACTTAATTAGGTCTAATCACTTACTCTAATTAAGTGTAGCATAATCCCACTCCTACACAACTATAGATAGCCCCCCTTGGAGAGACTCAAGGACACACACCTATATTTTCAACTTCATGTTGTTTCTTGATCAATAGTAGAGAAAACCCCAACTCTCCCTCTTTCACATCCTCCCTCCTAACCCTCCTCTTTGGAGGAAGTGCAACTCTGTTTTCCACTCTTTCCATTCTACAATCTCTTACTCCATCAACCCAATATATCATTTGTAGCACCTCAATAACTTGTAAATACATCATGATCTCTCTCATGGTTATGTTAATGATCATGAAATCATCTTCAAAACTTTAAAGTGTCGCAATTCGTGATGGTTAGCCAACGCCTGTCCTCCCCTTAAAAGGTGTGCGAGAAATCAAGTAAGTGTTCTATTCTCAATTTACCATTGGTTTGTTTCTCCACACTTATTCAATTGGTCAAAAGAAATTTCTCACTCCAACTCTCTTTTGCTTCATTACATATGCATGTGGCTACCTCTCATGGTGATTTTATTTGTGTCACGGCATTGCATAGATGGAGATGAGCTCTCTATGCAAAGTGTGTTAGTTTGATGTAAGTGATTCTCTTGTGTGTTTGAGAGGCAAGTCTTGTGCGCATGATTTTTTGATGAGTGCTTGAGAGAGGAAGAGTTTGGATGTATTATGGGTATTCTTATGGGGAGAAGGTGGAATGCTATTCCACAAATTGCATATTTCATTTTGATGCACGGCATTGGGTTGCATAATCGTTGATGGTGTTCAAGTGTCCAAAGTGTATATAGAGTAAGGGGGTTTTCAAAGTGTGTTGCTTGAGTGGGTGAGTGCAAGTGTTATTTTGATTGGTTTCCTTCTCCACTCCCAAAAGAAGGTGGTGCCCCAAGTAGTGTGCGTACCTCTTTACGAACATTTTGTGAGGGTAGGCCCATTGGTTTGGGTTTAGAGGCCCCATTTCAAAAAGCTCGCCCTCATAAAGTGGTGCCCCCACTGAGGAACATATTTCCAAGTTACCTTCAAATTTTTTAGTGATGAACAATGGAGTTCCCATCTATCCATTTCATTTTGCACAACACATTAGAGTAAATGTTCACATAGATAAAAAAGTCTTTTTCCATCAACGCATTGTTTTTATGTTTGGTGCAGAAAGACTTAGAGAAATACTGGCATCACCCAATCCAATTATACTTCCAATCATCAATTATGAAACTTCTTTTGATGTTCACGTTTTCATTTTGTTTTAAAGGCACGGACAAGGAGTGGTGAAGGGGTGCTCAAGGGCCATATAAAGGAACGAGGTCTTCAAACCAACAACGAGGAGTAGCACATGAATCACGATCAAAACAATGAACCTTTTAGGCCTCTTGCTCGGCAATCCATTCATATAATCATTGCAACTAAGTTTAGGTTTCAATCTATCATAAGGAGGATATTTGGATCCACTCGCCTCAATGAAATCAATGCTTCAATTAATCCATTTATTCTACCTATGATAAAGTACGAATTAACAATGGATGTGTACATCTTCATTTTAATGTAATCAGATTTATAGTGTCAACAATCTTGTGCAGCCCGTAAGAGAAAAGTTTCTTTAAAAAAAATAAATTTCAAAAAGTCTAAACAAAATGTCAAGTTCTTTTCCCACGTTCTATGCAAGAAGTGGGGAAGATGCGCAAGAGTTTCTTGACAACTTGGAGATGGCACATCTTATATCCGCGAGAGATGAAGAGGAAGTAAAGCTACAAGCCTTCCCGTTGGTTCTAAAAGCAGAAGCTAAAGCATGGTATGAGACCTTGCAACCCCAAATCAAGTCCAATTGGGAGAGACTGCGAGCAAGCTTCCTCTCCAAGTTCGGGCAAGGTGATACTTCTGAAGGACTATGGAAATGTCTTATTGGACATAAGCAGGTATCACTTGAAGACTATCCCTCTTATGAAGCAACCTTTGTCAATCTATGGGGTAGGTGGGAGGCTACATTAGAAAATCATGGTGGTGCACCTAACTTTCTAAAAAAAGAGAGATTCATGGTTGGCTTGTATCCACTTTTAAAGGCTAAAGTAGAGCTAAAATTCCCATCCACCTTCGAAGAAACACGTGAGGTAGCCATCATCAAGTTTAGAAAACTACACTTCCAAGCACATAGAGCAAGGGGTTTGAATGAGGTGAGTGAGAGGGAGTCTTCACAAACCATGGAAGCACCAATTAGGGTCCCTCTTGCACAATCTTCACAAATAGGAGATAACTCTCAACAAGAGGTTTTACAAAGGCTAACTCAACAGCTTGAGAACCTTACTCTGAATCTAGTACAAGGCCTACCTCAACAACGACAACCAAGAGAAGGGAATCGCAATCAACGAAGACAAGCTCAAGAGTTGCGATGTTGGAATTGCAATGAAATGGGCCATGGCATGTACAATTGTCCACATCCAAGGCGACTTCCGGGAGACATATACCCCCCAGACCGCCTCCTCTCACTGTGCAGCAAGAACTAGCTCAAGGCCCACAAATCCTTCATCGACCACCACCACCAGCAAATATACCTCCCGTCCCACATGAGGAGGAAGAAAGAGGAGTCAACATCATCAAGCTAGAAGAGGTAATAGATGAGCATACTCTAAACTTTGATGTTATGCCGGTAGAAAAACGCACAAGAGCACATGATAAGGATAAAGACATGAGAAGTGAAGGAACAAATTCAGCCAGAAGGGACAAGAAGAAGAAGTCAAAGATGGAAGAAGCTGAAAGTAGCAGGAAGAAAAGATCAAGGCGAAGGGAAATTGGTATCAACGACTTCCCATTGGGAAAGGAGCTAGAGCCCATTGTCAAAATTGTTGGTTGGAGCAGATGATATGATTACAGGGAAAGGTTCATTTATGCTAAAGTGATTTGGGCATACTATGTGCACGGATGGCTGTGGACTTGGGTGAAGCATTATTAGAGGATGCTACATATGGATGGAGGAAATCATTGAAAGGTTTTTGATCTAGGCGGAGATTATGTGATGTAGGGGGTGGGGCAACCCACCCCACTTGAGGTTTGACAGTATTGTACATATGGTAGGATTTTTGTGGTTTTCTCACAGTTTTGGATAGTGTTTGCCAGTTTTTGCGGTTGGTAGAAGAATAAAGATGATTTTTGGTTGAACATGAATGTTCAACAAGGGGTTGGGGCAATGATGGTGCAACCAAAGTGTGTCGACCCTAGCAGAGGGAACATGCAGTCATGTGTATGCTTGTAGATGGATGGCAGAGGGCTAGAGTAGATGGGAAGAGCCTCGCAGAAAAGAGGCAGCCAAAATGTATGCTTTGTGTGGTTTTATAGGCCAAAAGGGTTCCAGAATAGGGCCTGGCAGGGTGTCAAGTGAAGAATGTCCGAGGTACTCATTTTTGGCCTATATATGTAGAGGTTGAAGTGTTGAAGGAGCAAGTCTAGACATATCGTCAAACAGAGCCGCGGTGTGCAAGATACGGGGCTTTGAAGCTAGAAGTGATTGCAGATCAAGACGGACAAGCCAATGATGCCAGGTAGTCTGATCCAGCTTCAAGCTATGGGTATGTAGTGATTGATTTATGTAGCCTGCAAGTCTTTTTGATCATTGTTTGGAGTTAGAGATGCCAAGTTATCGTCAAATGAAGTTTTATTGGGGGTTGGTTTTAAGCCAATTTGACCGCCTTGGTAGGTGTGCCATCTGAAAATTTTTGGAGCACAACGAGGTTTACAGAGGTAGTGGGTGATATATGGAGCTAGCAAGAAGTGATAGCTTGTTAATTGGAGGCTGAACAATGGAGATATTGCGAAGTGAAGTCTAGTCCAACTGGCATTATGGTATTTTCTGGTGATTTTTAGCAATTTTTTTGGTACTCGTCGGTCGAGGCCATGCAGGGACCAAAATGCAAATAGGCAACAGTGTAGCTTAGAATCGGCAATGAGAGGTTTTAATAGGGTGTTGCGGCTTGGTAACCGGGTTTGGGTGCACCAAATGGAAGGAACTAAAAAAAAAGGAGAAAAATTGAGATATAAGGGTAATTTGTTTTGAAAAATTTGGAGGCCAGTGGAGGGGGGAGGGGCCCTCGGGCTGCCACCTGGCACCCCAATAAGCCCATAGGCAAAAACAGTGGTAGGAGACGTTGGGTATGTTTTGTGGGGTGTTCCTCATCTCATGAGAAGCCAGGTGTGATGCGTTGGGAGGGAGCTCGTGTGGCCTGAGCTATGGCAGACACCGTTATCGTCGCTGCTTTGCTGGTGCTTGGCTGTTGGGGCCGGTGGTGTTGCTGCTTGAAGCTGTGCTACGGTGGCACTTCATCGTCGTCTATTGCCGTTGATGTATCTGCTAATGATGACGTGGTGCCTGCTCAGGTATGGTCTCACACTCGTAAGGGAGAATCTCTTTTAAGTGGGAGCCCCGCTAAAGAGGTGTTCATGTGAAGAAGGCTTGAGAATAGCAAAGAGGGTCGTCCCATCCAGAGGAGTTCGGAAATAGCAGGTTCGGCCAAAAATAGGGAGGCTTTCCCGGGCCCGAGTTTTTGGATGTATGGGGCTCGTTTTGTTGTTCAAGGGAAGAGGATTTAGGCCAATAGAGGAGGAAAGTTTGGAGGGGTTTTCTCGGGCTACAAAGAAGAACAAGGACGGATTCTTCTCGGAGCCGAAGGAGGAGAAGAAGGTTGGAGCTCATAGTTGGTTTTTCTTTGGAAAAGGTAAGCTTGGACGAGTGTTCGAGGGAGCGTCTTGTAGCCAAAAGAGGTGTCATCAGAGGGGATTTTTTTTCCGCTCTCAGCGAGGAGAGTCGCACAAGTGGTGAAACAGAAGTTGTTGTTTTTTTCTTGTTGCTTGAGGTTTCCATGCCAACCCGATTGTAGCAGGTTTTGATGGTGGTGTAGATGATGTTTCTTTGCCATAACGAAGCAAATCATATCGATTCTTTGTGCCATTTCTTTCCCCAGATGTGTGTGAGATGTATGTGAATCCCCAGACCTCTATGTATGTTTGAAAGAAAGAAAGAGTAGTGTGTGATGCGGCATGGTCATAAACGGGTAGAATCGGGTGTGGTTTGCTATCAGTTCTACAAGTTTTGAAGGTGAACTCTAGTGGATTAGGGTAAAGCCTTGGCCACTACTTAGCACCCTAAGTAGTTGTTTCACGGACGACACAGCCAAAGAGAGGGGGGGAATGCTAACTGCTCAGCTAACAAATGGACATCATTCTTATTTTTACCCCATTGATTGTATCACAAATATTTTTATAAATGAAAACTCTCACAAAAGTCCAAATCCATTGTATTATCACTGATTGCTAAAGAGTGTAAAGGGGCGGAGGGCTTCCAAATTTGCAAATGAATTCAATTCCTAAGCCTTTTTATTGAGCCCACATATCTAAAAATCCGTTCTTTAAACCTTGGCTAAGGTATAAAAGCCAACTTTTGTAATTTTGAACCTAACATTTGGATATTGAAAGTGAGCGTATGTTCCAATTGAGTACTGTGAGTTCTGTGTTATTTCCAATCTCTTGTGTCTCCATTGTGTGGCATTGCATTGTGAATCTGAGCATACCAATGTGCTCAAGGTGAAAGCTCTCTTTGTCTGCGTAAGTTTCTCACGATGAAGTTGTGTTTTTAGGCATGCCCGTCTATGAGCTACTTTCACTCCCTACGCACAATACACACATCTAACACCATGGAGATAGATAGATCGTATTCTAAGGAATCCATAGAGTGCTTCGAAGGCCAAAATTGACCTGCCCAAAATAGGCTGTATATCTTAGATGTGATTTTGTCCAAGTGTCAAAATGACATTTGAGCATATGGCGACATTGAGGATACTTTGCACACTCTAGGTTAGTAACTTTCATTGCATCTGGAGCATTGTAGCTAGACAAATCATCGGATAAAGCTTACGATAAGGAAAGCTGATTTTGATGTTTGACACACATTTGAGACCAATTTCGGCAAGAACACATAGGACTTGGGTTTTTGAAGATATAAGCTATCTCTTGTAGCCTCCATGCACTAGTGGAATAAGCTACATCCCATGGATTGACATTTTATGTCTGTAGTTCTTGCTTTGCTAGCATCGATAATATGGTGAGGCTTGGGAGCAGGCCGACATACGTTGTTGGCATAAGTGCGTTTCCTAGGATTTGGAAGGAGCTTGTGAGGGTGTCTTGTGCTCCACTCATGGCTAGCTCACGTAATTCAGCCCTCAAGGCCTCAAATGAATGGGTATACTTTTGGTCGTGGTTCCCGTAAGCCTGATTCTCACATGTCGACCTGGCTTGCCTTAGACCTGCTCTATTGCTAGTCTCCACTTTTTATATGTATTTCAACTTGTCAATCTGTCTTGCTAGGTGTAGCCTACTCTCAAAATCTCATAATCATATTGCTTGGAGAACACACAATAGAGGCAACTTTGATTTGTTTGCATTTTTGAGGTTAGTGGTGTTGCGCGAGTGTGGCACTCTCTTATTGAAAGCTTGGTATATTTGAGCTTATATATACAATTTGTCTATTGTGCATGTACTGTTATGGATATAAAGCACTATAGTGATAAGGAATCCCACTAGCCATAATCAAGAGCTGCAACACTCTCTCTCTCTCTCTCTCTCTCTCTCTCTCTCTCTCTCTCTCGCTGTCCCCCCAGGCACAAGCATGGACCACTCGATGTGTGTTGTGTGTGTGTGTGTGTGTGTGTATGTGTTGTGGCCATAACAACATGGACACTATGGAGGTTACCATGTATTCCATGCCGAGCTAACACTCTCATAGGCTAGCCCTCTGGAGGCCTCACATCCATGCAACATGTGGCTTTGCCCAAACTAAAATCCCCTTTCCCAAATTTTTCTTAGCGTATGCCTCAAATTGACCATATTTTCAGGATTGCAACACACAGATTTGTAGCTTCTAACTAGTCAAGGGAGAGAGACACAGCTAGCATGCGTCCTTGCTCTAAGCTCACAAAGACCATGAGGCAAAGTTGGTAGAAGAGGAACAACACAGACGCAATAGTGATTGTAGGCTTGATATGCTTGCAATGACATGTCTCACAGGGTCAGATGACAAAAATTTGTTTGTTGTGCATGTGTTACAAGATTTGATGGAGAGGAATCTTCCTACTTGAGAATGGTAGGTAGGACATGCCCTGTGCAATGGTATTCATACCGTTGATCCAAGGCTAATGCTCCTATTGTGGCTCATAGGTTGGGTTGCTTATAAATCTATAGAAATGAATGAGGACATTTGCTTTGTTGGGACTTTTTCTTGATTTTGTTTTTTTAGTAAGCAATGTCATTAGGCCTTGCAGCGATGGCCAATTCAAGTTAATGAAGTTGCTCCAAATAAACTAAGCATGTAGTGTTTGCACTACCAAATGAGCAAGATCAAGCAAGCCTATGGTGTTATGCCCAGTAGCAATTTTAATGTTGTAAACGATTTTTATTTTTATATGATTGATGCCTAAGAAAAGTGTAACTGCAATGTATTATTCTATGAATGTATGTTAGGCTATTGAATTATTCTATTTTTGTTTTGCAACATATGGTATTCTGTTTGGAATAAGTTGTCTTTTTCCACTATCCTTCTTGTCATGATGATATTCCACTCTTTTATTAACCACAACTCTTCTCTATACCACTAACCTTAACCATTCGTTTTTTTTGGCCTACCCAAAAGGACAAAAACTTAAAGTGGTCTATTTTTCTAGCTAAAAGGATGTGGCAATTAGTGTAATCTCTAGCATTTTAGCAAACCACAAGGGAAAATGTTAGTAAGGAAGTCTTTAGATTTGTATGATAGTGCTTTCATAATAATGGTAAGACACCCGGTGTACATGTGAATCAAAGTCAAATTAAGCTAATTGTTTCAGCTGGTTTTTTTCTCATTTCAACTTTGTGCCTAATGCAGAAGAAATACGAGATGCAAGCATAGGTGATTTCATATAAAGAGAAGCCTTTATTTCAAGTCCTTTGACAGTAGACTTGGTGTACATGTGAATCAAAAGGAAATCTCCAAGCACAATGTTCTTGTAGACATTCTATGTTTTTGCAAAGGTCAAAAGAAGAGATCCTCAATATACACTGCACAATTATCAAGTGCTATTTTTTTCCAATCTTTATGTAATTGATGTTGTTAAAATGTAGATGTTTTGAACAATAAACACAACACCATGTTATATTCTCAGCATGAAGCACATTCTCAGTCAATAAGAAAGACACTCTCAAATAGAAAAGAAATGAAAGATTGGGACTCACAATATAAATAATAACATATGAGCTAAAACATAATTCACTCCAATATGTGCTAGGACTACTACCTTTAACATCTATTTCATAAGGGTTGCATTTTGTAGAGGGTTGCGTCATTTAGAAAATCTTGTTTTTAAACACTAAGGATCTGGACACTTAAGGTTTTCCAACTGGAAAAAAGTTTTGTGAACCTAACAAATTTAGATTACAAGCAACAAACTCAACTCCTACAATCTATTTTGGACATTCATCCCTTAGGAAAATAGATGCCTCCCCTTCCTTTTTCAACACAGACGTACAACATCTGCTGTAATGGAAATGGCCTGTGAATATTGGGATTAGCGGAATTAAGAGAATTGTAATGAGTATTTGTATGAGACTAGTTTGAGAAAATAGAGGGTGAACTTGATTAGAGGTAGCAACATAACCATTATATTTTATTATCTTGGCATGAACATTCAGAATAGCAGAATTAGGAGAAATGTAGTGAGCATTTTTATGAGACTTCTTTGAGAAAATAGAGGGTGAAATTGATTAGAGGTAGTAGCATAACCATTAAACATAATTAACTTAGCATGAAAAATACTTTACAAGAGAGAAAATTAGAGAACTTGACAACAATTGAGGACCGGATTTATGTGGAGCCCATCCCCCCACCAAAGTATTATAGTTTCTCCCATAAAGAGAGAATTGGTACAATACAAGCTTTGTGTTCCTTGAAACCTTGATGATGCAATGAAGATAGAGGGATTCATGCACCAGAATTATGCCCGTAACTTAGCTAAATGAAAGTTTTAACTTGTCCCCGGCCTCAGTCCCAAGACCTCAAACACCTTCGAAGGTGGAGAGAGTTAACAGGGAATGATGGTAGGGAAGAGAAAGAAGAAGCATTCTTATATGAGAAAGAAATAGTTCCTCACTTATCATCACTTTTTTTGCTTAGCATAGAATAATAGCATAGTAATGATGATGAAGTGGACAAGTTGTTGAAGGCAGGGTTCATAGTCCCTCTGGAGACAACAGAATGGATGAGTCCAGTAGTAGTCAGTCCAAAGAAGGATGGGAAGTGGAGGATTTGTGTAGATATTAAGCCCTTAAATGAAGCCACTAAGAAGAACCCATATCCTCTTCCATTCATCGATCAGATCTTGGATTCAGTGGCAGGTTATGAGAGGTACAGTGTGTGTGATGGTTTTTCAGGCTATTTTCAATTGAAGATTGCTCTTAAAGACCGCACAAAGACCACTTTTATTATGCCATGGGGCTGCTATTGCTACACAATATTGCCATTTGGGTTGTCAAATGGACCTTCCTTCTATCAAGAGAGAGAAAATTGGGTGTTGGAACCATTTCATTGGTAGTTGTGTTAAAGCTTTTATGGATGACTTCTGTGTTTATAGCAGTAGGGCTAAACACCATGAGAAGCTGCAGATGGTATTGGCTCGATATGATGAATGTGGAGGACAACTAAATCCAAAGAAATGTCATCTAGCACACCCAAGGGTGAAGTTATTGGGCCATATGGTGTCAGAAAATGGCATTGATGCTGATCCAGATAAGGTTAAGTCTATTATTATTCTTCTTCCATCACCTACGAGTACGAAGCAATTGGCAACCTTTATACACAAAGTGAAGTACATGGCAAGGTTTATTCCATTGTCTTCTCAGATTCTTTATCCAATACAACAAGTGGCAAAGCATGATCCATTGCAATGGGATGACAAGTGTGAAGAAGTGTTTCAAGAGGTGAAAGAGGTGTTAGGGGGGTTGTTAGCCATGCAGGCTCCTGATTGGGAGAAAGTTTTTTATGTAAATCCCTCAATAGGGGATGATGCCATTGGAGCCATGCTATTGCAAAAGGGGAAGGGCAGCCATTATATGAGGCCAGTGTATTGTGCAAGCTGAGTGAAGTTGGTAGCGGAGAGAAAGTTCTCGGGAGTAGAGCTAGTGATGGCCAGTGTAATATTTGCTTGTCGACGATTTCGTCATTACTTGCTACCACGGCCTTTTGTTTTCTTGATGAGTTATGCCTTTTTGCCACAGTTAATTAATGGTACTAACATGTCAAATGTGGTGAAGAAATGGGTAATTGAGCTGCAAGAGTTTGAGTTCTCTTTTCTAGTGGAGATAGTACAAGGGCTACCCTAGCTGATTTGTTGACCTACAAGGAGAATCCCCTTATTGTTAAGGAAGAGGTGGTGAGAAGGGTAGTTGAAGAAGTTCCACAGATCAGCAATGCACATGTGTTGTTCTTTGATGGTTCATATAGAAAGAGCCATGATGCAGCTTCAGGGGGTATAGCACTTTATGATAGGGGAAGCTAGTATGCAAGAGAGGGTTCAAATTGGATGCTCATAGTAACAATGAGGCTGAATATGCTACTCTGGAAGCCGGATTACACATTTTTTTGAAGCATGGGGTTCGAAGGTTGAGCATAAAAGGTGATGCCTTGTTAGTGGTGAAGCAAGTGCTGGGTGTGTGGAAGAGCAAGAACACCTCATTGAAGGAAATGTGCTTCAGAATTAAAGGCATGTTAAAAAAGTTCGAAGCATGGAGCATCAGACACATTGAACGTGCTCTAAATGGAGAGGCACATGAAGCAGCTCAAGGCATGATTGGGGAGCTATTTGTGTTGAGGACCACTTTATCTCTTTATCATGGCCGGGAAAATTTGGCTCAAGAAGAGGAGTTTTTGCTAACAGGAATCATTCCAAAGGAGATTCAGAAGTCTAAGAAGTATGGCTTTGTGCGTAGAGCATACAGGTACAAATTGATTGGTGATGTCTTATACATGAAAGGGGTTGATCTCGTGTTGAGACGTGTACCTTGGCGGTAGGATATTTACAGAGTGTTGGAAGAGAATCATGAAGGCGCATGTGGTGGCCATTTTGCTCTAAAGATCACCTTGCATAAGATTTTGCAAGAGGGGTATGTATGGCCTAGTTTGTACAAGGATGTTCACCATTGGTGTAGGTCTTGCAATGGGTGTCAAGCATTTGGGAAGAGAGTGTTGAAGCCAGAGCTACGAAAAACCATTATGGCGTTTGATGTGTTTGAAAAGTGGGGGATTGATGCAATAGGCCCGTTACCTATCACAAGCAGGGGCAAAAGCTATATCTTGATGGCTGTGGACTATCTCTCTAGATGGACAGAGGCTATAGTAGTAAAATAGATCACTGCAAAGGATGTGGCAAACTTTGTGTATGATGAAATATGTTGCAAGTTTGGGGTGCCATTAGAGCTACTTTCAGATAAGGGGCCAGGATTTAGAGCTAAACTGCTAGACTTCTTATGCACAAAGATGAAGATTAGGCACCAGCATACCACTCCTTATTACCCGCAGTGTAATTGCTTAAATGAAAGATTCAATGGTGAGTTGGTACAAATTCTTTCTAAAGTGACGGAGCACCAAGGAAAGAATTGGGATTTGGAATTGCCTAGTGCATTATGGACTTACCGTACTTCGGTGAAGACAGGTACAGGGTTTACTTCATTTCATTTGGTGTATGGAAAGGAAGCACTATTGCCTGTGGAGGTAGAGTTTCCTGTGGTCAAGATGTTAGAGAAGTTGCTTGGGCCGCCTAGTGATGCATTCAAAGAGAGGCTCTTGCAGTTACAAGAGGTCCAGTTGGATAGGATGAGCGCATTGGAGCATTATGGGCAGATGCAGGATAAGGCTTTGGCAAAGATAAATGAAAAGGTCAAAAGTAAGGGTATCAAGAAACATGACTTGGTTTTGCGCTACAACAGTAAGCTGGACAACACCTTCCAGAAGAAGTTTCAAATTAAGTGGGAAGGCCCTTTCAAGGTAGTGGAGTGTTTTCCAAATGGCACATATCAGCTGGCTAACCTGGATGGTGTTCTACATAAGTCAAGGGTAAATGGATTGCGTCTTAAATTGTATCATGCTAGATTGATGATGGTGGAGCAAGATGAGCTGTCTCTGGATCAAGTAGTGTTGGTGAGGGATGAGGAGACCTGTGATGCGGCAAGTCTCATATCTCTCTTTGCTGCTGCTGATCATAAATGATCTAGCAGGCTAGGGGATGGGCAAATTATGTCAGGAGTTTTTTGGAGCAAGGGATTGCGCATATGTACATATACATGCATGGTGCATCAAATAAAGAATTGCCCATTTTCCATAGCCACATGGTTATGTGGGGCCCACGTGTGTACAGGTAGGACATGGTGTAAATAGTGCAACGATTTTCACTATTATCAGTACCAGTGTGTTTTTTCTACAATAAGGAGGAGTTGGTAGCGCGTAAAACTTCTCGAGGAAGATATCCGTGGGCCGATGACATGAGGTAAGCAGGTGCGTCAGATGGCATCGAGTGGCGTCAGGAGGTCAAACGGGGTCAATACTTGCACGCGGAGAAGTATGGACACGACGTGGGTGTTTTTTTGTGATACTTATGCAGAAAGTTCATCATGAGGACCAATTTTTGGGGCCACTGCAGGTGGTTGCGGGATGCATTATTGGGAAAAACTGAGTGCCAGGTGTGCGGATGATGCAAAAAGGTGACAACTATGCACTGTAAGGTCAGTTTTTGGCATGTTCGGGGTCCGTTTGAGGTCATCTAAAAGGCCAAGGGTGCCCAACTAATAAAGATGAGTGTGGGAACTGAGAAAACAGAGAGAAAACCAGAAAAAACGTGGAGAAGAGAGGAGGAACAGCCACAAGTGTGTTTTTGCTGTTTTTGGAGCATTTTTTAGCCTTAAACTGCTCATCCGAGGTCGGATTTGAGCACTTTGACATTGTAGACTGGGGTTTTTGGGCGTTCCGGACGCAATGGAGCTGTCCATTTTTCCAAATTCCTTACAGATTTTCTGTTATTTTTCTGTGTAATCTTCTCCGGTGAGTGAAGCCTCTGCTTAACTTTGTGGTTGTATCTGGTGTATTTCCTCAATACTGTGTAAACTATTTGCCCCATTGGTGTTGGGCTGAGCTTCATTGAGTCTAAACAACAGCAATTTGCCTCCTTTGAGCTGAATTGAGAGTGTGTGTGTGAGTGTGTATGTGTGAGTTTTGAGTGGGCAAGTGGGAAATCTCTCTCTTCTCACTCCGTCTGTGTGTTTCCTGTCTCGGCCAAGCTGGTTGTGTAAGCCGAGTGGTTCCCCATAATGTGTGTGTGTATCATCCCAAGAGTGTGTGTTGGGTCATTATAGAGGCTTTGTGTGTGTTTCCATCCCGCTCACAGCGTGATTAGCAAGGAGTTCAAAAATGGGGATATGTTTTAATGTATACCCTGAACAACACTCCGAAAAACTTAAAAGCGAGGGATGGGCCTTTTGTAATACATGATATATCACAAAGTGGTACCATAAATCTTGCAACATTAGCAGTGAGGAGATGCCTAATTGGATGAGTGGCTGCAGATTAAAGAAATATCTTCTTCAACTGACACCAGAAGAACACGAAACAATACATGCAACAATTAGCACAAAAGTCAAGCACATGACATTCGGGAACATGCACAACAAAAAGCCAAAATCAAAATGTTAAAGCGCAAGGAGCAAGCAAATTTTTAGAGAAAAGCACAACAAAATGATTGTATCTATACTATTCCGATAGCATCCATACAAACGGGGCTACATGGTTAGGTGGAATGGATCTATGCATGAGGTTGGATACAACTTGCTCATGGAACCACCATGTGAGCATTAGTGGACACTGGGGCAAGAGCTAATGTTGTTAACTACTCCACTTTCAAAAAACTCACATGGGAACCTCTAATGCCAAACACAATGGGGTTCAAAGCGGAAAACAAAGGCACAATGGACAGCCTAGGACACGTAAATTTACCAATCACTATTCATGGAACAGTTTGTCCGCATCAATTTTATGTGGTCAAGGATAAGGATCTTAACGAAGCAGCTATTCTGGGAGTGCCATGGATGGGCACTTATCAAGCCACACCAAACTGGTAGGATAATACCTTTTGCAGCTCAGACTAGAGGACTAATCTTTTGCCACACCCTTTGTACAATCAGATCATGTATGGAAACCTTTACAATCAACACCTGCTCCAATTCTGCAATATTCTTCAACGGTGGTCAAAAAAATCTGGTTAAAAATTCCATCATGCAAACCAATCCGGAGATATTGTGGATACAAAAACGACAAAGTAATACAAGCCAGCCTGCATTGCCTCAAGAAAAATCAAACCTTGACAAACCGCCCAAAGCTTTTGTCAGGCAACCTAGGCCAGTCCAACATCAACATTGACAACCAAAAAATGTCAAGTGGGAATGGAAACCAAAATAAACTCGCTTACAAGATGCCTTTTCAAGGGAATCCACACCAAAGCTATTCCAGTGGCGCCCAAAACAACAAGCTGGGTCACAATTTCTGTAGATCCCCATCAAACATAGGGCGCGTCTTCTATAATTACTACTGTCTGGACTGCGAAGCTTCAACATAACCTCGCCATTTGCAACCACTGAACATATTGTTTAGCACCCCTCTCTTGCAAAACATTTTGTTTCCCCTTGCATATCCTACATTGGCATTATAGAGCCACCCTATACCGCTATGCATAGATACATACTTTGTTCCCATGCACTCTAACACATGTTCGTCTGGGACGACTCACTCTAGGAAGGGGGGAAAATGCAACAGGATTATCATTTTGTATATATTATTATCATATTATTCTTTTCTTTTCTTTTTCTTTAAAACAATCTTTTCAGAGCCTTATAAACTCTTAGCCGGCATAATCATGAGCCATACCGACACCATCTAATATTGGGTTAAGAATATGTATGTATGAGAGATTGCACTAATTTTGGCTAATTTTTGGCCAATTAATAATAATTGTAAATAATTTTCTTCTACTAAAAAGCAAAAAATGAGAGATAATCAACAAAAATTGATAAATCAAGGTAGGAAAGTCGGAATTGACTTTGGAAAGCAAACGCCAAAACTTCAAAGCAAGGGCTTCGAACATGGCAAATATGAAAAGATTCCGCACACGATGGATTTTGAGCCAACTTCTAAAGGATCAAAACTGCAGATCAAACGTCATTTGTCGACTGAATATCAGAATATCAGAATTTAGAATGGTTTGAACTACATGTGATATGAACAACAAGATATGATCAATGGAGATAAGTATGAATGGGGCATTCTGGGTAGACTAGGAACATATAGCAAATCAGGCAACATAAGCTCATTTGCATTCAAAGAGAGAGAGAGAGAGAGAGAGAGAGAGAGAGAGAGAGAGAGAGAGAGAGAGAGAGAGAGAGAGAGAGAGAGAGAGCCACATAAGCATAGGGTTTTTGGATTTGTTTCTGCCCACTGCGACCACCTCGGTAGTTCTTACTACACCGGATTCGACAGGTATGATCATTAACCCTACAAGAACATGTATGTATGTCCCATACTGCATCAACATTGGCAAAACAACAGATCAGGAGTACAAAGTCACAAAATCTGCAAACTATCATGGCCAATGGGGGACTTCAAAACTCATCCAAAACCAAAAACCTTTCATCAGTAGACCCCAAGTAGCTGGTAGAATCATACAGGGCAAAAACAACTGCAAAAGGTGGTAGAACATGGTTCGCGATCCATGTTCCTCAAACCCTAAAATCAGAATTTTTTTAACATAAGCATCCATAGGTGACCAGAAACAACCTCCTCTAGCTGGAATTGCAAAATGCTTCCCAACATGGATCGCGATCCATGTACCTTTTTGCCAAAATCAGGGCAGGAGTTGTTCACTAGCTGGGGAATGCAAAAATATGACTGGTGCAACAAAAATAATCACAAAAATTTCTCTTAAATCATCAAATCCTCCTAGTTTGCTACCTTCAGTCTGCAAATGGTCTTTTGGCCATTTTCAAAGGAAAAAAAGAATTGATTCCAGCAAAACTCATGGAGTAGAGCTAAAAGCATAGTTCTTAAGGAGTTTTCATTTGTTGCTTTACCTAGTTGGAAAGATTCACACTCTCTTCAAAGCCTATCACCAAGGAGATGTAACTTAAGGGTGTTTTTAGGATCAAAACCAAGCAAAAGACTACCTGCAAAGTGGTGCAATTTTCTTGGATCAATTTGTCTCCTCAAATGGATTCAGATTTTGATGGAATTTGACAGGGAGCTAGGCAAAGCTGTGAATTACAGGCGCAAATCATTGGGAATCAAGGCAATAACAGATATCAGGCCAAGGATTTGCCCAAAAGTGGATCCAAAAAATAGAGATGGTCAAGACAGAAAAAACATGGCCATAAACTGGGAAATGGGGTAAACTAAGAAAAAAACATGTCCAAATTTGAAAACATTTCACCAGTGTACTAGGAAGACCTATGGGAACATATGTGCAAAGAAATTGTATCAAAATCCTTCCCAAAATGGATCGTGATCCATGCACCTTTCTGCCCAAACAAAGAAAAATCCATACCATCTGGCCTAGTATGTTCAAGAAGCCAAGCCATGAAGTTTTCAAGCCATTTGAATTCCAAAATCCACTTCAAAATGCCAAATTTCTCTAAGTATGCAGAAGATTTCCAAAAATTAGCCTAAGTACCAAACCAATGATCCAAATCCCAAACTTTTTGGACCAAGGCATCATCTAGATGAACCCTACCGGATGGTATCATCAGATTTTCAAAATGTTGTCCAACATCGATCGCGATCCATGTACCGCAAACCATAAATCCAAAGAAATTGCACAATAGCATCTCCACATGCCCAGGAACAACCTCTCCTAGTTGGATTTTCAAAATGTTTCCCAACATGGATCGCTATCCATGTACCTTTTTGCCAGAATTCATCTGCTACACTATGCCCTTGTGCCTATAGTAACCCTAGATGCACTGGTGAAATTTGGTCAAATTTGGGGTAGTTTTGACAAAATTATGCTCATTTTGCATTTTATGGTCAAGTTTGCATTTCTTCAACTTTACGACAGTTTTGATCAATTGCTAAACCTGTTTCCAATGCTTAATTGACCACAGGATGCCTCAAAGTAAAGTAGAAAGGGAGTGGGAAGGTGCACCTTATGAGATAACAGATATCTCCCCAAATGAGAAGGCTCATAACATTGAACAGGTACTTGAAGCAATACCGGCTAACATATTCATTAGAAGATTCCAAGTTGCGGATGAAGAAATAGTGAAAACCACTATCTTCCCAAGGGAAATGTGGACACTGCATCAAAAGCCAGAAGTATAAGCAGGGGGCAGGTGCGTACAATTGGACAGCTTTCTACGATTACCACCCTGGGGAACAGACTTCAGACAAGATCATGAAGTCATAACTCTATTCATACAATGGGGAAGCCACTCTGACTGAGAAATATGGGGCAACAGGCAAGGTTAAGGTCACAACAAAAATAATCAATGAGGCTCTCCATTTGCAACAAGGGATGCACAATCTATTGCAAAAGACAAAAGCAATAGCCAACAACAAAGTTTTCCTGAAGCAAAGAGGCCACAAGTTGACATATCAGGATTTGATATACTCAGAAAATGAATTGCCGTTGCGCGTCTTATTGCAACACTTCAAAGTGCAGAAGCCACCAAGATATACATAACTGCTGTTGCACATGGCAGTAGTAATGGCAATGGGCTTGGCAAAGAGAAGACTGGTCAGCTCTACGACTTCGAAAATTACCTTCTCAACAACATCGTTGAAGCAAACCTAACGGGAGCCAAAAATGAAAGACCTACATGAACGCGGGACCAATGCTAACACAAATTGCCTATCAACCATTAGGGATGATTGATGATCTACCACCCCGCAGAAGCGCAGATATATATGATTCACAAATCTAAAAGAGTAGTAAGACCTGTGGCTAGACCATCCACAAGGCTGAAACCAAAAGCTAAACAAACAAGGCAAAGTGCAATCGTGAAGGACTCTGAGAGCAAAAAGACAGAGTTGGATGCTCGAAGTAGTCAAGAAGCTGGGTCCCAACAAAGAGATACCCCTTCGGAGTACCAATCTTCAAAAGAGGATCATGACAATCAGTTCTCCCTTGGATATACAAGATTGAGGAAGAAAACTGACCACGTGGCAGAAGCCATCCCAATTACTCAAACCAGGAGAACAATGGAAGAAGCGCAGGCATTGAGGAAAAGGATCCACTAACAGAAGCATGAAGAAAAAATAAGTCAAGGAACACAAGATGATGATGAGAAAGAATAACAAGAAGAAGAAAATGTTCCGCTGCTACGCAAGCAGACATCAGATCTGGAACAAATCAAGCAGCGAAAAAGACAAGAAGCCAAGGAGAATCGAGAGATTGTCAATGCCATGTGGAAACGGATCCATAACGAGCTCAAAAGAAAGATGGAGCTAAGAGAGAAAGAAGAGGCAAAGAGACCACGCATTGATGATCTCGAATCATCTGACAAATCCACTCAGACCCAGGAAGAGGAAGATAACTCACAAGGGAAGGAAGAGCAAGACACGCTTGACCAGCAGGGTTAGGAATTTGATGCTCCCAAAGATAAGGAGGTACCAATAGAGAATGCAAAAGAAAAGATAGAAAAAGTTGTGGACCTCCCAGATCAAGGAGCGGAGAAGGTGCAATCAAAAGGAAAGACAGATCAGGAAACGGAGGCAATACAACCAAGGCCTACCCCAATTTCAGCAGCAATAGAAGAACTGAAACTGAAGGAAAAAATGGTTGAAGAGGCTGGGACATCAGGTCAGGGTCAAAGAAGCCAACGAAAACCAAGATCGCCTAGATCGCAAGCTGTAGTAGAGGAGGGAGTAGAAATGATCAAATCATTTGACATTGATGCTTATTGAGCAGATCAAGCTCCAGTTTCAATGCCAAAGGGCTCTCTACAACTTGCACGAGTTAGAGCTAGAAGACACCAAAAGAGAGGCGTCTAAGGTAGCTAAAAATACTTTGCAGCTAACACAAAGAATAAAGGAATCGGAGAAAGTACAGCTACAAGTCCAATCCGAGTTGCAAAGAGAATAGGAAAATGCAGCCTACTATTAGAAGGAGGTGTAGCAATTTAATGAGGCAAACACTACCCTGCAAGTTGAGCAGCAACGCCTCGAGGAGGAACTAATCAAAGAAAGGGAACATAACAAAAAGCTACAAGAGTTATACGTTGTGTTCAGCAAGAGTTTGACCTAGCTTTTAGCCATACAAGAGATGCCTACATCCTCAACCATGACTGCTAGATCAACCTCCCTAAAGCAAGAGGTTAAAGATCTAAAAGAGGCCCTTGCTAAGGAAAAGTATGATAGACAAATCATGACAGCAGGACATAGGGCACTGCAAAAAGCCAAAGACGAGGAAATTGAAGAACCGAGGAAGCAATTGGCAGAGACACGGGGGGATTTGGAGACTCTGAGGGAAATTCAAGCAAAGCCTCAACAAACAGCCCTAGTGGACTTTAAGCAAGAAGGAGGATTTGAGCAAACCACATTTGAAGCGCAAAAAACAGATGTGCCAACTACAAGCATTGGTGAAAAAGCAACGTAGGAATCTGAAGATTAAGCCACAACATCCATCTCGGATTCAGCCAAGGAAGAAATTCAGTGCTGGATCTTAGAAGTCAAAGACCCCTCACACAAGGAATACCTGCTGTATGAATTGAGAGTGCTGGAATCGGCTACACTACTCATGATCACTCCAAATGAGGTGGTAAAAAACCTCGAGCATGAGATGATGGCCCTGACACTATTGCGATGGGAGGCTAGATTGTGGAAACAAAGAATGCTATCGGACCTTGAACCAAACAGCCGAGGGGATTACAGAGATGTTCCTGTCATTGCAATTCAAATTAAGACCATCATTGACAATCAACCCCTCTGGCGAAAGAAGTGGTTTGAGCAACGACCAACAGACAAAACCTGCTACAAGAACGCTCCGCATCACCTTAGGATCGACCCAATGTACTATCCCATCAACGTATGGCGATTTTGGGTCAGCTTTTACTCTTGGCATAGAAAAAGTCCGCCAGTATTGAACTACCCACTCATAACAAAACCAATCAATAACAACCCCCCGTCAGAAAAGTACATGGTCCGGACACTCAAAGGGGTCATTAACATGATGAAGGAGATCCTGGATCTCGCATGCCAGATGCTCGTGAAAATTGCCAAGATGCTAATCAACTGCATAATGGCTTTCAATGATATAGAGGCAGCAGAGCATCCCTGGCAGATTTTTGTGGAAGGCACAAGAGGACTCTACTGGAATATGGAGACAAAAATCCCAAGCAAGAATGTCATCATGGGATTGTATTCATGTTCCTGCCCTCCCAGTACATGCAAACTTTCGAGGAGGCGTTCATGACCAGATTCTTCGAGGTGGACTCCTCCATATTCAATCCTATGACAAAAGATCTGCCATCATGCCATATAGCATATCAAAGTATTCTCAGCAATAACCCTTTCAGAGAGCTGGCAACAAAAGTGGAGATCAAGGCAAGAGCATAGAAGTTCAGGCACATCACTGCAACAATAGAGAAAAGACAGTAGACTACACTCAAAGAAGATAGATTGGACAAGGACGTGCAATGAATAGAAAGGGGGGAATGTTTGGCAGACACAACAAACTAACACGTAACAGGCAGATGTACACCAAACCTTGTAACACTCGCTCATTTTTTTGAATGAAGCTGTGTAATTCAGCTAATGAAGATTTGTAATTGTAATATATTTTGGCATACCTCTTAGCATCTTTGAGTCTGCACCCTTTTAAATGGCCGAATGGCTGTGGGAAAGTTCCCTTAGCCTTTAAGTCAAAACCCTTAGTTTTAGACAAAAGGATATCATTAGCTAAAAGGGAGTTTTGAACGTGCACTGTGAGAAGCTTCTTGCTGCTAGAAGTTGTAATCCACTTTTCTCGTGGACTAGTAATCAAAATTCATTTTCGAATAGCACATTGTGTTCCTCGTCTCTTGCTCTACAATTTAAGTATAACCATTTTCAATTCCAATGCGGTTCGCAACACATTGCTTGTGAGCTAAATGCATTGATTTGAAGGTTTGAATGGTTGTTTTTTGATGTTTTGACCATGGATAAGTGTTTCTGTGCTTAACACTAGAATGGTAACGTAACAGGACATAAAAGTGTCCTTTCAGGGTTTTGGAAAAAAATTCCAAAACCATAGTAGATCCACTCATTTTGAAAAATCCTTTCATGAGCTTATAGTTCAAGAACTACTACATATGGAAAAAATGAGAAACTTGTAAGTTTTCTCATCCCTTGGTCACTACAAGCCTCCAAAGTTGATGGACCACTGCATTTTGCCCAAAACAACAATTTCTTATGGTTGTTTGCATATAAGTAAGAGTGGGGATTTTTGTAGGACATGAGATAAAATGACCTGTTAACTTCAATGGGTTGGTGATCGAAACATATGGTTGCTTTTACCTCACTAAATTTTTTTTGGGCAAAAGAAATAGGTACAAAAAAATTGCATTTTTGCCATTCTGCGGACCTATCATCAAAGTTTCTATAGTCACGCTCAATACAGATACTATATACATGTTTTCTAGTTCCCTTTGGGCCTTTGGATTCAAAAGGATCCATGGAGCATGTCAAAAGGATAATGGATCTCTTACTAAGTGGAACCTTAGGGGCAATGATAAAGTGCTAAATACAGCAAACATAAAAAAACTGGGTTTAGCATTATGACCTCTAGAAACCCATAGAAACTACTCAATATCTAGCCAAGTTTGTAGTCTATGATTAGATATGGTTACTACCTACAAAATACACACAATTGGCCTAAGAAACTAGCAATATTGAGAAAGTTATACTTGCTACTCTAAAATGTATCCTATTCTTCAGCAATTAAAAAACTCAACCATCATCATATACTATGATATATAGCATATTAGGTCCCCCAAAACTCAAGGAAGATTAGCTTTATGTTATACATTACACTTACACAATCAAAACTGAATTTGGATATCAAGAAAGCCACCAAAACAAACAGAAAAGTGCTAATTTTGGCCAAAAATCAGGATTATGCAATTCTTGTAAGTTGGTCATAACTTTCAATTTTAGCACTTAGCTCTCCCTACAAGCATCAAAACATGTTGAGAACTATGAAGGCCTAACCTCTAGCCATCTAAACCTCACAAACATGAAGTTTAGAGTGGTATAGTTGCCAAAAATGAAAAAAAAGCCAAAAACAGGACCCGTTTTTTCACACAGTTTAGTTTCAAAAATGTTGTGCAAGAGTAAGGTTAATGGTGAGATCGATACTCCAAAAAAAATGTCAAGGTTTTTTCAGCTCATAAGGCAACTTTGTGGATATATAGCACCTAGAAATTCATTTTCATACTCTTCAAATAATTCAAGCAAAATGGTCACTTAACAGGACACAAAAGTGTCCAAGGACATAAAAGTGTCCTGTTACCATTCTAGTGTTAAGGGGGACCTTTTTGTATAGTTTTGTTTTAGTTTTTTGCACATTTTTTTGTGATGGATTGTGATTTATGTACCTTCCTAGATGGTTGCAAAGCTTGGTAGGATTGTGCCCCTAGGTGTTGTAATACCTCTCTTAAGTTTCATGCATTCCAAATTTGTTTGGATGCCGAAAAGGCGTGATGACCTAGAGCGGTGAGATTGGATGCATACTGATTCTCGGACTAGGAAGTGGTTGATTTTCTTTTGTTGTAGTATGTGTAGCTCTTTGAGTTCACTTTGGTGCGATTGACACTCTCATTAAGTCTCTATGCCCCATCCCGAGTCGCTTCCTTGCATAGTGACATTATGTTAGTACAAAAAAGCTATGCTACAGACGTCCATCGCGGCGACCCACTAACAGTGATCATTGAGGCTACCTCAATGATCATTGAGGCTGCCTCACTTGCTCCTAGATTGATGTGTTGAGCCGATCGTGCTGCTCAAGTGGATTCCTCGAACACGGCACCCCATAGCACCTCCACATGTGGGACCTTCTATTTAAAGAATGTGAGGGCTTCATTGCCCCTCACGTGGACTTGATTTATTGTTTTTGCATGTGTATGAGAAGAATTTGAGAGAGATTTATTTCCTACATACTGTGGTTATATGGACTTGGTTGAAAATGTTGTGCCATCTCAAGTTGGTAGAACTTTGTGATGTCTCGGTTCTACAAAAAATGTTGAAAGTTGAACCTGTTATGCACTAACTAAATGGCGCCCCATTCATTGAGTAGTATGTGATTTTTTATTTAGCTTATGAGGTAAGTTTTGTTTTTTAAAAATGTTGGAATTAGGGTCGTAGAGAAACGCACAGATGAAGGAAGCTCAAGGCACACAATAGAGAGTGTGTTACTTAGTATGCAATGGAAAGATGGATAGCCCTAGAGTGATGGGTGTTTATACAATGCTCGGGGGAAAAAACCTCCTAAAGAGGGAAAAAATGCCCCGACGGTCCTAGTGTGTTCACACACATCACTACCACATGTATATGGTAACAAATCCCCCTCTGGAGTGATGCGGTGAACGAGAGCTGGCACATGAGTAAAAGGAAGTGCCATGCCCTAAGGACATGATCAGTCCACAAAGGGGAGTAAGCCCAAAGCTTTGCGGAAAGCTTCAAGCTTCTCACAAGACAATGCCTTTGTGAAAAGATCTGCAAGGTTGTCCTGTGTTGGCACATAAGCCAAGTTGATCTCTCCTGCTGAGAGCCTCTCCCTGACATAGTGGTAATGCACCTCAATGTGCTTTGTGCGAGCATGAAAAATTGGGTTCCTTGTAGCTGCCAATTGCGCTCTGACTGTCAGTGAAGATTGTGTTGGCAGTGTCCTGTCCAACACCGAAATCAGCCATAAGGCGTCTGAGCCATACACACTCAACCGTAGCTGTGAATACTGCCCTGTACTCAGCCTCACAACTCAAAGTGGCCACGGTAGGTTGCTTCTTGCTCAACCATGATATACATGAATTGCCAAGCATGAAAACAAACCAAGATGTAAAGTGCCACCAAGGTAGAGAAAAATCCTCTTGACAGCTTGCCAATGCTTAGACCCTGGGCTATGCATAAATCTACTGACATGTGAGACTGCAAACTGAATATCCGGCCTCATGTTGCATACATAAATGAGGCAGCCAACAACAGTTTGATAAAGAGTGACATCAGCAGGATCGCCAACATCATGTAGACTCAACTTCAAACCTGTTTCCATGGGAGTGGCAATAGGTTTACAATCCTCAAGTCCAAACTTACATAGCAATGCCTTTATGTAACTTTTCTGACACAAGGCAATACCACCATCACACTGCTTAAACTATATACCCAAGTAGTGATGCAACAGCCCCAAATCTTTCATCTTGAAAGTAGCATTCAAATCAGCCTTAAATTCAACAATATGTCTTTCATTTGGTCCAGTGATCAACAAAATCATCAACATAAAGAACCACAATGAGAAGTACATTACCCTCACGCTTTACATACAATGTGCTTTCTGTTGGACTGTTACAAAAGCCTCGTTTAACCAAATGAGTGTCAACTTTCTCATACCAAGCACGAGGAGATTGCTTCAACCCATACAAAGCCTTCTTACCTCTGCACACTTTGTCCTCTAGTCCTTTTATGACAAAATCGCGAGGCTGCGTTACATAGACTTCCTCAAATATGTCACCATTCAAGAAAGCAATAACAATGTTTGATTGATGTACATCCCAACCAAAATGAGCTGCCAATGCACATAGAAAATGCACTGTAGTCATACAACAAGTGGGAGCAAAAGTCTCTTTATAATCTATGCCTTTTTGCTATGCATAACCCTTTGCAACAAGTCGAGCCTTATGGCTATCGATCTCACCATTCGGCTTGCGTTTCAACTTGTAAACCCACTTCGTACCAATGGCCTTTTTGCCAGGAGGCAAATCACATAAAGTCCATGTGTCATTTTCTATAAGTGCATCATATTCTGATTGCATGGCAGCCATCCAATTTTTTGAATTCTGTGCTTCATCAAAAGACAGAGGCTCTTCAACATCATGTAAACTAGACACAGCCAAAGCATAACAATTTGATGCATAAGATGCATGGCGAGAGCCTGAACGAGTACGACTAGACAAAGGTGCATCCAATTTACTGTCACGCAAAGTGTGCACCAACCATTTTGGCATACCTCTAGCCTGCTCATTTTCAGCCCTTTCCTCATCAAGTACATCATGTACATCTGCATCAGTAATAGGCTGATTTGTAACAGTTTTAGAAACCCCCATAGGCTGTACATTTGCCTCATTGGAACTTACATTTGTATTTCCACCACTGAAAAGAGGCAACAAAGTGTCATAAATGTCCTATGAGCTTACATTACTGTCTCTAGTACATGACAGCAAGGGCTGAACAGAATCTTCCACAAACACTACATCCCGTGAAACCAGAATACGCTTTGTTTGCGGATGATATAACCTGTTACCTTTTCTTTCAGCACTATAACCAACAAAAATACATTTGACAGCCTTATCATCCAATTTTCTGTGCTGTGTTTGTGGCACAAAAGCATATGCCAAACGGCCAAAAACACGCATGTGCTCAATAGAAGGCTTTCTATCATGCCATGCTTCATATGAAGTAATAGACTACAAAGATTTTGTAGAACACCTGTTAAGTACATACGTGGCACACATGCTGGCCTCAAGACAAAAAGAATGCGGCAAAGCTTGACCTTTGACCATACATCGTGCCATTTCCATCAGTGACCTGTTTTTCCTCTCAGCAACACCATTTTGTTGAGGTGTATAAGGCACTGTACATTGGTGTTTTATCCCACGACTAGATAGAAATGTGTTGAATTCGTGAGATATATACCCCCCCCCCCCCCCCTCAATCGGAACGGAGGGTGTCCATAGTACATTTCGAGACATTTTCAGCCATAGCCAAAAATTGTTTGAAGCACATAAAAACTTTGGACTTCGCTTTAAGCGGAAATACCCATGCATGCCTGTAGTAATCATCAATGAAAGTCACAAACTAAAGGTAATTGCCCAAGGACGAAGTTTGCATGGGCCCACAAACATCACTATGCACAAGCTGCAACCTGCATGTGGCCCGAACTGAACCATCCTTTGGAAACTTAGAACGCTGCATCTTACCCAAAATACAGCCTTCACAAACATGTTTGACAGGTGCTTCAAGAGGCGGCAAAGAAGCAACCATATCAGATTTCTGCATATGCAGCAAACTGGCAAAATTCAGATGACCAAAAGCGAAAGGCTTTCTTATGGTTATGGTGGGAGTGGCAAAATTCAGATGACCAAAAGCCTTTCTTTGAGAAGCAATAAAAGCATGTTCAGTTGCACGCTGTCTAGTATTGTTTTTTATGGAAAGTGACTCTTCCAACAACAATGTGCATAATGTGTCAAACTTGACAACTTCAGGATTTCCTTGGGTCATCAGTCTCCAAGTACTAGCAAAAGTCTAGTAAGAATCTGGTAATGCATCAAGAACAGTCTGCACAAGGGAACTATCTGAAATGAATTCACCTGCAGAAATAAGTTGCTCATTGATATCCTTGACACCATAAAGGAAAGTGTCCGTATCATCTTCCTCATGCATAATCTTCGACTCCAGCTCTTGACGCAACAAAGCAATTTTAGCCTCATAGCGACTTGTATAAAGACCTGCTAGAATATCCCAAGCCTGTTTTGCAGATTTTGCTGAACGAATGTGAGGAACAATGGTGTGCTTCACAGACAACGCAATCCCTTTTTAGCCCAACGAGCTTGTTCTGCCATAGGCAAAACAACTCTAATAACAACAATCCTTGCAGCAAGACCTGCAACATCCTCAACATCGCCTACATCCTCAGAACCAGGATGTACATCAATGCCTTGCACAATATTCCAGACGCCCTTTGACACAAGAACATGTTGTATCATATAAGCCCACATAGGGTAGTTGTCCCCATCCAACCTGTCCTCAACAACAAACATCTTGAACACATCTGTGTTGTTGTTAGCCATGGTAAATGCTGCACGTGATGTGAAAACTGCTCGAAAATAGGAGAAACAAAGCGGGAACAACATGTGTTATATAGCACAAACCGTAGAAGACTATGAGACACCTGTTATGCAGAAAACGGCACTGACAAAAATTCTGCACAAAATGATGAAATAGCCTGTGTAGTATTGCCTCTAGTGGAAACGGAGGCCAAAATGAGCCCGAATCAAAAATCTGAGCAGACTTAGCTCTTTGAGATCCCCCAAAATTTTTGTCGACCTGTGAACGCTTGCCAAAGCTCACTGAATTCGAAAAAAGTGAGCAGGCGTGTACTGGAGCAGCTGGCGACTAAGCGCGGGAGGACGCAACCTGCTCTGATACCAATTGTTGGAATTAGGGTTGCAGAGAAACGCACACATCTTGGAGAAGACGAAGGAAGCTCAAGGCACACAATAGAGAGTGTGTTACTTAGTATGCAATGGAAAGATGGATAGCCCTAGAGTGATGGGTGCATATACAATGCTCGGGGGAAAAAACCTCCTAAAGAGGGAAAAAATGCCCCGGCAGTCCTAGTGTGTTCACACACATCACTAGCACATGCATATGGTAACAAAAAAGTGGGGAGAAACCCTGTTTGTTTGATACCTTTCTTGCAACACTCAGGCTTGTTCTAACAAAATGAAGGTGATGATAAAAGTGTTTACTCTTGGGTATTTTCTTTGGGAGCTATTTTTGTGATACCTGATGAGGTGGTAGGCTGCCGAATTGTTTCTATAGTGCATAAAACTGGTTATAAACGGGTTTTTTTTACACTAACTCAAAAGTGTGATCTCATGTTGTGGGAATTGTATACCATTATTGTATGAAACATATTCTTTTAAACACTTCAGTGTTTTTTAATTATAGCATATGGCCTCATTAACTATTATTGATGGAATATTGGTATTTCATATGACGACTAGGTTGTTTTTCCATAAACTCTGGGTTCACTTTCTTACCTAGCTAAATAAGTGGCTAAACAACAATACGCTAGGTCATTGCGCAGCTGCTTAAGATGATTGGGCTACATGCTGAACGAGTGGGTACTGGATGTTTTGATTTTCTACCTCTGTCAAAAGTTGGGGCATTGTTTGATACATAGGTCGAGCTAGATGTTTACATGGTGTTCTTTGTGAATTATGTTATACTCATAGGGATTTGCTACTAAGATACCAAGAATGGTTTTTGTGGAGTTCTGTCCACATTATGGAATGGATACTACATTCAGATTTTTGGTTTTGATGAAAAGTAGAAACATGACACCTCAATCACTTAATAGGTTTTTATAAATTCTTAAGTTTATGGCTTTTTTTCCAAAAAACTGGGACTAAATTGATGGGTAAGACGCTTCGATCAGAAGGGGTGGTGGCCTTCTGATCAGAATTGTATTTTTCTAAATACTTAAGGTTTTTTTAAAAGGATGAGGTACATAGTAAGCCTGTCTATAGCTATAATAAAACACTTAGATCACAAAGGAGTGATGAACTTTTTTTAACTCAAGTTATACAACGAAGTGGAAGAAGGCAAAAGCTTATACCTTACAAACACTAAATTTCATGATTACTTTTCACTATTGCACGACATTGAAAAAAGATGAAATTGCATAGAATTTGAACTACTTCATTCAATTTTCAAAGGGTCTTTAATGCATCTATGGTAAGGAGGATGACCCAACAGGGACTCAACAAATCAATTTTTGTGTTGATCCAACGCGCCGTGCAAATTGATTATAATAGCAGCCACGCACTATTGAATAATAATAAAAATCTATTGTGTACCTGAGTATTCAAGAAAAACCTAGGTTTAGTTTAATCCCACCTACAATTTTTCTCAACTATATCTAATGTACCTTGGATGACCTTGCCACGTGACATAAGGAAAGGGCTTGGAGAGAGAGAGAGAGAGACCCTTTTCTTGGTGCCCAATCCACTCTCTTTCTTTCTTTGCCTTAGTCTCTCTCTCTCTCTCTCTCTTCGTTTGTCCATAGGATGGGCCACATACTCCTGAAGTTTAATTTAAAGATTAAAACACCCACAACAGTCGGAGGAAAAAACATAGGTTTAATATAATCTCACCTACAAATTTTGAGATTTATTTCTATTTTCTTTAAATTTTGTTTTTACTAGCACTCACTCACCAAATTGAGTTAGTGAATTCGAAATGTAAAAAATACAGCATCCCCATGCTCCAAAAGAGTCATGGATGCAAAAGAATAACAACTTAATATTAACATTCTTAAATTTTAAATTGAAGTGACAATACCTCCAAAGTTCCAAGAAACTAGAAAGGTTAAAGAACCTAAATTAAAGTTTAGAGGATCTACAAAGTGCAATGAATTTTAGTGCAAAAATCTTCAAATATAGTAAAATTGCCTCTAAAAGTTTTGAAAAAAAACATGGTATAGCCGAATGCTAAAAAAACCCTCACTTTAGTGTAGTCCCACCTTCAGATTTTGAAATTGATCTCTAAGAAATGTACAAAACATAAAGAAATTGAGTGTAAAATCCTTTAAATATAATAAATTTGCCGCTAAAATTCTCCTACGTAAGTATTTCAAGTTTTTAGGAGAAAGCACTATGCCTCAACTCGATTTCGTGTAACCTTTAGGCTCTCTTACAACATTTTGAGATTTGCCTCAAAAATTCTAATTTTCTTTTAAGCACTAAAAAATAGCCTAGGTTTAGTACAATATCACCTACAAATTTTAAGATTAACCTTTGAATTGCAACTCAACCCAAAGCGAGAGCATTGACAAAGCTCAAAGAAATTTAGCATAAAAACCTTCAAAAATAGTCGAGAGTTGTCGGAGT
Organism: Adiantum capillus-veneris; assembly: GCF_014529385.1. NCBI lineage: Eukaryota > Viridiplantae > Streptophyta > Polypodiopsida > Polypodiales > Pteridaceae > Adiantum > Adiantum capillus-veneris. The sequence continues at coordinate 68,141,375 of NC_140939.1, read as the reverse complement.
TGCCTCTTGTCGTCCGTCTTTTTGTCATCTTTTGAGGTCTACTCCTGCCTTGGACTTGCACGCCTTTTGACTTGGATTCGTCGAATCAAACTTTCCAAATTGCGTCAATCCTCAATTTTGTCGATTCTTGATTTTGTAGATATCAATGTCAATTTTCAACTTTTGATTCTTGATTGGGGATTTCATTGATCATCGCTTTCTCAATTGTTGAGGAGAGATTAGTGTTCTCTCTCTCATAGACACACACACACACACACTCTCACTTACATAAGCTATAGTGAATGGCGCTCTCTTTCACTCACTCATACATGCGTTCTCTCTCTCTCTCTCTCTCTCTCTCTCTCTCTCTCTCTCTCACACACACACACACACACACACACACACACACACACACACACACACACACACAATGTGCCACAACAAATTGTTGGACTCTCATCGCTGAATCGTCAAGCTCATTGTACTTCATTAATATAATGCAAAAGTGAAAGGCCTTCGTGCAATGCTCAACACCTCAACGAATGGCACACCAACTCTGTCTTTCATATACACACACATTGAGACAACGAGTGTCTGTCTCTCTCTCTCTCTCTCTCTCTTTCTCTCTCATACACACACATATACATGATCATTTACAACATAGAAGGCTCGTCAAAATCTACAAAGGGAGATTCATTGAGCGAACACATGGATGGAGGAGAATTTTCATAATGTAAAGGAAAACCACCCTTTAAATAGTTTTCAAAAGCAAAAGTAGTCAATGGTGAACCTTGAAATTTGAGGGATGGAGTGAATCTCCATGGCTTCCCAAAAACTATAGGTATTATAAATTTAGAAAGAGTACTAAGTCTTTTTTGACTTTTCATTGCCCAACGCTAAGACTCGACAGTGTGTTCATTTTCCACCATCTTAGTACTTAACCTTCATTTTTTGATTTCAAATTTAATGTTTTTCAAAGGTTTTCTTTGAAATAAAACAGAATATGACAAGCCGAGGGTCTCTTCTTCCATGAAAATTTTAAGCTCCATTATATATAGTATATATTCTAGCACTCATTTTACTAACTAAGTACAAGTTTGCAATTACGAAGGTCTCAAAAGCACGACAAACATCACAAGGATCTCATCCACAAAGTTTGAGATGCGAAGGAGATTGCTCTAGTGAAAGAAAATCGATGAAAAGCTTGGGAATACAAGAAACGCTCTAAAACAAGACTACGTGTGGATGTGTTGCAAGAGCCTATTAGTCTCTTTACGATTGACGATTCTAAGGATGTTCACATGCATGTATCACTATATGAGGGTGACACTTCTTCTCTTTCTCTATCACTTATCTATTCGCCTTCATCCCCTTCCTCGGTCCTTGCACCATTGATCTCATCATCTATAGTCCCACAAGGAGAGATGACACCCGTTGATAAAGTTTCATGACACAATCGCCAAATTTTTCCGTTGGGCTTCCCAAGGGTCCAACGGGAAAAAAATAGTGATTGTGCGATCCTTCATCATCGTCGAGGCAAAAAAATTAGAAACTGTGACCTCTACGACAATCGAAACTAATTGCGATGGCCATGCAACTTTGCAAGGGTTTGGGTTTAATGTCCTTCCCCAACTCCTACAAAGTTTCATGGTCATCTATTTCCGTCTCATCGGTCAAGGGTGGCAAAATTGCCAAGTTTTTATCATTTGGCTTGTCAAGGACCCAATGACCCTGGACCATCGAGACAGCTTGTGATGTCCATGATACTTTGCAAGGGCAAGGAGGAGTGTGCTTTCCTTGCCTTGCAAACTTTTAATGCTTTCCGTTGCCGTCTCATTGATCATGCATGACACAATCACCAATTTTTTACCTTTGGGCTCGCCAAGGGTCTAACGACAAAAAACTTGGTAACTGTGAAGTCCCTGACCACTGAGACTGATTGCGATGGCCATAAAACTTTGCAAGGGATGGGGTTAGTGTGCTTCTTCCAACTCTGCAAAGTTTTGTGGCCATCCGTTGCCGTCTCATTTCACAAGGACAACACCATCGCCATTTTTTTTTTGTTGGGATTGCGAAGGATCGAACCGCAAAAAATTGGCGATTATGCTTCCCTTGACCATTGAGACGGATTTCAACGGATTGCGACGGCCATAAAAGTTTGTAGGGGCAAGGAGGAGTGTGTTTCCCACTATTGCAAAGTTTTAAGGTCACATATTTTTGTAGTTCTCCACGGTCGATCGAGAAAGCGCCGGGATTTTAGTGTGAGAGAGTTGAGAGAGATAGAGGCGGCAAGACCAAAACAAAGAAAAAATTACAAAACAGATACAACCCAACCCTAAATTTATTGGATTTTTGAAATCATGTTTAAAGTATAAAAATTGACCATTGATAATCACAATTGTTTTTTGTAAATAGCTCTCGCTAATGGTAAGATCTCGAGCACTAGCACCCAAACTTGTTGAATATCCATTGCTTGGCCCTCCAACTGATTATAAATTTGATTCTTGCTCGTCACATGAAGCCGTCGTTGGCGATATGCACCCAAGCCTGCAATGATCATAGGATGGCCCTAATCCAAGCAATGGAATCCACCCCTTTGTGCCTCTGCTCATCCAATCTCTTCCCTATTGACATACCCTATATCCCACCCTTTACAAGATTCCCTAACTAATCATAAACCGAACCCCAAAATTGTGCACCCTTTATTCAATGAATCAAGGGAGAAAAAACCTATCTTCTTTTTCCTTCCTCTTTCCTCTCTTTGTTGCACATCTCCCTTCTAGGTCTCCCAAATCTATCTACATTATCTCGAGCCGTTCTCCTTGAACTTCTCCCTTTTGGTTTCTTTTTTTGGCCTGCCCAAAGGGCAAAGGCTATAGAGATGCCTTCTCTTTTTGCTGACTAAAATAGAAAAAAGGTTGAGTCCTATCAAAAAATGTTGATTGGTTGAAATAAGATAGTGGGCATTCATTGTTGCAAAACTTTGTCATGAAAATGATGAACCATTGAAATGGTCGTCTAGAGAAGCAGGAGGCATCAAGCATTGTGTGTTTGGCATCATTGCACACAATGGGTGGGTGGGTGAGTGCGTGGGTGGATAGAATAGGTTTGGAGGGAATTGAAGGTGGATGGGTGCTCTCACCTCTCGTCCCGAGGAAAGTGAAGGTGTAGGGGCTAAGAACCTTATGATTTTAGGTCTAGGGTGTAGTTCCTCCTGTGCTTTGCGATGCTATCGACAGTGGTTGTTCATGCTTGTTGTCAAGCTCAGTGCAGTTTTGTAAGGGTTTGGTCTTTTGTTCCAAGTCGTTTCACGTTTAGAGAGTGGAGGACTCGGCATGCAGCAGATTGTGTTGGATGACTTTGGCTCTTTGTTTTTCTGCGATGCCATCTCCTGGAGAAGCCGGTTGTGGTGTAGGGATGATTTCCATCTACAGGCGTCAGTTGCGGGCCAGATTTAGTAGATTTTCTTAGCTAATGTGCTCGACTATGAGGTGGATTGTTGAGTCCGGGTAAGTATGGAGCTGATGGGCACAGTGGATGGAGCAAACCCATGATGAGGGGCATTAGCTGATTGGGGTGCCCATGTATGGGAGGGAGTAGAAAAGGGGTGAGCTTCATGCCTGATGCAGGTTCAATGGGCCAGTTCGGAGCGACGAAAGGGCCAGATTTGTCGATACCTCTGAAATAGGTATTCTTGAGGCGGACTTAGTGCAAGAATAACAACTTATATTTGACTAGCGATGACAAAGGTGTTGAGGGCGATGAGAGCCCATCTGGAGCAAAATTTGGTCGTGATGGGAACGCATCTGTAGGGATGATGGCTCTTCACTCTAAGGCAAGAGCCGGGGCTATGAATGATGGATGGTTAGCGGTGGCCTGCTTCTGTATAACCAGAGGGGTTGATGGACGACTGAAAAGCCAGGTGATCCCTCTCTCTCTCTCTCTCTCTCTCTCTCTCTCTCTCACACACACACACACACACATGATGATACCTTGAGCATGCCACCTGCGCCTCTTCAACATTCATTAACGTCTCCTCTTCTGCAGCCCATTACAGGTGTCAAGGGTGGGCTATTGGTTATGTTGCTTCACTCAAAATAGTTTCAATAGTTTGAAAGAAGACGAGCTTATAATTAATATTTGCAATATTTCAAGGAGAGATCTCTCTCGTGCTACTAGTTTTAGATGGCAAATTTCACCTCACGCCATCGTCGTGGGCAACATTGTGGAGCTTTAGGCTACAGAGAAGGTTCAAGCATATGGGCTGCTGGTAGAGAATCATTCATTGCAGACTTCAGGTGACAAAGATAAGGCCGGTCCACTTACCTTCCTTTCATCATCGGGCACTATTGTGCACAACGGCTTTGACACAATGCTAGTCACGGCTGTACTGAGAACACGCATGATCGAGTCTGGTGCAGATTTTCAAACACGAATGAACTCACTCCTTTCCTTAAATACCTTAATTCCTTGAAGTCCCTGTTTTCCAAATTGCAGCTCTACTTGTCGTTTTTGTTTATGATTATCCTCCTTCCCTTTTATTTTTTGGGACTTTATGATTCTTATCCTTCTGGCGCTTACAAATCAGGGAAAACCTGTCGTATTGTTGCTGTATACAACCTACTTTATAACTTCTACAACAGTCTTTCATTCTTTGAGGTTTTGGACGTTCCTGATGGGATCCATTTTATGGTTACCCTGGCTGTGGCCTATATTTCCCAAATGATGGCCAAGCACGTTATGATCTCTAACCTCTTCACTTGTGAGTCAAAGCTTGGATTCATCGCGACCATTTGCTCTGGAAAAAGAGGATTGTTAACAGAGAATGAAATGAACGTTGAAAGATTATGGATAGCAAGTTATGTGTGCAATGAGACTCATGCAGAAAATCAATCACTGAATTATATAGTTTCCTTGCAAGTCCGCAACCATCCATGGCCTTGTGCTTATGTCTCCTATCCTGATAAGTGCTTCCGATTGTGTTACTTTTAGTTTGGTTTACATTGTTTTGTAGTTTCTTCTTGATGACAGCTATTTCCAACATCTCAGCAGAGGATCCCTTCTCCCTACAAGGGCGTCAAGGGACGCTAAACCTGTAAGAGAAACCTTTCTGCCTACCTTGGAGAACCATGTATATTATAATGCTTGGTTGAAATTACAGGTTCTTAGTTTTTGAGTCACATGCAGAGGCAAATAGGTATAAAAAAAAAACTCTTGGATTTAGAGGTATGACATTTGTGGATCTGTATCAAAGGTGTTGGAGGATAAATAGAATTGTGCACTTTGAAAGCGGTCATGTCTCTTCTCAAGATATGGAAAGTGAAAAAATATCCTATCACAATGTGGATATTGTTGGGTTTTTGCACGATCTCTTCAGAAGCATGCTGGCCAACATTTGCCCACTAAACAAGCGTCCATTTCAGCATGAGGAGAAGTCTCGTAGGGTTTTGAGGGAAGAGGATTTATTTTCTTCTATTTCTTCAATTGTAGGCCTTGAAAGGCTTTCCTTTTGTGTGGTCTTTCACAACCAACCATGGGCTCATCGATATGGCAATAATGCGTTGCAAAAACTAACTCATACTTTGTTAAAATGAAGACAAAAAAGGAAAGGCCATATGGAACCTCCAACTTCCCTCCTTTTTGATCCGGTTTGGAAAAAATCCCAAAAATTTGAAATTTTTCAAAAATTTCAAAACTCAAATTTCATCTTCTGAAAACCCCCCTAAAACTATTTTATGGTCAAAAAAGCATTTTTTGATCTCAAAAAGTCAAAACGTGCATCCAAAAACCCTAAAATTCAAAAATTTTTAAAAACTTTTAAAAAATCTTTTTTTGCTATCTAGAGCTCCCCCAAAATTAGTTATTAGGCAAAAAGGGATTTTCTCTCTCTAGAACCCCTTTTCCAACCCCTCCTTGGTTGCAACCATCACACTCATCCTCTACTCCAACACTCTCTCTCTTTACACTATCTCCATTGCTGCAGCAAGGAAGCTCCTCTCTCCTCCCCTACCACCTTCCATTGCCACACCAAGCAAGGCTTATCCACCTTCTCCTCCCAGTGCCACACCAAGCAAGGGTTGTCCACCTTCTCCTCCCATTGCCACAAGGGTTGACCATTTTCTCATATCACTTTATCACACCTACATTGTAGCAACAAGCAAGGTTCTTCTCCTCCTCCTAGTTTGCTTTGCTCAACCATGGCCAACTCTACTTCGCAAAGGCGACCAAAGGATGAGGTCACAGCACTTGCATGCCACAACACTAGAGGTGTAGATGATGAGTGGGTGCCACAAGAGTTCACCAAAGGTGCTTGGGTATACATGCAACCATCTGCTGTTGGCCCTCATCGTGTGCGGAATCGTGCAAACTTGGATCTTCATTGGAAAGGAAAGCTCCTTGGCTTCAAGAACCGCAAAGACGAGGGGACCATAGCCATTGTGCAACATGTTTTCTCAATGTCAACCATGCACTTGCAACAACCACCTCGATTTCCAACACATTGTAAGTACATGTTTTGAGAATACAAAGCTAGGTGTGAAATCACAGTGTAATGTTATTATGGATTCATACTTAACATTTGTCATGCATTTATAGTCATATTTCCATCCACGTTGGTGGAGGAGCAGCCACTACATAGTCTCTCCGGCACATTCAATGCTATACATGCGGATATTGGAGCAATAATGTTCCCGCATCTTTGCCCAACCAAACTGGTTCAAAGAAGGATTTTCTTCTATTCTCACTCCTATATTGTCCCTACTTCTACACAAGCATTTGGAACGCTTGAACCCATCAAAGTAACTTCCTTATTAAGTATGGAGTGGCCGGTCCCAGATTTGTGGTCGGTAGCATCTTTCAAGCAAAAGATGATAATGGATGTCCAAAACTCTTTGAAATACTCTAAAGCTTCTAGGTCTGTGGGCTTGAGCTGGTGTTTGCCTATTCATTGTTTTGTTCACATTTTTAAAGAGTTTGGATTTGTGGAGACTACCACAATGCCTGTATGTAAAGATGCGCATTACGAGGAATTAGGAAGGCTTTTAGAAGAGGACTGGGGTTTTGTGGAGGGCATGCACAACGGGGACCGGTACCGTTGTAAGGTTGGAGCTTCAGGTATTGGAATGCGCTATTTGAAATCCCGCACCTCCTTGTACATACGATTTCACTATGATCGTTGGATGTGCAAGCTTGGAGTGTGGACTCCCTTACAGAGTGTAGACGGCGCTATTGCAAGCTTTGACATTGCAGTGAAGATGCCCAACGATGCTTTGGAGGCAGTCCAAGTGAACAAGCATTGGAATCTCAGTAATGTTCGAGAACATTTGGTTATTATGGGTTTTGAGGCCCTTCAACAAGCACAATTTCGTTTACAAGGTCACAAGGTGAGAATCCTTCCACCACATTTTCAATACATCATGGTTTGTCGATCATTAGATGCTTATTGTAATGAATGTCCGCAGATTGGGAAGAGAATGGAAGACAAATTGAAGGTCGAGGAGGACTGGGGGATAGATGGAACTATGCTATCGATCTTATAACTTTGTAACTCTTGCAATTTTCATATTGATCCCCGCTGTAATCAACATGATTTGCTTCGGCAAATCATGCCTTTGAATATAATTTTTTGCATTGGGATGAGAAATCATTTTTTGGTGAAAGTGCCTTTTTTTTAATGTCTTTAAAAAAGGGTACATTATAAAAGGGGGGCCACCTAACTCATTCACTATTTTCACTTTTGCAACTCCTAAGCTCCTCCACTCTCTATCCACACCCCAGGCTAAACATGGATGCTGACACAGCCTCTGCATCTGTACCCACATCCACCCCTTTGTCACGCTTCATCCTCTTCCTCGAGGACACCAAATACAAAGGGAAGTTGGACCTCCACACCTTTTTTACTTGTCTCCCTGACCTTGACGCCACAGTTTCCCTTCACATGGATGCATTTGAGGAGATTTCTGCGTTCATGGAGGAGCACATCATAAAATATTCTGTATCTATCCCCCCACATGCAGGGATCTGGGTGCCTTGCAATCTTTTGCGCTATATACACAAAGGTGATCGCCCATTCGCCAAGCGGTTGCAATGATTCCAAGAAATTGCAACCAATGCAGGCCATTACTTGGACGAGCAAACCCCTGGGGTGTCAGCGCTCAAGAAGCGCAAGTTGGGGGTGGAGTACCTTTCTCGGCTCGCAACATTTATCTTCTTGGTGAGCGAGGAACCTGATTTGGAGGAGCTCCGCTTACCACACCTTCAAGTTGGGTCCTTTATCAAGGACACCAAGGAGCAACAGGTTGTCCCCATGAACCCTGCAGCGGAAGGAAAAGCACACCAGCTCGAGTACCCTAGGGGTCTTGAGGAAGTGGTTGAGAAATCCATAGTTACGGCTGGCCCTAGTGACACTCCAGTGCCACTACCACTGACGGATGTGGCTATCCCAGAGGTAGAAATTAGCCGCTTCTCCTCAGTGTTAGTAGATGGGGAGGAGTTTGTGTTCCTGCATGATTTGGAAAAAGCATTTGGACTGCGCATGGATGAATGCTTGAGCGTGCTATGCAACATCAGCAAATGTCCCTTAGACAATACGCCAGATGCCCTAGAAAGCAAGCTCTTGCCAGATGGGGACTCTGTTGCTCACACTATTGCAGTTGTATGTGCGGAGGTCCTGGCAGCAGAGCAGTTGCACGTGGCTGATGAAGATTTCCAAGCCACGCAAGCCAACGTTGAGGCTGCTAGGATGCCTATGCCATTATGCAACCTCCCATATGATGATCCAAAGCTTGTATCTGTGGTGCATGGGACCATTGACTTGGATGCAAAGGGCAATAGGGAGGAGGATGACAAGGAGCAGGAGGTAAACTGTATCCTAATTTTCATGTTACTATTTTATCCTTCGTTGTCTTTTTTCTCAACCTTCATCGGTTTATGACAGGATGTTGTGGAGGTTGATGATTTTGCTGCAAGGACGGGTGGCAAGCGGACGGGCTTTGGACCTCAAGCTTCCCTTGCGCATTACCTTAGACAACTCCCCCCTGGCGATGTGGCCATTATCCATAATGAATTTACTCCCCAAGCCCATTTTATGACTTGGTCGTTAAAAGCTTTGAGCAAGTTTTTGTGTTTGAGTACCATTGCTCAAACTGCACATCAAGTGTTCCTAGTGCGTAGATCCCTTGTATGCACAGCGTTTGGCACTGGCTTTCGTGGTAAAGTGCTTGCCCAGATAGGGATACATGCTTCCATTGGCTCAACTGACCCAAATGCCATAGCGCAGTCCCTCTTGACTGGGGAGTTGCCTTACGCGCAAAATAGGCGCCAGGAAATGGTCAAAAAAATTCTGAACTCCTCAGATACATGATGTAAAATCACCATGCTAGAAGGAATAAAAAATATTTGAAATTGTCTCTCTATATTGAAAATTCTTTTCAATCTGATTTGTCAATCTTGAAAATTGTTTCAATTGGTGATATGAATTGTTTTTTGACTTTGTTATTTCAAGGTATGTAATTGCAGTCAATTTGAGTATAATTGTGATTTTTAAGTACCCTAGGTGGTTAGATTAGCCTATAAGGGGCAAAAAATGCCTGGCCACAAGGGCGCGCAAATGGCCCATCCATCAGTTTTGGATGGGCCATTTGCGCGCCCTTGTGGCCAGGCATTTTTTTGCCCCTTATAGGCCAACCTACCCCCTAGGGTACTTAAAAAGCACAAATTTATTGCAATGGATTGGTTTTGCATCATTCATTTAAATGCAACCTTTTTATGGCAATTCCAGTATATGTTCACACTCAAGGACACTAGAAAAGCTCAAATCAATTATGAAATGAAGTTTCCAGCAAACTATCACTTGCTTTAGCTCTACCTACTACACCCTTGCACCAAAAAGTCAAATTACATTGGACACTTTGTTTCACAATATGTTATTTGTTTTGATATCCTATAAGAAATTCAAAGCTTGAAATGACCAAAAAAAGGTGTCCATAAGGATCCATATAAAATATTGATGCAAAACCAATAGGTTTTAGTAAATTTGTGCATTTTAAGTACCCTTAGGGGTAGATAAGCCTACAAGGGGCAAAAAAAGGCCTGGCCACAAGGGCGCGCAAATGGCCCATCCATCACTGATGGATGGGCCATTTGCGCGCCCTTGTGGCCAGGCCTTTTTTTGCCCCTTGTAGGCTTATCTACCCCTAAGGGTACTTAAAATGCACAAATTTACTGAAATTGACTACAATTACATACAAAACTTGAAATTACAAAGATAATAGACAGAGTAGACACAACTGTTGATCATATTGTCATTGGAAAGTCAAATCATTACAAAGATAAGGGTGTGCAATACAAAAAGAGGGGTAACTTCGGCTAATGCTCGAAGTCTCGTCGCAATCATCGTGCAAGCTGCATATCTTTTGGCTGTATTGTCACTCGCTTTGCATGAATGGTACATAGATTGGTATCTTCCAACACTGAAATGATGTGGGCCTCTGCAGCTTCTTGAATAGCCTCTAGCGCTATTGCTTGCATTCTATACTGATTTCCATAGCTTTGAAGCACTTCCTTCACAGTGCGAGCAAAGGGGGCGTGTCGAATCAAGAGCTCCGTCGTCTTCTGGTAGTGGCGTATTTCTGCAAATGCCCTTGCTATTTTTCGGCGCCGCTGCGGTTGTCTTGGGGGCACTTGCACATTTGCTGGCGGGCGGCATGAAGGCTTCTTAAAAAACTTAGACTTGCGTCTGTTTACATGCTTAGGGGCTGGTTTTGCAGCCTGTTCTGATTCTTTCTCTTCCCTTGGTTGCCGATCTTGTCGTGTGGGGAGAGCTCCCTTGCCTCGAGGCAATGTCTTCCCCCCAACGGCCACCCGGTGTGTGCGCGGTATTTTTTCTCGCAGCCATGGTGGCTCACTCTCTGATTCGGTGTCTGTATTGACCACCCGAGTCCTGGATGGTCCTGCTTGTGATTGGGGGCGCGACGGCTGCTCCCTATCGGACTCTGATGTTTGCTGGCCCTCTGCTTCTCTCCAGCGCTGGGCACGTTGCTTCATTCTCTTTCTAGGTGTCATATCTTGAGGAGGTGGAGATTCAACAGTCCTTGATGACTCTCGTGCCCTACCACCATGCCCACTACCAGAAGAGTTCCTGGAACGGCCAGGTGTTCGTGGCCGTTTTCTTGTGCCTTTAAGCCATGACGGCTTCTCACATCCTTGGAGGGTGTTTTTGTTGGCAAGCGGATGCTCTTTCGCGGTTTGTTTGGTGCGCGCCATTTCGTTGGTAAGGGCTCACCTGTTCTTAAGAAATGAGTGATTTATGAGAGCATGCAATATTTATAAGGGCCCTGTTCACACTAATTTTTTTAAAAGAAGTATTATTTTTAAAATAAACATGTCGCTAAGAGTTGGACCCTGCGTTCACGTTTAGTGACTCGCGCAGTATCCACTTTGATCCTTGTCGCACTCTGCATCGCCGCCATGCAGCATGCTTGGTGGGACCTTGCGACATTTGCCACTTGTTGCTTTGCTCTTGACGACTCCATTTGCGCACTTCAATAGCAATCTTGGATTGTCGCGCACGCTCCATTGTGAGCTTACGAGCAAATGTTGTGCGAAAAAACCAGCTGAACATCTCCTCCAAATAATTGGATTGCACCATTCCACCACCATGTCGAGTATTTTTGAAGTACACTCCCCTTGCTCGATAATGGGACTTCTCCATGCCTTGAGTGCTAAAAATTTCAAGCGATCCATACTTGTGCATAAAAAATGCACCATGCGCAAACAAGATATGATGTTCACATGAGCAAACGATCCACATTAGTAAATAAAAACAATCCCTTGTAATGAATACACCATGAATGACTTACCATGTAACGTGTGATGTTATTTTCACCCCAAGAAAGGGTGAAGACCTTGGTAAAATCCGCCAAAGCTTCTTGAAATGATTGCCGTTGTTCTTCTGTTGTGCTGTTAAGGCTCATAAGCTTGACCATTTTATCAAAATGGGCCCAAACTTGCTTGCGCTTGATTGCAAGCTCGCCATTTGAATCATTGTCAGTAGTAGCTTTGCATAACTCCTTCCAAAGCTCCCAAAGGTTACCTGCCTGCTGGTTGGAGCTGCTTTGAGCATCATATCGACTTGGCTTTCCTTGGGAAACTTTCTTCAAAAAGTGTCTAGCTTTTTGTCCACTCATTGACACTTGTTGAGAAATTTCATGGGCCTCCCCTGTGTTCTTTGCAGCAACTATAGACACATTTCCACCATGACAGCCAATGGAATTCAAGAGTACCTCCACTCTTTCGATCGCTTCCTAGGACTTTTCCAACGGTTTCATTGTGAAAGCATAGTCAATGTGGAGCTTCAATAGCCTATCAAAAATATGCATGAATGCGTGTAATGTACAGAAATGTACATTCGATAGAGGAAATCGAAAGATTGGATTCCAAGTGTGGTCCTTTTGATCACGGTCTGGGGCATTGAGCATGGGACATCTCAGAATAGACGCTTCCCATTCTCTACCTTCATCTCCGACATCATGACAATCTAACCCTTGTTCTCCATGCCCTTGCCATGGAAGCATGTAACTGGCCTTTGCAGTGCTCTTATGTGATTTTTGTCCATTAGGTTTGTACCCTCGAGTGCAAAATGGACAAGGCATGAGAGAAGAAGCCCCTTGTTTGCAGCCAAGTAAACACTTTATGGTCTTCAAATCACCACCTAAGTGCCACTCCACATCATAACTACCAAAGCCCTCAATCTCCAACTTCTGACCTGCAATTTGGGAGTGTATTACTTCTATGATCCATGGAGTTCTCTCAAAAATCCACGAAAGTACTCCATTGGTCTCTTTGGGCACCTCAATAGCACCCAACCACCAAATGTCTTTCTCTGATTGCACGCTAAAAGATAGGGTGGGATATGGCTCGACTGAATCCCTTTGCTTGGTTTGCAGAAGGGCCTCGTTCATTAGAGTGACACTTAGCCTCTCTAACCTTCGGCCTTTCACTATTTGACACTCATCGAGTTTCAGCACAAAAGCGACTTTTGTGCCAAGCACTACAAAATAAATAGTGCTAAGACCTTAAACTTCAGCTTCTATGAAAAGAATAATACCAAAGAAAAAAGTAAAGTGTGTCACCTTCTTCAGGTAACTCGTAAAATCTAAGCATGGCTTCTTGAAGCCTTCTAAGATCCACGAAAATATTGTTCCACATTGTGTAAGGAAAGCCCTTATTCGAAGGTCTTATGGATTGTTTCTTACCTTTTCCCCTTGTCTTTGTTGCGCACGAAGCATAAAGGGAAGTTGGCATTGTGTCCTCAATGTGTAGGTATGTCCCAATGCGGGAGAACACATCTTCGTTTGTGGCCTTCTTTGCGAGCTTGACCTTGTGAGGAATGGGAAATAGGTTTTCCACAATGCCATGTTCTTTGAGGGCATCCTTTAGGAGTTGAAAAATAGCCTGATAGGCTTTGGTGCTGATTCCAGCCTCATCACAAGCTTGTTGAACGTCATCATCATTAACCACATTTCTTAATTTACGCATAAGGTCCTTGGTGACTACATCCTTAATGTGCTTACCTCCAGGTGATTGTAAGATAGAAATAACGTCTTCGGTATTGAGACAACTAGTGAGAAGGTTGACTCGATTATCTTGGCTTGTTCCACCGCATGCCTCCTGGATGAAGTTTCTAGCAACAAATAAACATAAATGTTAGAAAATAGTGTGAAGTAAGAATGCAGCATGCAAGTAAAGACCAAATCACCTTGTGGCTGTAACTCGTCGTTTGCGTGCTCCTTCGGAATGTGCAAGAGTTTCAATGGGTGAATACGGGCGTTTGCGTTCCCTTGCACCAAGGGGTGTTTCTTTCAAGTATGTGATGGTGTTGGTAAGCTTCTGGATGTGGGACTCCTTTTCTTGCATTTGTTGTTCAAGACTTTTAACTACCCTCTCCGAAGAGGCAACACTCTCTTGTAATGCCATCGTCTTGAGGTGAAGAGCTTGACATTCGTGCATCCACATATGCAAAGAAGCACCTGCACCCATACACAGCCGCTTGCAATAGCCTAACAAGACTGCTTCTCCCCTCCCAAGAAATTGAAGAAATGTGGAAAGGCTATTAAACGGTGGATGGAAGCGGCTTATAGGATCGTAAGGGTACAAATGGCCATCCACCCAAATGTCAACATTGGTCTCACAAGCGGTGCGACGTTCCTGTGATGACCTTTGATCACCTTCACTAGTGGTCTTCGGTGAAAATGCCGTGGGTAAGCGAATATGTATGCTTTTGGTGTGCGGAGTACGTGGTGGTGGAAGAAAACCATTTGTGATGTCCGTGAGCACCATGGAAGCTGTTGCGTGAGGAAGCAAATGATGAAAAGATAGAGGGGGAAGGGTAGAGAGGCCGAGCAGGATGGGAGGAGAGAAGGAGGGAGGGAGGGGAGGGAGAGATTGGGGAGGAGGAGGAAGGTAGGGGCAGAGAGGGAGAGGAGAGGGAGAGGGATAGAGGAGGGAGGAGGGAGGAGGATGAGAGAACAAAATGTTTATTACTTTTTGGGGGAAAAGAGTTTTGAAAAAATGGACTTTCTAAGCTTGTGGGTTAAAAAATGGGTCAAAAAATGATTTTTGGATATGTATATATGTTGGGAGGGAGTTTTAAGTAAAAAACAAATAAAAATGATTTTTTTTAAAAAAAGTCAAATTTTGACTCTTTTTGATCCACGGAATTGCTGATGTGGACACACCCCTATGCTTCCTTCACTTTAAAAAAAGCTAGAGAGAGAAAGCAACCCTTTAGGTCCACATCCTATATTTGTCTAAAAAAAAGGCTAGAAAAGCCTACTCAAAACTACCTTCTTCAATGCCCTTGCCCCCTAAACCCCACACAACATTAGTCTTAATCCTTAAAAATTAGGATTCCTTACAAGGCCCATGCAAGGTTCATATTTCTCCTAATGTTGGAACTAACCAGCCTTTTAATTAATAAGTATAAACTTTGCGGTCATGCTTTTGCCAAAGGTGTCATTTGAAGGTTTCAAGCAAGTAGTTACTAGTTGATGGGGTAATTTAATAACTTTTAGTTTCTCTCAAGAGGCTAGTCTTGTAACATACTTGAGGCCCTTGTCAACATGGAGTACTGTTGCTGAACTTGCCATCACCTTGTATAGCCCTCAGGCTGATAGGATGGCTGCTTGTAGCCTACATTGCTATATAGCTGCCTCCTCAAAGCCTTGCGAGTGGTTGTGTAGGGCACCCCTTGCTACCTAGCATGCACCTGATGTCCCCTCAAGCCAAATCACCATGTCCTTGTTTGTGCCTTCCTCATCGCTTGTGCTAATCATGCACATAAAATCTATTCATTTGGTGCCTACTGAGCAGCTCTTGTCACATGTGTTAAGAAGATCAAGGATGCACGTCACCTACCTAGTCAACATCGCCCATGACTTTGTGCACACACAACACATCTGCCCGTAGATAGTGCCAGATCGTCGATTGTCTGATACAATAAAGCAAAAGACCCATTGAATATGCTACTTATGTTCCTCTTATCGCCTCCCACGTTCTTTAACAGATGGTGTAGCATAAGCACATACAAAATAGAGACCTCATTGAGTCCTCGCTACACACAAGTGGTCATCAAGCCATCACATGCAAGTAATTTTGTGTGAGCTCCAATAGCTTCCTACAATGCTATCCACTCGCTGCAACGATAGAGAAGCTTATGAGCAACTGAAATATGCCGCCTATATTAAGTTTTTGATGTGTTCTTGTTTGATTGAAAGTAGTGGGGAAGATTTGCTCAAGTGTTTTTGCTATCCCTTTTGTAACATGTCTCGAGTGAGTGCCCACATCTGAGGGCCTTCCAAAGTATGGGGGGCTATCATTTTACAGGTCTCCATAGTCCAAGATGGGGCCCTCTTCTTGGTGAGAGCTCTTTTTCTGGAGGCAATATTGGAGATGGCCTTGCCCAACAATACTTATACTGGCCAAAAAAAAACTTTGTATAGTTTTAACGTTGGGCTTCATCTATTGAGCTTCCATTGATCTCAACCTCATGCATCAAGTTTGGGCGTGTGCTACCATAGAGCTATACCTCATCGACTAAGCTTCCATAGAAAGCTCCCATTCCTTTTTTGAGGAAGTGTGAATCTTAATTATTTATAGGCAAGCCTTGTGATTTTATCACTTGTTTGGTTTGCAACCTTGAAAACCTCTTTGCCTTCCACTTCTTGTCATTTAATGCCGCTGGAGAGAGAGAACAAAAAGGAGAGAGAGAGAGAGTTTCCTCCTTTACTTCCTTTCACCACGGCCTTGAGGTTCCGAGAGTGAGAGCCTGAAACCTTTTTCCGTCCGCCCAAGAAACACCCCTGTTTGTTTTCTTTCTTTCTTCCCTTCCTCCTTCTCTTCTCCTCTCTTCTTTTCTTTTTCTTCTCCACGCGCTTTCCTCTTTTCTGTCTTTTTTTTCCCTTCTTTCCCTTTTCTTCTTCTTCTTTTCATTCATTCATTCTTCTTCTTTTCCCTTTCTCCTCGGCGGGCGTTTCCTCCTCTCCCTCCCCTCCCCCGCCCCCCCCCCCCCCCCCCCCCCCCCCCCCCCAAGGCCCCCTTTTTTTGCCCCTTCCTTTTTTGGCATGTTAAAGGCCTTAATATCCAAAGGGCGAAGGTTGTTCAATTTTCATTGCAAGACAAGTGTTCGTAAGGGGCTCAAAATTCTTATGAATAGAAAGTTATTCTTAAAACTTGCACTTATTTTTTTGGCATGCTGAAAAAGAACTTTAGAAAACAAAAGATTAAAGAATATACTCATAGGAGATTGATCCCATGATGTGAGGTGAGTGTTTGAGAAAGGTGTGCCTAAGCGTAGCCTTGAGCTGGTTGAAAATCAAGACTAGCTGGTTGCAAAGGATGATAAATGAAACAAAACTCGATAAATTATATTAGAAAATTGTTCAAACTCTTGCAAATTCTACTAGTATTTTAGTTTGCATCTGTATAAGGAAGAAACCCACAGCTTTGGCAAAAAGACTTTTTCAACCACTATGTGAGGTTTTGATAAAAGGTCCTTTCATTTAAGGATTTCCAAAAATTTCAATTCAATAAATTGTTTTTTATTTTCTACGCTTATCAAATATATCTTTTTTATAATAAAATTTTTTGAATTATTCTTTTGTTTTAATTCTCTTTTAATTTATTTTGTTTCAAAATGCTAATATGCAATGTGCACCTTTTATTTATTAGTTAAGTGGGGCCCTTTGTAATATATAAACCATTTGTGAGTAGGGGTACCGGGTGTGTGTTTTAATTTTTATTATGTCCTTTTGTTTTACTTCTCCTTTATTTTATTTTCTTTCAAAATGCTAATGTGTTTTCAAAATGCTAATGTGCAATGTGCACCTTTTACCTTATTATTTAAGTGGGGCTCTTTGTAATATATAAACCATTTGTGAGTAGAGGGTACCGGTTGTAAACAAATCAAAAAATGGCCCATTAATGGAGATGACGCGAAGATGCATTAGGAGATTTAGAGGAAGAGGAGTGAGAAGGAGGAGACAGGCCTAGAGGCATCTCTCTCCCTCTCTCTCTCTCTCTCTCATGTTGCAGAGCATAGGTAGGGGTGTTTCATAGGTAGGGACGTCTCATAAGACATAGGTGAATCATACATACACACACACACACACATATCTTGCGTGTTCGTTGTTGCAGAGCATAGGTAGAAATGCTTCGTAAGACACAAAGAAATAAAATTTCTTCTTCTTCCTCCCTCCCTCCTCCCCCCGCCCCCCCCCCCCCCCCCCCTCTCTCTCTCTCTCTCTCTCTCTCTCTCTCTCTCTCTCTCTCTCTCTCGTTGCAGAGCAGAGGTAGGGGTGCTTGGTAAGGCATATGCAAATACTCTCTCTCTCTCTCTCTCTCTCTCTCTCTCTCTCTCTCTCTCTCTCTAGCTCTTGCATCCTTCCCCGACACATCCATAATAGAGATGACGTAGGGGGAGTGCTCTTTAGGTGCAAGTCCATGAATGGCAGGAAAGCTTAGGTGCAAGCTCATAGGGAAAGCAAAATTGCAGGCTCACAAGGGTGCGTCGAGAGGTGGGAAAGGGCAGTACACGGGCAAGAGAAGGCGTTGGCACAAGAGCAAGAGGTGAGGGCTAGGCAATGAGGATTTTACAAAATCTTGAAGGCACCTTTAAATTAATGTATTTTATTTTAAGCGAGCCACTAGGAGCCAATTTTAAAATAGAAAATACAATTTCATATTAAACCACAACAATAATTTCATATGATTGTAGGCAATTATTTAAAGTTACTCTCCTTGTCCCCCCTTAACTTAGCAGGCCTTTGTGGCTCTTCATCTTGTTTCTTCTTCTTTCTCTTTCTCCTTCAAGAAAAAGCCCCCTCTCTCTTTTTTAGCTTGCCCCTTCCCACCCACCCCACCCCCCTTTTGATTTTCATGGCGCTGTGACAAGGGTGGGAGAACTTATCTCAAAAGTTTCTCTATTAAACTTTTACCTCACTTTTTCACACTTATTAACCACCATTCCTTTACTCAATTGGGTGGCCATCGCTCAAAGTACACCACAATTTGTATACATACCAGCCAAGGCACTACCTAACACAACATGTTTCTCCAATAACCACTGATCTATTGACACACTTATCCCCCAAAGCATTGATGCGACGACACATTTCTTGGATAGCTCCCTACAGTCAAGAATTGCTAGGCACAAAATTTAACATACATATCAATTAAAGCATTGTAAGTCACCTAGTTTTGTACAGGGATATGTATGAACAATGTATAATGCCTATAAAGGCCTCAAAAACTTATGAAAAATCCCTCTTCTTTTTTAGATCTACTTCTCTCTCTCTCTCTCTCTCTCTCTCTCTCTCTCTCTCTCTCCCCCCTCCTACATTTCATCTCTGCTCTTCCATAGCTATGAGTGTGCAAGAGAGTTTACACTCCCAATACGTGAGCTCTACAGTTGGTATTAGAGTTTTGGCATAGAATGTGAAGCTTGGACATTGTGGACAAGAAGCCAATTGAAAAACATAGCTCAAGGTTGCACAAGGTAGTCATCTACACTGAAAGCATGTGCTTTTATGTACTTAAGGGGCTCCCAATGCACCACAATAGGGCAAGGAAACATTGTGGGGTTGAGAAGAAACACCATGGATGGCAATGTATAGGCCTAGTTGCTCTTTCTATGAGAGATCTTAGTAGCAATGGTGCTAATTTTTCCTGTACATAAATCTCAAAAACATTTATGCTCTCACGTCTCCCACTACCTATGTTGTTGATAACACCTACCTCCTTTACTCTCCTTATTCATATACTAGTGTTGCAAAAGGACAACAAGGCAGATCAGTGCAAATGGAAGCATGAATATCACTTCACGTCAGTGATGGCGAGGCTATTGATTGTGCAAGCGGTGTCTACCTTGCCAACACACAATAATTGTCAGGCATTATCACATTTCTTTTTTATATTTTTCATTAAATGGTTTTTTATTTAAGGGGTAATTCACACGATTTTATGCACATGAAATCAATTTGATAATAAATGTATCCACATTGTATGATGGATAAAATTAGGCACAAAGCCCCACATTTGTCTTCCCAATTTTTATGATAATGAATCTGTAATGGATTAGACACTACCCCGGCTAAAGAAAACAAGGCTAGAGGTAAGACCTTCCCTACACTTACAATGAGCCTGTGTATGTATATGGTGGATGTATCCAAGTGAACCGTGACGTGTTGAATCCTTTGAGAATCACCACTTTGTATCCTATGGAGCCATGATGTGTTAAATACAAAGAGAGCCACCACGATGTATTCAAGATATCCCACCACTAGGAAGAGAATGGGGTCTAGATGGGCGTTTTTATTTGCCATGAGCTTATGGAGGTGATTAACATTTTGACGAATAGGTGTATGCCATGTGTGCAAGTATGGCGGGTGTGTAAGAGATGTGCAAGAGTGGTCAAAGGATGCACTTCCCCTGAAAAAGGAGGTGGAGAATTTTTTTGATTTTTGCCCTTGCATTAGTCCGACAGATGATCTCCGAGTTGAACGGAGACCATAGATCTAAAATCTACACATAGAGCTCTTTCCATAGACTAGCCGTTTTGATTGTCTAAATTCAAAAGGTGTCCTTTCATTACTTTCTTAATACTAAAGGTTTGATTTTCTTATATTACCAAATAAAGAGGCCCTTCTAGACCCCATTCTCCTCCTAATGGTTGTAAAGAACATAGAGCTCCTATGTGATTGACATTATGTACCCCAAGTTTGGCTTAAGGGGGTAATTGTTGGGGATAGTCCTAACTTGGGTGGCCATTGTACGAGAATATGTTTGAACAATGTTTAATGCCTGTAAAGGCCACAAAAACTAATGAAATATCCCTCTTCTTTTTTGGCTATACTCGTGTGTTATCTTCTATCTCTTCTCCTACACTTCATCTCTGCTCTTCCCTAGCTATGAGTGTACAAGAGAGTGTACGCTTCTGCACCTCTATATCTTGGCCTCTCTGCCAGTTCCGAACACAAACCTAGCACTCAAACAGGTACAGTTACAACTCCAAAAACTGTATGGAGCTACCAACTCAAACCCTTGCCCAAGTGGTTAAACTTACAAGGAATCTCCATAAAGTTGGGCAATAAGGTAGCTAGGAACTCCTTTAGATACACAAACATAGTACAACTTTATTCTTGTTGCATATTATCCATGGCATCCATTTAGCAACATCCTTGCTACTAACTACCCTCTTTCTTTTGTTGATGCAATGCCTTTAAGCCGCAACGTGTTCAATTTCCATAGTTGCTTACACAACAACTCTCTATCTCTAGCACAAAATTTGAGCATATTTGTCGCGAGGAGACGGCTTGCAAATTTGAGAACGCTACTGTAAAGCAAAAAAGCTAGCTTGTCCCACTGACTAATCTATGCGCTACCTAGATTGATTGTTGAAAACACTAGCAGAATGGCCCTCTTCTACAAAAGGTTGATGCATCTGCTTCATTTTACACATGCTCTGGTGAATCATTACAAAATACATACTCCCTCTATGATGAGTTGTGCAAGCACACAATCATGTCAAAAGCCACGAGCAAGACAAATGTCAACTTCTATGAAATAGCCCCACCTCGATAGTGGCATGTATGACTTTTCTAATTGTTGGCGACCTCATCCAAATCCTTCAAAATTTCCCCACAAGCTTGAGCACCACAAACTATAAAGTCTCTCTTACCCAATCACTTTCTTGGTAGCGCAAGTGACCTTCCCTACGATCCATAGCCAGGTCTTGCTTTTGGTTTTTCTTTTGTCTAAAGTGTCGACATCACGGCTATCTATCTCACTAGCCCCCAAGGTGAATGATAGCTCCTCTCAGCATTTGAAAGTATGTAAACCTTTCTTAGAAAAAGCTAAATGTTGTGTAACTTTGCAAATAACTCCAACTCACTTATCCTTGGTAGTAACTCCTCTATGATTACCTCAATCTTCTTTAAGATGCCTCGGCATTAAAAAAATCACGCAACACCTCCACAAGAAAATATCACCAGTGTGTCCCAAATCAGCTCCCAATGCCTAGCCTTGTAAGAAACCATATATGACTCCCTTCTTACGTTAGCTACATGCATACACCCTTCCATCGTATGACCTCAACTCTGTTTGCCAGCTGCAAGGTGTACCTCTCAATGCATAGGTCGCTTTGACCATCAAAGGATGCACTGTAAAGCATGGTTTTCAGCTCGCAACCTTGGCCATCTATCACACTCTTCAACCTTGATTTTCCCAATTAATGCCCATCGTGCCAGCCCAATTTCCATTCTCCACATGCATCTGCAACCACCGTCCAAGCGAAAACTACCAACAACTTCAAACCCTCATATCTTCTCTAGCATAAACCCGATTCACCAGCTATCAAGCACGGCTAGAAGCCCTCATTAAAAACCATCTTTCAAAGATTTATTTTACCACAAACACCAGCAAACAGACCAGGTGAAACCAAACCTTAGTAAAAATACTTTTACAAACCACTTCCCAAGTCCAATGGGCTATGAATACCTATGTACAAGAGGCAATTTGACAAGCATTCCGGTTCTACTGATCAGCTTTTTGCCCATTCAAAAAACACTTGGCTCGCCAACCCCCCTGGTCTACTAGAGAATTCATGCTCAATAGCAACAAAAGACTTCAAAAGCCACACTCTATGTATATTTTATATAAAATAACCTTTTCTTATCACGAGCTCTCACCTGGGTCAAATTGCCAAAGCGTATATAATCTACACATTTTCTCTCATTAGCAAGAGAATGGGGTCTAGGAGGGCCTCTTTATTTGGCAGTTTAAAAAAGTCAAACCTTTAGTATTAACAAAGTAATCAAAGGACAACTTTTGAATTCAAATAGGCAAAACGGCTAGTTTATTTGAATTCAAAGTTCCCCCCCAAAATTGACTTTTAAATCTAGCGGGTAAAACCGTATCATGTAGCATATGTATGGAAAGAGTTCGATGTGTAGATTGTAGATTTACCACCTCCTTTTTGGCCAAAAATCATAAAATTTTCCACCTCCTTTTTGGCCAAAAAAGAGCATCCTTTGACCACTCTTACACATCTCTTACACACCCACCATTCTTGCACACATGGCATACACCTATTTGTCAAAATGTTAATCACCTCCATAAGCTCATGGCAAATAAAGAGGCCCTTCTACACCCCATTCTCTTCCAAATGTAAAAGCATAGATTTTCCATCGTCAAACACAAAATGCTTCCCCTTTGCCAAAGCACATGCTAGCATACTCAAGCTCCTTTCCAGGAGGAGTATGTCCCATCAATAACATAGCCAGGCATGTTCACTTCTTGCACACAAGTATAAACCAGTACCAACTCCTCCGACATCGCATCCATACCAACCTTCATAACTCCCTTATAATCATATGTATCCACCAAATCCTGCACGTCCATATCAGCCCTAATGCACACTACAACATCCCCTGTACAAAGTACAAGACCTTCAGTAAGAGCTTCGACACTATGATCCTTTTTCAACACATGCTGCGTTTTCTGAGCCTGTTTTTGAATTTTCAGATTTTGCAACCTTTCTTGGGCCTTTTGGACATAGCCATCCATAGGCAAGATACCTTCCATCATGGGTTTGTCAAAGCCCCAACCATCCTCATCATCAGCAATAGATGTATCTATGCACAATCTCCTAGATGGATCGGACCTTTCTACATCAACAAGCTTGCATAAATGGCCATGCCAAAAGAAAGTTCACTGCCATAAATACCTCATCATGAGATGAGAATCCCTTATCTAGAGGCTCACCTTCATAATCATCAGCCCTTGTGTCATGACCACCATTGGTTGGCATAAGATTGGGGACATCAACAAGAGGCAAAGAACCTGTACATTGACCTGCATCACATAACAAGGGGGATGCTTCACTCTTTGCATCCCTTCCTATGCATAACTCTAGCACTTGCTTCTCTCTGGCCCGAGACTTAGCTAGCCTTTTGGGTTTCAATGAGCTGATATCTCTCATAAATGGAGAGAAGTCAAACACCCCCGACTCACCACAAGAAGTTTCCTCATCACCAAATATTCCATCAAGCGAAATACAATCAATAGACTCGTGTACCAAAAACATGCTTGCATTGTAATAGCTTGACTCAGCATCAATGCAATAACCACTCTCGACCAGTAGCAATTTCTTTTCACCTTGGCCTTGATCTTCCTCATCACCTATTGCCTGAAAATCATCATGTATGCCACCATTGGCACCACTCACCATACATATCCGACCTTCTCCTGAAGAGAATTATTCCTAATCAGCCCGGTATTTATTTTGGCCTGCTCTTTACAAATGAAAGAGGGTTGCCCAACCCCTTGTATTATATCATTCATTTCACCCAAATTCCCTTCATGATTAAGATGATCATCATCAACATCATCCCATTTCTCTTCAATGAGAGCACCATGGATTTACTTGCAATCATTAGTGTCAGCAAGTGCTAAAGATTTTGCAGCATAACTCAAAGAGGCTGATTTGTTAATTTCAAAAAAAATTGTATCTACTTTTATGCATGTATCTTTATTCTCATCAAAGGATTCCACAACATGCTTCCCTCTATTGCATACACAAATTTCAACAAGCCATTTTTGTTTCAATGATCCGATGTCCCTGCATGAGAAATATCCATCAACAAATGCTTCATCAAGTGAGACACCATCAGATAAGGTATTAGATTTCAAGTCCACACTACCACCTTCACATTTTCATTCACTTCTATATCCATTCTCCAAATGTTCATCATCAACAATCATCCTACATGAAACACTCATGTTGCAAGGATCTCTCATTGCATGAATCATAGGCAAATTGTTCTCCACATCCAAGTCATTTACATCATAAGCAAAATATTCAAGCCAACTCTGTACCATTTTCCAAAACTCATCTTCTATAGACTCAAAAGAAGCAACAAAACCCATTTCTATTGCATCTTGAGACTTTGGCAACCTCCAGTAATGCATCAACAGTGAAAACTTCAAAGCCAACCAACTATGGTGCCAATCATCAGGAAGCATATGCATAAAGACAAAAGCATCACAAGAAAGCCCCTGAGATTCAAAATCTGCTTTTGCCCCATCATCTACAATGCAAAGTTGCAACATTTCTTCTTCCACTTGTGCAATCCAAGATTTTATGCATTCCTCATTTGTACCATAAAAGTATTGAGAATGCATGGCTGGAACCTCAAGTTCCACATAATGATTCATCAACGCAACCTTCATCAATTGCCAACTATACTACGCATGTACAGAAAGACTGTCATAAAATTTCATAGCATCTTCACACAAGCTCTCATACATAAAATCAGCTCTTTCCTCATCATCATAAATGCCAAGCTCCAAAAGCAAGTCATCAGGCGCCATAACCACCCATGCTTGTACATCTTCGTCTTTCCTCCCACAAAATCTCACATCATAGAGCAAATTTGCATCCATCTGCAACTATTTTTGCTAGACAAACTTCTCCTCATATGCATACATACGATCCACAAACACTGAAGGTACTAGAGGAAGATCCTAGACGGACACCAAAAATATGACAGAAGAAAGCTAGAGCAAAACAACTCTATACCCTGGCCTCTCTACCAGTTCCGGATCACAAATTTATCACTCATACACGTACAACTACAACTCCAAAGACTATATGGAGCTACCAACTCAAACCCTTGCCCAAGTGGTTAAACTTACAAGAAATCTCCATAAAGTTGGGCAATAAGGCAGCTACAAACTCCTTCAGATACACAAACATAGTACAACTTTATTCTTGTTGCAGATTATCCATGGCATTTATTTAGCAACATCCTTGGCTACTCACTACCCTCTTTTTTTTGTTGACACAATGCCTTTAAGCCGCAACATGTTCAATTGCCATAGTTGCTTACACAACAACTCTCACTTTGATTTACTTATATAGTACTATCAAGTTTATTCATTTATATTAAGTTTTGATTTTTTTTGTTTATCCGCATAGTGTAGAGGAAAAACAAACAATAACGTGATCATTCATAATTTTAATTTTATTTTCGTGCAAATTCACCGGTTTTTTTTCTTATAGTGTACGTAGAATGCTCCCAAGTGTGCAATTTCTCCTTTGAATCTTAATGTTAAGCGTGATTTATGTGTGCATGTAGCTAAAGAAAGAGAGAGATACATACAGAGAGAGCATTGTGTGTGTGTGTGTGTGTGTGTAGAGAGACTTGTGTAAGTATATATACACTACAAGAGATAAATTCAATACCTACGTTAAATTATTGACGTCATCGGCAGGCATCGGTATATGCATTGCTAAATCTAGCAGAAGGCCCAATTTTTAACAAATGAAAAATTTTAAACTTTGATGCCTATTTTGACGATTATTTCGATGTTTATACCAACGGCCATATTGACGTTGATACCAATGTCACCTGCAAAAATAGAACTCATGGATTCTCTTTTGTATTTTTGCCCCATTTTTGGACTTCTCTCTTTCTCTCCTCCTTCTCACTTCCTTCAAATTTGCTGCTTCGAGGCTTTCCAGAGTTTGGATATTCACTCACACTCCCTTGCATCAACAAGGTAAGATTATTTTTAAGTTTTATGGTGGATTTCTTTGTTTTTTTTGTTTGTGTGTGTATTTTTTTGCAGATTTGGTAGCATTCTCTCAAGTGTTTTGTGCTCACATATGTAAGTGTTGTATCCTTTTCTTCTCTTGCATGCGCGCGCGCGGACACACACACACACACACACACACACACACACACACACACACACACACACACACACACACACACACACACACACACACACACACACACACACACACACACATAATCACACACATGCACATAAATATGCAAATAAACCAAAATGCAAATAATTTTTTTATATAATTAAAAACACTACGCGCACACACACACACACACACACACACACACACACACACACACATTATCACATTAAAGATAAGCAATGACTTCCCACTTTTCCCATTGCCATGGCGATGAGGCTTTAGTGTTTTTCCTCCATAAGAATATTTTGATTGGTCTTAGAAACTCCTTCTAGTTACATTTGGTAATTTTGAGAAGCGGGATGGTGAATGTGATATAAGGCAACATAAATGCTTTGTTCACTCTGACCCGCTCAGGAAGGGAAGTAGCACAAACTTCCACCTTCTCATTTTTCTCTGGATCTTCTCCAGGACCCACTAGAACCTTTGCTTGTGTGTGACATCCAACCCCAATGGGGAGCCCAAATGTCGAAATACCCTTCCTTTAGACACAATCTTCCCAGACCAAACTGATGGATTGAATGAGTCATTTTTTGTTAGGGAAATCAATCTAGACTTCTCAATGCTACACTTTGACCTCCAATCCATCGCAAATGTTTGCACAATCTCTAGCGCCTTCTTGTGTACTTGAGGGTAGGCTTTCAAAAAGAGGAGGGAGTTGTCTGGGAATATCTTGTCTAGGAGATGTTCATTGTTGGGCAAAGTTAAACCTTGAATTTCACCCACACAGCAGTAGCTTTGAGCATCATCATAAGATGGTGCAACCCGATGGCAAAGAGAAGAGGTTCCAGGTGACATCCTTGCTTTTAATAGATCCTTTGGCTTCGGAGGAGCCCACATTTCTATCATTGAACAAGAGCTCAAGTTGACTGGCCTGGCCCCAGAGTGTGTATAAGTCGAGAAAGGCGAGGACTAAAGCCCAATGATTTCATGACATCTTCAATGAAGGACAACAAAATGCTATCAAATGCCTTGTCTAGGTGTTGGTAAAGTAAAATGAACTGCTGCTTTGTGAAGGATACATACTCAGTTCCAACTATTGCTACTAAGATATTGTCACACTATGAAAATCTCCAAGTGTTTATCGCACTGTTTTACCGCGTTTTGTAGAGAGAAGGTGTAAATTCAATGAGAGAAACAAGAGAGAGGAGGGCAGGGTTTTTTTTTGTATTTAAAGTATTACCACGATTGTATCGGTTGTTATTACCACTATTATTACCGTGCTCATTACCATCGTTATATCCGCTCCCAAATTTAGCGCCTAAACTTTCAAATTCTGGATTCCCCCCCCCTCCCCCCTTAAATTTTGGTGTTTCCCTCCTTTCATTAAAAATTAAAGAGTATTGTATATAATTTTCAAATATAAAAAAGAAGAGAAAGAAAGAGAGAGAGATAAAGAGAAAGAGGGAGGAGAAGGAGGCGGGGTATATAAGGCCCGGTTCAAACACTACGGCGGAAATGCTTCCCACAGGGGCGTCTAAGCTACGTGGCAAAAGCATATTTGCTGCAGTAGATATCACCTTCCTCCGGGCCCGCCATTTTGCTTTCGGCACCCCACCCCCCCCCTCGGAAGAGCTGTTGGCCTCTCTCCACCTCTCTCTGTTTTTCGCTCTTCTTCCTCCAACATCGTTTAGACGAGGCGGTGGTAGACCTGTAGAAAGCCTTTCTTCCTCCAGCCTCGTTTGAACCCAGCCTAAGATTACCCTTGTTTACAACTAAAATAATCATTGTCAATTGATTAACATAATTGAGTATATTCTGCAATCTAACGAGAGGAAGAGGAGGGAGAGAGAGGTGAATGGATTACACAATCAAAAACTTCATAACTGCAAAATGTTTATGGATCATCTTCCAAAAGATCTCTACATGAAGCATCATCCAATTCTAAGCCCATGGCTCCTAAATCAATAAAGAGAGAAACGGAATTGTTGTTTGTGGATGCATTGCCAGCTTCATCATCTTCGAGTTCGTCATTCTCCATCTCATCATCTTCATCATCATGACAATCATCCTCACTAAGACTTGCTGCCGCCAGACTTGATTCGCCGACCTCCCTCTCCTCTGTTTCCACCTCATCCAAAGTCGGAGGTGGAAGAGGGTCGAAGAAAGTCTCGATTTCATTAGTGGAAAAAATAGTTCTCCCGTGAGGTGTTACGGGAATTATGAACCAAAGTTTTGGTTGGTGGATTGCTCGGATATAGATGACCTATAAAATAGAAGCTCAAAGTGAGTAACATTGGTATAAATAATGCTACAACAAGTAAATAAGAATAAAAAAGTTTCATGTCATTCACATGCTCACTATTGTGCGGTAAAACTAAATTGTCATACCTCCTTGTGTGATGCACACTAGAGTCCACCATGTAGAGGCCATTCTCATGTCGTCTAGACACATTTGCAAACCACTTTCACTAGAAGATGAAGCTATGAAAGGTTCTAAAATTAACCTTTAGTATCCTTTCAATAGTTCCATGGTACCTGGCTTCATCACCGTCTGTGTCAAAGTTGCCCATGATGGCACAATCCATGGTGGTTCTATGCTCGTCAATGTGGCACATACGAAAGTGACGACCCTTTGACCACATAGAGTTAAAGAAAAGGCACTACAAAATAGAAAAATATATTAATTTATCAAATACATATTAAAGATAATTTCAAGAAATAGAGAGACAATATGGTTTAGGTATATGAGTACTCTACCTTTGGTACGCAGCCTCGTGCATACTCCCATTCTTTGTTGGTGATGTCTTCTCCACGCGCTTTTGCCTCGGTCATTCTCTCATGAATCCACTATGCACTAATGAGATCTGGGAAACATGCAAGGTGCCTAGGAACTGGGGGTGCCCTCCTTCCTCCATGTGCTTGTTTCCATGCTTCCCTCTCTTGCAAACACCTGGACTTTGCCACTGTCCACAAGTCCACCCACTTGGTCATAATCTTTGCATTGAGAATGCAAAAGTTATCGCGACCACTCGCGATAGATTCATATCCATGTTAAGTAGTTTTTCCTTTCCACTTGTCAAGTGTGTAGTCATCCTTGAATCTTCCTCGTCTGACCACATGCGAGGGAGAGAAGGATCAGCTTGTGCCAAATACTCAGATATGTAAACAAATGCCTCTTGAACAATCCACCCTTCGGCCATACATGCCTCTGGTTGAGACGGTAGCCAGAAAAAATCTTTGAGAGTCTTTAGAAACCTCTCTAAGAAGAACATCCATTGTGCGTGAACTACTCCACATATAGCTATCTCCTCCACCACGTGAACCAAGAGGTGAATTTGACTAAGAAGGACTGATCGAGGAAATGCATCTTCAATGGCACACATTGTTTCTGTTGCAAGTGTTTGAGCAACAGGGATAGCATCTATTTCGATTTCCTTGGAGCTCACAAATCTGCAAGAAATCACACAAGGATACAATAAGTGCTAGTTGTAATTATTGTGTACATTAAAAAGGTGTAGTCGAGTGGAGTCTTGTGGTGTACCTTACTAGCTCTCCTAATTTGAAAATAGCATCCCTGACTTTCTTGTCCCGACATATACACATACTCACCGGCAGAATGAACTACAATGTAAATCAGGAAAAGGGAAAGTCATACACACAATCTATATATAGAATAGGGAATATGAAGATCACCTGAAGCATCTTGTGCAATTCATGGGACTTCAACCCATACAATTGAACGCTTCCACCCTTCTTCGCTTTTGTGAAAGCTCCCTTTCGCGACCTCATGTATCCTGTTGGTGTGCAAATAGAGGCAATGGTACCCTTCACCTTGTCTAATTCTTCTTTTGCTAGCATCCATGGTGCTTTAGGAAGCACAATGTTTCCATTTGGGGCATGCTGTGGAGTGGCAGAGGTGGGGAGACGTTTTAAAAGCCTCAAATCCTCCCTCGCACCCAAAGAGTCCTTCTTGCCAATAATGTGGTCCCATAGTGTTTGGGCTACATTCTTGAATATGTGCATGGGATCCAAGAGGTGTTGTATTTTTAAGTCCTTCCAATATGGAAGCCTTAAAAATATGGAATACCTTGATATACCTTTTGGTGGAGGACACGAGCCGGATTTTTGTTGTGGTGTTCCTCCCAAATGGTTGCCCAATCTACCATTGTGAGCTTTAGAGGAGCCTTCCCATTTGTTGGAGCCTTGTGCTTGATATGCCCTTGGGGTAAGATACAATGGTTGTTTGGATAGATTACCTTGCGCAAGGAATCTGGTATCTCCGTTACCAACGATGGCCCGCAAGTAGGACATGCATTGTGGCCCGATGTGGACAACCCTCCATACATATCATATGGTTAGAGAGATGAGTGAACTAAAGTGAGCTTAAGGGAGAGAGGGAATGAGGGAAATAGAGATAGAGGACAGGGGGTTACCAGAAATCTCTCCAAGCCCACGACACATAAGGATTCCCTTCACTTGAGCCTCTCTCCCCCCCTTTGCAAGTGAGACATCGACAACAAGAATGCCTCTCCATAACTCCTCCAACTCCTCGATGAGGGGCTCGAGGTAAATGTCAATATTTGACACTTTGTACTTCCCTGGCACAAGCAAAGAAAGAAGTATATTTCCCTTCTTGGTTGTCTCCCATGGTGGAATATTGTAGTTGACGATCACCACAGGCAAAGTGCTCCATGAAGTAGACTTAGTGCTCCATGAAGTAGACTTAGTGCCGAAGGGGTTGACACCATCACTTGCTAACCCAAGCCTCAAGTGTCGAGGCTCCAACCCAAAATCTAGCCATTGAGTTTAGATGTGCCTCCATGTAGGTGAATCGGCAGGGACATGCATCATTCCATCATTTGAGCGATGGTTTGCATGCCACACGAGAAGCTCCACGGTAGACCTGCTTTTAAACATGTGTTGGATGCAAGGAATTCATGGAAAATGTCTTAATACCTTGCGGGGTAGGTGTGCCCCGCTCACACCTGTCTTGTATCATGCCTCCCCGCACACGGGAAATGAGGTAGCATGTGCATGCTCATTGCGGTATAGCATGCAATCGTTGACGCAAGCATGGATGCGCTCATACTCCATTCCAAGTGCAGTGACATACGATCTAGCTCGTCGACAATCAGGAGGCATGTGTTGATCAGCTATTAATATTTTTCCCATCTATAACAAACATGCGTATTAGTATAATTCCTAGAAGACGACACCATAAAGAGAGAGGGAGAGAGTATATAAAAGCCACATTCCATACTTACAGAAGTAGTGCATTGACAGGCTTGCATTAATCCAATCGAATTTTTCTTGCAAGTTGAGTACTTCCAATGATGCTCGGAGCACCGAGTACCGTGCACCATCGTAAAGAGGTGTTGGGGCACTGGTGATCAATCTATCCTCCATTTCGGCAGCCCGTTTAGTGAAGGGCTGACAATCCTCTTCGCATATGTCACGCTCACGAGCTAGTAACTCATCACACATGTCAAACATGTACTCATCCTCTACCTCAAAGTGTGACGAAGATGTCGTAGGAGCTGCCGACGTAGAGCCAACGGCAGGATCACCATGCGGTGCACCCAAGTCGCCCAGTCGCTCTTGACTCTGCCGTTCGGCGTTGCGTGCGGGTGCACCACCACGAAACACAGACCAATGGGGCACCTCCTCAAGCGACGGGTGAGTCGTGCTATTATCTCTCCGAGCGCTTTTCCGAGGATGCCAAAGCCCTTCGTTCTCCACGTGCTCCAAAGCAATGCGCCTCCTGCGAGGAATTTACCTTTTCCACTTGGCGCAATAACAAGGTAGTTTTTCCTTGAGCCAACGATCTCGCTTTGGGCCTCAGGAGGACCACGATCATCCCAGTCCGATGTTCTGCACATGCGAAAGGTTGTTTATTTAGTCATGTGTCCTAAAAAAATAATAATTAAAAAACACTTAGTTCCATTAGAAAAATCACATATAGTTAAAGTCAAAGGGAATAAATGACAATGAGTGTTAAAATTATTTTTAACGAAAAGGATTTTAAAAATTCAATTAATAAACATTTAAAAGTAATACAAAATAAAGTACCCATAAAAAATTAAAAATCTTCATTAAAAAACTCAAAAGGCTAAAAAATGAAATAATGTATAGCTAAGGGTAGGGGGGGTGGCTTGTATCCCCCCCCCCCGCAACCTCGGATTTTCATGTATCCGTTTGAAATGATTGGCCGTGGTAATATAGGCGGTAATAGCCGTGGTAATAACTGGCACCTAAAAAAGGAAAGAAGGCAGAGTATGCCACGTTTTTGTAGCATATCGTGCCTTCCCTGCATTTCTTGCTCTCCGCCATCACTCCCAAGCTTCCCCCCCCCTCCCCTCCCCTCCCCCACTCCCCATCTCTCTCTTCTTCAACAAGCCTCCTCCCCCCACCTCTCCCTTACCCCTCTCTCCTTCTCCAAGCTTCTCAAGTTTCGTCGAAGAGGGTTTCGTCCAGGTTTTGTCAAGGGGGTATTCCGCCATCTTCTTTGGACGCTCAACCTATTTGAAGCTCAACCGTGCTACAAAGAAGAGGTAGACACAAAAGCAAATCCTCCCTCTTCCCCTTTTGTTTTTTACTACACACACACACACACACACACACACACACACACACACACACATAAATAAAAAATAGAGAAAATAGAGAATCCATTATAACATACCTCGTTCATTAGGAAATGGTTGTTTTGCACGGCTTGTTTAAAATGGTTGTTTTGCTAAGCACGTTTGAAAATGGTTGCTTTGCTACACACATTTGGAAATTACTGATTTCTCACGCACGTTTTGGAAATGATTGTTTGGATAATGTTAGATGAAATAGAGAGAGAGAGAGAGAGAGAGAGAGAGAGAGAGAGAGAGAGAGAGAGAGATTTAAAGAGAGGGAGAGAAATAGATAGAGAGAGTGAGAGAGGGAGAGAAATGTTAGATAAAGAGAGGTAAATTTAAATAGAGAGAGAGATAGATAAAGAGGGAGAGAAATGTTAAAAAGAGAGAGAAATAGATAAAGAGGGAGAGAAATGTTAGATAGAGAGAGAGAAATAGATAAAGAGAGTGAGAGAGAAAGAGGGATAGAGGTAGATAAATAGAGAGAGAGAGAGAGAGAGAGAGAGAGAGAGAGAGAGAGAGAGAAAGAGAGATAGAGAGAGAGAGAGAGCAAAATAGAGAAAGAGGGAAAAAGAGAGAGTAGATAGAGGGAGAGAGGGAAAGAGATAGGGATAGGGATAGAGGGAGTCCATGTTAAGGAAAGAGGGAGAGAGATTGGGAAAGAGAGAGAGTAGATAAAGAGGGAGAGAAAGAGAGGAATAGAGATAGAGAGAAAGAAAGAGAGGAAGAGACACTACAAGAGGCTATTCATATTAGCGACACTCACACAGCGACGCTCAAAAAAAAAAAATCCCGGCGTCGCTATGAGCGTCGCAAATTTACAAGTAAATTTACGACGCTCATAGTGACGCTGATAGCGACGCTCATAGCGACGCCGCTTGGGGTAAAAAAAATAACAGAGAGCGCCCAAAAACTCAGATCTCAGATCTGAGTTTTTCGGCGCCCTCAAGCAAGGAGCAGGTAACGCTCTCCCTCTCTCTCTCTCTCTCTCTCTTTCTTCTCCACACACACACACGAGGAGAGGAAGGAGAGCCAGGTATGCTCCTTCCCTCTCCTCACTCTCATGTTCCCTTCCCCTCTTTCTCTCTCCCTCTCCCTCTCTCTCTCTCTCTCTCTCTCACACACACACACACACACATAGTGTTTTTGAGAGAGAGAGAGAGAGAGAGAGAGAGAGAGTACAAACATAAACAAAAACGCACACACACATACATAAACAAAGAATGCACACACACATTGAGAGAGGAAAAGAGAGAGAGAGCATGCATAAACAAAAAACGCACACATTGAGAGAGAAAAAGAGAGAGAGAACATGCATAAACAAAAAACGCACACATTGAGAGAGGAAAAGAGAGAGAAAACATGCATAAACAAAAAAACGCACACACATTGAGAGAGAAAGAGAGAGAAACTAATTTAACGCCATAGGAAACTAATTAAAATTAAAAGACCTAAAGATCTAGCCGACGAGGAGTTGAACTCAAGACCTATTATTCAAGAGGGAAATGGCATAACCAATCTATCATACTTGGCATGGGTGATAGAAAGGTTATACCATTTATCTCTTTTTATTGGCACACACATCCACACACGCGCACACACACAAGAAGAAGAGAGTTATAACGTCATAGGAAACTATCCTAAAAGACATTAAAGATTAGGTTAGATGTAGACTTACGTTAAATTAGATTTAGATTTATTTAAGTTAAATTAGATTAGATTTAGGTTTATTTTTAGTTAGATTTACGTTTATTTACGCTAGATTTAGATTTACGTTATATTAGATTAGATTTAGGTCTCCATAGACTGCGATGCCTACATGAAGCGGGTGAAGAAAGCCCTCAATGGAATATAGGGTATTGCTGCCTTCACTCATGGTGGGCTCCATCGATCCAAAAGTACTGGTGAAATGTCTTCAGAAGATAGGGAAGAAGGTGGATCTTCAGGGCCGCAAGAGTCACTACATCCCCGACAATGACCATCTAGACAACCTCTAGTCATTCAACAACAACTTCAAAGTTAGTAACAAGAGCAAGAACGATCCAAAGGGCCAATTGCTGTCGTCAGATGTGGATGGAGATGAGGCAGCGTCACCGCCGGAAGTTAACTCTCACAGCTTTAGTGATGAGAATGCCAACTCTTGCCGAGTTATGTGAAAAATTATGTGTTAAATCAGTTTTAAGGTTCTTATAATCCCTGTTAGTTTAGTTCTTTGTTTTTAATATAACATAATTTACGTTAGATTTAGATTTATGTTATATTAGATTAGACTTAGGTTTATTTAGGTTTACCCACACACACACACACACACACACACAAGAAGAAGAGAGTTTTAACGTCGTAGGAAACTATCCCAAAAGACGTTAAAGATTAGGTTAGATGTAGACTTACGTTAAATTAGATTTAGGTTTATTTTTAGTTAGATTTATGCTTATTTACGTTAGATCGAGTCCACGCAAGAATTACTTACGGTTTAGGGTTTAGAGTTAGACGAACAGTGAAAAGATCTACTGTGAAAAGATGTTAAGATGCTGTGAAGTGCTACAGCTAGAGAAGAGGCAAAGGGGTTTTGTCCACTACATGCAGTATCATGTAGACGTGGGTCTGTAGATTTCTTGTACCCACAAATATAGGTATTGACCAATAAAGACGAGATTATAACCCGGTGGTTCTGATCTCCGTGCACCTCTAGACCGAGGTGTGCGGGGATTGGACATGACTAGAGAATGTGAGAAAGAGAGAGAGAGAGAGAGAGAGAGAGAGAGAGAGAGAGAGAGAGAGAGAGAGAGATAAGACGAAGAATGCCAATAGAATATTAAATTTGTTGTCTAGGTTATAAGATTTTTATCCTCATTATGAGTAGTGACGAGGATGTGGGACCATCCAACCAAAACACCTATCTCTCAACGAGGGTCTTATGTCCTTGTAATCAATGCAAGCATGCTGTGCGACGGACAAGACCTGTTTCTTTGCAGCACGTTCGCGAATTTGGCGAGTTCGATCCATCTATTATAGATCGAGTTGTTACCAATTGTAACTCGTCAGACTCTGACGCTGGCCAACAAGCAACAATCTTGCAACCCAATAGACGTGTTCGCAGGCGCTTTGGTCAAGCAGCATATGTGAGGCCACAAGATGTAGCCTCTGACAGCTCGGGGGATGATCATGCAGAGCACATTCCCAACGAGGCAATGTTTGAGCCCGAGATTGATGAAATGATCGAGACGATCATGGATTCAGAAAGGCTTATCTATGATGATATGAAAAGTGAAGCCGATACGCCATTGTATAATGGAGCACGTATGTCTAGATTGAAAGCACTCCTGGTTCTTCTCAACATGCAATCAAAGTTTGGATGGAGTGACACTAGCGTCACAGCGCTTTTCAGGTGATCTATTACAATTAGTTTACTTTAATAAAACTCTAAATGTATAATGATCTGATAGATTTTTACACGACTGGATCGTATTTTTATGTTGTGTAGATTGCTTAAAGAGCACATACTACCAGCTGACAATGTGATGCTAGATTCCCGAGATGAAGCAAGAAAGATTTTGCAAAACTTGGGGATGGATTACAATTCTATCCACGCTTGTCCTAATGACTGCATTCTTTTCAGAGTGGAATACATAGACATGGAGAAGTGTCCGAAATGTGATTCCGAAAGATATCGAGTAGATCTCCACGGGACAAAAATTCCACAAAAGGTTTTGCGACATTTTCCTTTGCTTCCTCGCATCAAGCATTTCTTCGAATGTAAGTCCATGGCCGCCCTAGCATCATGGCATGAGGAGAATAAATCTTCGGATGGTGTGCTACGAATTCCTGCAGATTGCGGAACTCACTTACTTCGGCACGCTACAAGAGATTTTGAGGATCGATTACAGAGGATTTTTTGTCGACTTGTTTGACGTGCAATGGTTCAAGATAATCATGGAGGGTCGCAACGCTACTGTGCGTAGAGGAGAGTCTGGTTTTCTTGAGGTGGATTCTACTAAGAAATGGACTGACCTAAGAGACACTTTCGTACTACCCGAGCATTGTGAACAAGTAAGTATGTAAATAGTTAACATCCCCCTTTTACAAGCTATGTGCTTGAAAGCTCTCATGTAAGCTATGTGGCTCTGGCAGGAAATATTTCATCCTACAAAGTCTACATCAAACTGGTGGTACGTCATAGAGATAGCCCCTCGTAGTGCAAGGACGTATGAAGGCTACCATGTGCCAATCACAACGGCATCAATGGAGGAGATCAGAGAAGATGCTCAATCAGACGCCGCTGCGGTGGTGCCAGACGAGCATCAAGATGCTACTACTCTATATGGGGTGCATGCAAAGGAGCTACAAAATGAAACAGAGGATATGTGTTTAAACGGAGAGCTCTATATAGATATAGGAAGTTATGCTGAGTTATGCGAGGATGAGAGAGAGATCTCAAAGCCACAAATATTGTATTTGAACAATTTTGCTACATGTTGTAAAAGCTCTGGCTCTCTAAGTACCTTCCATGGTGTATAACGCTCTTTTCTACTCGCGCTCACATCTTTTGATTGAAAATTCTGAGTTTTCGACTTGCCTCTTCTATCACTCAATTCATTGCGTCATTGTATTTATATGCGTCATTACGTCATTGTATTTAATGGTCTTTGCGTCATTGTCTACTCTATTCATTCAATATTAAGTTTAAATATTCGTGTGTTTAATGCAGGTATGGATGATGAGGAGTTTCTTTCTTCTTTGTCACCGCAGCAGAGATAGTGGTACGTGGAGCGTCATCGCTCTGGCGCATCATCGCGCGTTCCTACTCCATCCGCATCTCCCTCTCTTTCGAAGCATTCGGCGGGCTCCGAAGCTTCGGTGTCGACGAGACGATCTTCACACTCGTCTAGACACCGGCGCTCTAGTGGTGGCGGTGGCAATGTTGTGGGGATTCCACCGCCGATGCCTCCACACCGCCTCGTGTTCGACGAGGCTCTTTACCCTCCCCTTCTTTGCCCGCCCCCACACCAGCCACAGCATCACCATCT
Source organism: Adiantum capillus-veneris (assembly GCF_014529385.1). NCBI lineage: Eukaryota > Viridiplantae > Streptophyta > Polypodiopsida > Polypodiales > Pteridaceae > Adiantum > Adiantum capillus-veneris. Next base: position 68,103,477 of record NC_140939.1, on the reverse strand, counting down.
ACGCCAGGTTTTGCGCGGTTGACTGTTCCTAGCAGCTACACACCTCTACCTACTCCGCCAGGAGCCACCCAACTCGACACTCCTCGCTTCGAGGCCCAGACGCCGGTGGAGACACCTGACATCCATACCCCCATCGACACGCCGCTAGAGACCCCTTCCGGGACACCCAGGTTCACGCGTCACCGGCCAGAGGGCTTGCCTTACTCCGTCGACTTCAGCGGCGGCATCATCATGGATGATGATGGTAAGAAGGTGATCTTGCGCATGCGTGGTCTTTGCTCTCAGCTGTTTAGACACTACATACTAAACAAATGAAGTACCAAGTGATTTAAAAGCCAGAGTCATCAGCATACTTCATGATGAGTTTCCCGTTCCAACACGGGATCAGCGCTTCAATGAAGACCTGATGAAGATTCGAATGCGCGAATACTACAAACACAAGCGTTCCGAAGTGCAAAAAGAAATCAAGCATGGGTGGAACAGGCCAGATTGGCTGGCCAAAGAAGATTGGAAGAATGCAAAGAAAGCAGCGCGCGAGAATCCCGACAAGTGGAAGCAATAAAAGGATGCAGCCAGAGCGCGAGTAGAGGCAGGGAGCTCGCACCACTTGGGGAGCGGTGGATGGGCATCATTTGAGGCCGATTTTGTAAGTGTTTTTGCATTGCTCTTTATGTTTGATAGTTTAGGGTTTATGAGTTTTTTAATTCTAACATAATGAAATCTTTGTATGTTTTGACAGTGGTCGATGACAGGACGTGATCCCACACCGTACGAGCGCGAGTACGCAGGCAGGAAGGGCTTAAACGCCCTGATGGACATTCTCAGTTCTCGCGGCGGCATGGTTAGTATTAGGGTTTACTCTTTTCTATTTTTTGTATTGTTTTATAAATGTCGTTATATGTTTATACTTACTGAAAGCTGTCTTATTGTCTTTTTTTGCAAAATCCGACAGATACGCCGCTTGGACGCGATGAGACGTCTGACTAGACGACGTCAGTTTAGCCGTAGCTAGATAGCATTAGTTTAGGGTTTCTCATAGCTTATGTATCATGAGACGGATTTTATACGTCTTTTTGAACCATGTATATTATTACATTTGTCACCGCAGTTCATTTTGCCAATCAATTCTTTATGCTTATGATGTTGTACAATTGTCATTATTACATTTTCCAATCAATTCATTTTTCCTATGATGTGTACAATTGTCAATTTTACGCTTGTCAATTTTGCAAACAATGCGTCTTGTGGGTGACTATTTTGGGTCTATTATCTGCCCTTGCACTTTTTTTTAAAAGTGAATCAAGTACAATATGGTTGATGGGTGGCAGGGCATTCAATGCCCTGTCACCAAAAAAAAATCTCTCGGGCGTTGCTATAACCGTCGCTATTTATGGCTCTGGAGCGTCACTATAGACTTCTGTGTAAACGTCGCTATAACCGTCGCTATGACCGTCGCTATATAGCGACGCCTATAGCGACGCTCTCGTAGCGACGCTATTAGCGACGGTTTTAGCGACGCCGGGGGTTATAAAAACCCAGTGTATTTCCGTCGCTAACAGCGTCACAAGAGCACCCAACCTCTTGTAGTGAGATAGAAAGAGGGAGAGAAAAAGAGAGATAGAGAGGGAGAAAGAGAGGTAGAGAAAGAAAGAGAGAGAGAGATAGAGGGAGAGAGGGAAAGAGGGAGAGATAGAGTGAGAGAGGGAAAGAGAGAAATAGAGGGAAATAGGGATAGGGAAAGAGAGAGAGAGTAGATAGAGAGGGAGAGAAAGAAAGAGAGAGATAGAAAGAGAGGGAGAGAGGGAGAGAAAAAGAGAGAGGGAGAGAGGGAAAGAGGGAGAGCCCATCCCCAAGCTTGGAGGGCATAGGTAGAAGACAATGGGTTCCACTTGTAAAACATGTTGATCTATGTTTTGCAATAACGGGATGAAGCGGCTGCCTCACTTTGTGAGGCCATTCTAGGACATGGTGGATGTCCGTGGGATCTCTCTTGTGGACGTACACGAAGCCCAAAAAAGTGGTGCCCAAGTCCAAAGCCACCATGACCTTAGCCGAGACCTCCATGCCTCGGCAGAAGATGTCGTCCATGTTTGGCTTCTCATCTCTGAGAGTCCTTGCTTTACATGGAGGCGTAGACATGGCTCTGGAATGGAGAGAGAGAGAGAGAGAGAGAGAGAGAGAGAGAGAGAGAGAGAGAGAGAGAGAGAAATAGGATTACTTATTGCATTACATTAGAATTGTAATGTTACGATCAATTGATCACCTAGATGTTGAATTTAGGTGCAGCCAACACAAAACGATGGCTACATTTACAACCTTAACATATATATGTGTACATATATATCTGTTTATGCATGTATGTAGGGACTAAGTACGGGAGCATAGCATCCAAAGGTTAGATGCTTCCTCTTGGGTATAGTCCTTTTTTAATCGTGGCGTTGCGGTCATTGATCCACTCATGCATGGATTACCGCAATGTACCTTTGGTTTTACCACGGTTGAGAATGCGATGATATCTAAAGACGTGCAGTTGACCTTTGGCACTACTAGACTTTACTTAGATTTACTAGTATGCGTATGTATCTACGTGTTTGTGTGCTAATATATATATCCTCTGGGAGAGAATTGTAATGTTACGATCAATTGATCACTTAGACGTTGAATTTAGGTGCAACCAACACAAAACGATGGCTACATTTACAACCTTAACATATATATGTGTGAGCATATATATCTGTTTATGCATGTATGTAGGCACTAAGTATGGGAGCATAGCATTCGAAGGTTAGATGCTTCCTCTTGGGTATAGTCCTTTTTTAATCGCGGCGTTGTGGTCATTGATCCACTCATGCATGGATTACCGCAACGTACCTTTGGTTTTACCACGGTTGAGACTGCGATGATATCTAAAGTGGTGCAGCTCACCGTTGGAACTGCTAGCCTCTACTTAGGTCTAATAGTATGTATATGTATCTACGTGTTTGTCTGGTAATATACTTGTGTACATATATTTAGATGAGTGAGTAGGGTGGAAAGATTAATCTTATATTGCTCTTTGTAATGTAGATGTCAGACGATAGAACAACTAGTGAGGAGCAGCCAACTGGCTCTTCTTTTGGTTCGTTCACATCTCAGGTGGGCTCCCACCCAAGGTGGACATCGCCTCTAGTGGACCCGAGTCTTGAGTCAGTGAGAACAAGCAAAGATATAAATTATGTTTCTACGTAGTTAACCATAAACCATGAGTGTCATAGTTTTTTTTTTTTTGTTACCCCCATCCTACACCTACCCTTCTTAGATTCCTGCACCGGTCGTAGATCCTGACTTACAGTGGGCTATCTCTTTACGAGAGTAGTACCTCCGTTCAACGGAGGATTTTTTTGGCCGCTACACTCCACAGCAACTTGCAACCTACGGCATTTCTCCACAGACTACACCATGGGGGAGTCAGGGAGGGACTCCTTACCTACAGAGCCTCGCACCAACGGCACCTCCCTCTACTCTCCCTTCCTATCGTCCTACTCCTATTCCATCGTAGGGTCCTATTCCCCTTGCATCGCAGGGTCCTACTCCCATGGCATCACAGGGTCCTACACCACTCCATTCCACTCCGGCTTCACCAGAACATCGTCGACGGACTTCCTCTGGCAGCGCACGTCGACGCTTGTCTCAGGGCAGCGAGCGTCGTGAGAGACGAAGCGCCCAATGGATCTTGTGGTTTTGCATGTTTTGGTAGTGCCCGGGGAACGGAGTCCCCACTTTCAGAGCGTGCCGCCCCTGACGTAGAGGATGAGGATACCGACGCACCCGCATCAGACACGCATGGGCGCTACTACAGGGTTAAATATGGCGGGGAGGTTGATTTCGGCACAGCACAGGGCAAGGCATTTTGACGCCATCTACAAATTCTTAAACATTCAACGTATAAGAATTGTTTTATAAAGTTGAGAGACCAACTTCCCGATCATGCACGGTACATTGAGGACGCTCTATTAGCTAGATTTCCAAATGCCCTCGATCAACATTTTTCACAACAATGGTTGGAGGGCTACATAAAGACATCTCTAAAAAACAAGCAGTCCAGTGTGCGGCGCACAACAGCCAACCAGGTTAGAGAGAGAAAAACAAAGAAAGCCACCCCTAGCGATCCGCCTCCTTATCCTTGATAAATGAGGCCAATTTTCCTGTTCCATTCCTCAAAGATCTTCCATTTACCAATGGCCAAGATTTTCTCCTTGCTCTCTTGAATTATCTCTATGAACCTGACACTTTCCAAGGTGTTATCGAAAACCCGGGTGCTCCTAGTCTTCTAGAACTATTTGAAGTAGCATAATCTGATGATTTGTGATGGAATAAGAAGCTCCTAGCTCTTGTGAGCCTCCCCCCCCCCCCCCCCCCCCCCCCCCCCCCCACCCAAAAAAAAGGTCATTCTTTAAAATACCTATCTTCCAAGTCCTTTGGACCCATTTGCAAATCTTTCTTGCCAGGCTACTGATCGTTGGGCATTCCTTGAAGAGATGGGAAAGGTCTTCGCTAGATATTCTCCATTAAGAGCATCTATCAGGGCCAAATCCCTTTGGCCAAAATCTTCACCCCAGTCGGTAATACTCCCCAAAGCACCTTCTAGAGAGGAAGTGTCATAATAATCAATATCTAATTCTCCTAAATGATTTTCTCATATTAAACTGCTCATTTAATGTGGGGAACGCCAGGGGAGAAAAAGCTAGAATATTGGTTAAGCTAGCAGACCGGCCACAGTAGGGATCCAAAGGAGGGAAAATAGGGATCCAAAGGGGGGGCCATCTGCAAAAGAGCCATGTGCAACAATGGGCTAAAAAGACCCTAAGGTTCAGCCCATTAAGACTTCCAAAATGCTAAGGTTCCAAAATTCAAAGGTTGTGTCCAAAGGTCAACCCTAGGGAAAATTGGATGCTTTGTGTGTGCCCTAAAAGTCTTAGCACATCCCTACATGGGAGGGGGCGAGCCCTAAAGGTAGGGGATGAGAGAGAAAGCCACACACACAACCACAAGCTCCCTTTACACAAAGGGAATGAGGGACACATGTCAGCTCCCTAGGCCAGATGCCCACAAGGTGTGCCCAATTTCTATTGGATGACCCTTGAAGTGGACCAATGAGAATTAAGCTAGAGTAAATCTAGTTTAATTAATTTAAAAACATTTAATAAAAGAAACCAATGAGAATTAAGTCTCCTAGAAGACTATTAGGCAGTCTCCCGAGGGGTCCAATGAGCATTCAGGAGCCCCATGGCTTGCCTGATTCCTATTGGCCAGGAGGCAAAGGGGTCCAATGAGAGTTTAGTTTAATTATTTAATTACCTAAAGCTCTCACAAAAGGGGAAAGGGGGACACATGTCAGAAGGCTATCACTTATGATGCTTAATTGTAATTGGCTTGACTTGGGGAGGGCCAATGAGGCTTCAGCAAAAGCAATTAGCAAGAGGGATCGCCCAAGAGAGAGAGGGGGCTGATTTTTGCAAGGCATTATCACACACACACACACACACACACAAGCTCATGTGTGAAGAAAGAGAAGACTATCTCTTCCCAAGCTTTAATGGAGAACTCATCACCTACTCCAAGCTTGTGAGATAGAAGCCTATATCAACACTCTCTTGGCATGTGGATGCAAATCCAACCAAGAGCCAAGCTTCAATGCATGCTCATCTCCTCTACCAAGCTAATTACTAAGCTAAGCTATGCTACATATGAGTGATTATGTGAGGAGATGTACATCTTTCTCGTAAGATACTCCTTCTTCCTCTCAATCTACTCTCATACCCTGCTAGCTCTCACCATCTTCGAAGGTGTGTGAGGTCTTGGGTCTGAGAATGGGGATAATTCAAGTTGTGTTTGTTAAGTGTTTTGCTTAGTGCATGAAGCTTCCATCTTCATTGCACTAGCTAGTCTTGAAGGAGCACAAAGAATTGTACTGTACAATGTCTCTCTTGATGGGAGAAACCATAATACAAAGCCTTTTGGAGGGGGGACCGGCTCCATGAAAATCCGGTCCTCAACTGTTGTCAATAGCTTAATTTCTCTCTCTTTTGAAAGTATTGTCGATGCTATCTAACTAGGTGTTATGCTTTTTGTTGCTCTCTCCACCCAAGCACTCTTGTAATTCTCATTAGGAATCTATTCTGATGAAATGCCGACTATGTTCATGCTAATTTCCGCTACACATAAGTTATTAGGCCATTAAATGTTACATTGGTATCAGAGCTCAAGGTTTCTCTTTTCTTGCTCAAGAAGGGAGATCCTCAAGCTAGCTACAAATGGTTGGTATTATTAATTGCCTGTGAGTAAGTAGAATAGGGATTTTTCAGCCTTCAGTGCGCCTGCCTTCGTGCAGTTAACGGGGCATCACCGTCGAGAGCTATGGTCTTAATAGTGGAGTCCTACGGGGCTTGCCTACGGCTTAACCACTATTGAGCTATTGGAAGCTTGATAGGAGCCGGTGCTGTTTTGGTGTCGAAAGACCCTCTCTTCTATTCCTTGCAATTAATGGTATTCGAGCCGCGGGTACAGTAGCTTGAGTGCTTTTTTAAAGGGTTAAAGAGTAGTAGCAACTAGGGCTTGAAGTGCCAAAGTATACCTAAAAAGTTTACACCTAAAAGTTGTTAGAATGGCTGACAATAGTAAAGAGAGTGAAATTAATGTTGATAACTTTGATTTTGCTCATGAGCAAGCTACTAATGATGCTTCAATGCTTGTTAACTATCTTGTTTCTAGGCTTCAACAAGCCATGGGCAATCCATCTCTCCAAAGTGAAGTGCAATGGCAGCTCCGAGCTCATGGGATTCTCCAAGCTCATCACCATGACGAGAGAACACCTAGGAAGCCTCCTTGTGAGACTACCAAAAGAGGTCTCTCTCCGATTCGGGAAGAAGAAGAGAATCCATATGAAGGGATCAAGAATTTACTTCTTGATGATGCATCTCCTTTCCAAAGGAGAACTCAAGAGCCTCCACTAAAGGAATGAGAAAGAAGCGAATCTCCCGCCACCTCGGCGGAGATGGCTCCACGAAGACGACGGGCTAAATTCTCTCCATCACCACCAAAGCGGAGAAGACCATCACGCTCTTCTCCATGCCATAATTCAAAGAGGGATGATAAAAAGCAAGAGAAGAAAAAGGCGAGAAAGAGGACACCCTCTTCTCCATCTTCTTCATCCTCTTCCTCTAATGAAAGCTATGGTGAAGACGACAAAGATCAAGACAAGAAAAAGGCGAGAAAGAGGTCACCCTCTTCTCCACCTTCTTCAAATTCTGCACCTTCTGAAGAAAGTGATGGTGCAACCTTTGAACCATCAAAAAGAAGAGGCCATACGAAATCCTATACCGCATGGAAGAGGTCGTCCAGGTTGAAGAAATTCAAAGAGGGAGGGAAGAGCATCTCTTTCCTTACCTATGATGGTACCTTTGGTGCTACGGACAAAGTCTTGGCATTTATCCAACAATTCGATGCGGCGTTTGGAGATGAGGGCTTCACGGAGTCCTCTAAGCTACACCATGTAGCTATGCACTTTCAAAAGTCCGCCAGACAATGGTGGTCTAGCCTACGAGCCAACAGTGAAGCTCCACGAACATGGAAAGCTTTAAGACCTTCCATTATGAAGAAGTTTTTGGCCACCGATGCCAAAGACAAAGTACTCACCGAATGGCGAAGCTTAAAGCTCTCTCCCAATGAATCTATCCACAAATATGTAGATAAGTTTTGGGACCTACAACTCAAAGCCACTGTCTTCAAAAAGTTGGATTTTGGAGAGCAAAAGCAACAATTTTGTGCGGGCTTAACCGAAGAAATGGCGGAGTATGTCAACTCCCAAAGACCACGTACCATATCGGCGGTAATACACCACACTATGGTCGCCTCTCGAATCAATTTCCAAACGGGGACAAAAAGAAATAATAAGCCCCCGGAAAACAAGGGTTCCAATGAGCCTAAGGGGAAGGACAATGTCCAAAAGTCTCCTAAGGGCAACTCCAACAAAGCTAAAGAGAAGGGAGTTTACAAAGGTAAGAATAAACTCTCTCCTGAAGAGCTTGAGCGTTATCGTAAGGATAACTGGTGTTTCAAGTGTGGCGAACAAGGGCATGCGTACCGCGCTTGTCCCCAAAAGAACAACCGCCAAGATCCTCCTAGAGCTTCCTTGGTTGAAATCCAAGAGGAGGATACTCACCAAACTCACCACAAAGGATCTCCTCTATGCCATGCTTGGGGAAAGGTAAGAGAACATGATGCTTTTATTCTCTTTGAGCCTGGTTCTACTCACAATTTTATATCTATAGAGTTGGCCACCAAGCTAGGAATACAATCCTACGAGATGGGAGATGTCCTACCCGCAGACAGTGCCTTCAAGGGGCAAGAAGCTTCAGTCACTCCCTTAATCGAGAAATTGAGGCTTCATGTCCAAGGCTATGTGGACAAAGAGGACTTCTTTATCTCTCCTCTCAAGCATGAGGATGTAATCCTAGGGGCACCATGGTTTGACCACCTGGCTACCGATGTTAAATTTCCTGAAAGGAGAATCTCCTTTAAGTTCAGGGAAAAAGACATGTATATAGATGCTAAGGAAATGGGTAACACCATCCCCATTGTACATACACCAGCTTTCAACAAGTCAATAAAGAGCTCTATTTCCGTGTACATGATTTTTGTTAAAGACTCTCAAAATGAACCTAATGCTTTAGCAAAAGAAAATAAAAGCAACGAAAAGGAATTAGAGTTATCCAATTTTCTCAAGGGGTTTCAAGATGTTTTTATTGACGACATCCCTTGTGAGCTACCTCCTAAATGAGGTAATGATGACCATGCAATTGAACTTCTTCCAGGAAGTTCACCGCCTAATAAACCTCCTTATAGAGTTTCTCAAGCTCAACAAGAGGAGATTATGCGGCAAGTGCATGAGTTAGTTGAGAAGGGTATGGTTAGGCCAAGCTCATCTCCATTTTGCTCACCTGTGCTATTAGTGCAAAAGAAAGACGGCACATATAGTATGTGTGTCGACTATAGAGCACTAAATAGGATCACTATCAAGAATAAGTTTTTCGTTCCCCGGGTAGAAGACCTATTTGATAAGCTACAAGGATTGACCTACTTCAGTAGGGTTGACCTAAAAAGTGGCTATCATCAAATAAGGATAGTTGATCAAGACATTGTAAAGACTGCATTTCGTACTACATTTGGTCTTTACGAATACATTTTCATGCCTTTTGGTTTGACCAATGCACCAGCCACATTCAACCGCTTGATGGAGAAGCTGTTTAGGCCTCATTGAACCTTCATTGGAGTGTTCTTTGATGATATTATCATCTACTCTAATCCATTGGAAGAACACAAGCAACACCTCCAGGTAATATTTCAAGTTTTAAGAGAGAATAAACTTTATGTTAATCGAAAGCAAAGTGAATTTTTCTTGCAAGAGATTCAGTATTTAGGTCACATTATCTCTCAAGATGGCATCCAAATGGATCCATCCAAGTGAGAGGTAATAAAAGGATGGCCTAAACCAAGGAATCTTCATGAACTACGAAGCTTCATAGGTATGTGTGCATACTATAGACGCTTCATAGAAAAGTTCTCACAAATTGCGGGACCATTACATGACCTAACAAAGAAAAGCGTTAGGTATACATGGTCTGCTAAGGAGAACAATGCTTTCAAAAAGCTTAAAGAAAAGCTTATCTCTCAACCTATGATTACACTACCGGATCTCTCAAAACCATTTGAGGTCCAATGCGATGCTTGTGGTGATTGCCTTGGAGCTGTTTTGCTCCAAGAAGGGCACGCCATAGGCTATGAGAGTCGAAGGCTCGACCCTGTTGAGCAAGCTCTAGGCATATATGAAAAGGAACTCCTTGCAGTTCTACATGCCTTAGACTCATGGAAGCACTATTTATTGGGGACTCCTTTCATTCTGCGAACGGATCACCAAAGTCTTAAGTACTTCATGACGCAGACCAAGCTCTCTGACAAACAAATGAGGTGGGCAAATTTCCTTTCGCAATTTCATTTTCATATTGCTCACATTGCTGGCAAGCATAATCAAGTAGCTGATGCACTCTCAAGACGGTCGAGAGTGAATGCGGTTTCCATAGCAACTCACAATGATCTATCTTCAATGATAGATGAGTATGCTATTGATCATGATTTAAGAGATGTGATTTCAGCCCTTGCATTAGGGAAGAAAGAAGAACCATTTACTTTACAAGATGGTTATCTTCTCTATGGCAATAGACTATGTGTTACTAACTCACTACGTGAGAAAGTAATGTATGAATCTCATGCTCCACCTTATGCGGGGCATAGAGGGATTTAGTCTACCTTAAAGGGAATTGAAACATATTTCTATTGGCCTACCATGAAAGTGAACATACAAGAGTATGTTTCCAAATGTGTGGTATGCCAAAAGACAAAATTTGATAGAGGGAAGCAACTTGGATTGCTTCAACCCTTGCCAATCCCTAATTCACCATGGGAGAGCATATCCATGGATTTTATCTTTGGATTGCCTAAGTCTATCCATGGGAATACAGGAATATGGACGATAGTAGACAGGTTTAGTAAACAAGCTCATTTTATACCTGTCAAAAAGACTATCAAAGCCCATCAAATGGCAGCCCTCTTTATTTCACAAATTTTCAAGTACCATGGCTTGCCCATGTCCATAGTGTCGGATAGAGATCCTAGAATGACCAGTAATTTCTGGAAGGGTCTCTTTGAGAATTTAGGAACAAGGCTAAACTTCTCTTCGGCCTATCATCCACAAACTGATGGCCAAAGTGAAATAGCTAACCTAACCATTCTCGATCTACTAAAAGCCTATGTAATGGAAGTAGATCAAAGATCCCAATGGGAGAAGTACTTACCCTTAGTGGAGTATGCTTACAATAACACTGTACATACTTCCACGGGAAAAGCACCTTTCGAGGTAATTGAGGGAAGATCAAAAAGTACCTTGCTACTTAAGGTACATGGGAAGATCTTCGCTGCAGATGAGTATAGCCGAGACCTACAAGAATCTTTCCAAAAGATTAAGGATGCTATCTCTATCTCATAGCAAAGGCAAAATACTGCTATTGACAAGCACAGAAGAGCCCAAGCCTTTAAAGAAAACTATTGGGTCTTGTTAAAGTTTCCCAAGGCTCGATTAAGGCACACAACGGGCAAGAATCCTACGGGTCACCAGAAGTACTATGCTAAACTAGCAAAAAGGTACTATGGTCTCTTTCAGATTCTTAGGCCAATCAATGAGATGGCCTATCAACTCAAGTTGCCCAATCATTGGCTCATACACAATGCTTTTCATGTGAGCCTATTAAAGCCTTACAAAGGAGAGCCACCTCAAGAACCAACTATTGAAGACCCACCGGAGATCGAGGACCAAGAAGAGGTGCTTCAGCCCGAGTCCATTCTCCGACATGAAGACAAGGTACTAAGAGGCGGTAAGACTATCCGACGATATCTTATTAAGTTTAAGAATTATCCTTTTGAAGATGCTAAATGGATGCAAGGCATACAATTAAAGGATAACCTAAACCTTGTCAATGCTTACAATGCTTCCCAAGAGTAAGCAAATGTACAAAATGTTAAAAATGAACAAATTTTTTTTCTTATAAGACTCTCTTTTTCTTTATTTGTGCACAAAAATGAAGTAGTATGCATGCTTAGATAAAGTTTGCGGAGACGACGTCTCCCAAACACCAAGTAGAGCTTGTCACTCTACTATGGAAGACTGATAGGACTAATGTGCAGACATGCTTGCGGCAGCCTCAGGCTCTCAAGCGCCAAATGGACTAGTCATCCATTGTGGAATGATGTCGTAGGGTAACATAGGGATCCTCTACCCGCTAAGAAAAGGACTCATGAACATGCTTTATCTTCTCTACACCATAGTCGAGGACGACTATGATTTCAAGAGAGAGGTAATGTCATAATAATCAATATCTAATTCTCCCAAATGATTTTCTCATATTAAACTGATCATTTAATGTGGGGAAGGCCAGGGGAGAAAAAGCTAGAATATTGGTTCAGATAGCAGACCGGCCACAGTAGGGATCCAAAGGAGGGAAAATAGGGATCCAAAGGGGGGGCCATCTGCAAAAGAGCCATGTGCAACAATGGGCTAAAAAGACCCTAAGGTTCAGCCCATTAAGACTTCCAAAATGCTAAGGTTCCAAAATTCAAAGGTTGTGTCCAAAGGTCAACCCTAGGGAAAATTGGATGCTTTGTGTGTGCCCTAAAAGTCTTAGCACATCCCTACATGGGAGGGGGCGAGCCCTAAAGGTAGGGGATGAGAGAGAAAGCCACACACACAACCACAAGCTCCCTTTACACAAAGGGAATGAGGGACACATGTCAGCTCCCTAGGCCAGATGCCCACAAGGTGTGCCCAATTTCTATTGGATGACCCTTGAAGTGGACCAATGAGAATTAAGCTAGAGTAAATCTAGTTTAATTAATTTAAAAACATTTAATAAAAGAAACCAATGAGAATTAAGTCTCCTAGAAGACTATTAGGCAGTCTCCCGAGGGGTCCAATGAGCATTCAGGAGCCCCATGGCTTGCCTGATTCCTATTGGCCAGGAGGCAAAGGGGTCCAATGAGAGTTTAGTTTAATTATTTAATTACCTAAAGCTCTCACAAAAGGGGAAAGGGGGACACATGTCAGAAGGCTATCACTTATGATGCTTAATTGTAATTGGCTTGACTTGGGGAGGGCCAATGAGGCTTCAGCAAAAGCAATTAGCAAGAGGGATCGCCCAAGAGAGAGAGGGGGCTGATTTTTGCAAGGCATTATCACACACACACACACACACACAAGCTCATGTGTGAAGAAAGAGAAGACTATCTCTTCCCAAGATTTAATGGAGAACTCATCACCTACTCCAAGCTTGTGAAATAGAAGCCTACATCAACACTCTCTTGGCATGTGGATGCAAATCCAACCAAGAGCCAAGCTTCAATGCATGCTCATCTCCTCTACCAAGCTAATTACTAAGCTAAGCTATGCTACATATGAGTGATTATGTGAGGAGATGTACATCTTTCTCGTAAGATACTCCTTCTTCCTCTCAATCTACTCTCATACCCTGCTAGCTCTCACCATCTTCGAAGGTGTGTGAGGTCTTGGGTCTGAGAACGGGGATAATTCAAGTTGTGTTTGTTAAGTGTTTTTCTTAGTGCATGAAGCTTCCATCTTCATTGCACTAGCTAGTCTTGAAGGAACACAAAGAATTGTATTGTACAATGTCTCTCTTGATGGGAGAAACCATAATACAAAGCCTTTAGGAGGGGGGACCGGATCCATGAGAATCCGGTCCTCAACTGTTGTCAATAGCTTAATTTCTCTCTCTTTTGAAAGTATTGTCGATGCTATCTAACTCGGTGTTATGCTTTTTGTTGCTCTCTCCACCCAAGCACTCTTGTAATTCTCATTAGGAATCTATTCTAATGAAATGCCCACTATATTCATGCTAATTTCCGCTACACATAAGTTATTAGGCCATTAAATGTTACAGGAAGATCTTCATATCTTGCGGTCAGTGCGAGCATGAGATGTTCTTCTTGCCAATTCATGCCCCACTACTTGTTCAAATGAGAGAACCAATCCAACGTCATAAGTGTGTGGTATACTTCTTTTGTTCGAGGCTTAGAAAATTGTGTGTCATTTGGCCAACGCCATGCTTTCCACTCAAATATGGACTTTCAATCCCATCGAGTTTGAATTGGATAACCCTTTGGTATGTACTTTTCCACCGGTTATTGCCATAGTCCCACAGTTGGACCAAACGTCGGATTCCTTTTTTATTGATATTTCTTGCAGATTCCCTCCATTATGGATTTAGAGATAAGATCCCCATCTTGGAAAGCCAAGGGGTCCAATGAGGTATAGAGTTGTGAAAGTATCTTGCCAGTCCTCCCCACTCCAGAGATTCCACTGCTGTGTTATATTTTTGAGCAAGTTCGCCTTCCCCCCTCCCCCAAGCTTCAGGCCAGCCCATGGAGGGGCCAACATTTTGTCTTGTACCTCGAGTCCATCCCACGGAGGGCCAACATTTTGTCTTGTACCTCGAGTCCACCTTGCAAGTTAGCTTGGACCTATCCATCAAGGCCTAGGTCATCACATCCCAAGATTGTTCATGCTTCCCAAGTACAGCCACAAACTTAGCACACTGGGCCTCGGCATGGATACTAAGATCAAGATTCTTGAGACCACCCTGATCGAGAGGTCTCGCAACTGTTTCCCAGCTAGCCCACTGCTAGGGTGTCCCGTCTTTTGTATTTTTTTTCCATAAAAATCTTTTAACCGATTTAATAAACTCTTTCCAATTACTTTTGGCAAGCTTGAGCATCGGACCATTGAAAGATATGTATGTGAGTAGGAATGGGTTGATCACTTTCACCAGGGATTTAAAATTCACGTAATCACTCAAAATGACATTAGAGTGAACATCTAATTGGTAAGGTGAATCTTTTGTTAACCGATTTAATAAACTCTTTCCAATTACTTTTGGCAAGCTTGAGCAGCGGACCATTGAAAGCTATGTATGTGAGTAGGAATGGGTTGATCACTTTTACCAGGGATTTAAAATTCACGTAATCACTCAAAATGACATTAGAGTGAACATCTAATTGGTAAAGTCATGCATTTATATTATTGGATGAAGGGGGAAGAAACCAATTTTGAAAAACTCCAATTTATATGGTTGTTAACTTAATTAACACTTTGTGATCACGTAAAATTTTTGAGTGATTACATAAGTATTAAATCCTTGAAGTCTTTCACTCTACTCAAGAAGGGAAGGAGCACGTACTCCCATCTACGCATCTTGCATCTTATCTTCTCCATGACCCATGTGAATTTTTTCTTGTGTGTTATATCTATCCCCAGTGGGGCTCCCAAGTGACAGAAGATTTTCCTTTTGATACTAACTCCCAAGAGCACATAGAGGGGTTGAATGAGTCGCTCTCCATAAGAGAGATCAATCTTTTGATTTTTCAATACTGCACTTCGAACCTGATGCTATGGCATACATATGCACTATCTCCAAACCCTTTCTAGTAACCAGGGGGCATGCTTTAAGAAAGAGTAATGAGTCATCCATAAACAGCTTAGCAAGAAGTTGGTTGTTTTAGGCAGAGAGAGTCCTTGAATCTCCCCTCTTGCAGCACCATCCTCGAGCATTGTCACCAAGGGATGAGACCCTAGGGCAAACATCAGAGGGGTAAGAGGGCACCCCTGTTTGATGGACCTCTTGACCTCAAATGCTCCCTTGATTCTTTAAATAAAGAGGAGCTTCAAATGACTACCCTGCACCTAGAGCGCTCATTAGTCGACACATGCGAGGCCCAAAGCCCAAAGATTTCATGACATCTTTAATGAAAGACCACATGATCTGGTAGTAGGCTTTGTCAAGATCTAGCTGGAGCAAGACACACTCTTGCTTAGTGAAGTTGGCATACTCAATGCCGACCGTTGCTGCCAAACTATTATCATATATTGTCCTTAGCTTGATAAATCCATGCTGGTGGGGAGTGAACACTTTGTCCAAGAGGGGAGAGAGCATGAGGGCAACCATTTTTGCAATGATCTTGTAGGAAACCAACATCATGGCTACGGGGTACCAGTGTTTCAATTGAGAGAAGCACACTTGCTTCGGGATAGGTTTGATGAGGCCCATTTTAATGCTTGAGTCTAATATGCCCTCAACGAGAGCTTGGTTAGCCATGAACTTGATCGGAGACTTTAGCTCATCCCAATATTATTTAAAGAAATCAAGCGTCATCCCGTCCCACCCAGGGGATCTCTCTTTACCCAAGGCTTGTAGTGCAAGCGAACATTCCTCCTCTGTAAACTACCTTTCCAGGAGGTTGACGTCAGAGATTGAGACCATTTTTTAAACACTTCCAAGGAGAGTAGTTATGGCTTCATCCACTTTTGGATACCGGGCTTTAGTCTATCGAATGACCTGTTGCAGGTGATCAAGCATCATATGTGCCATTTTATCCGAGTCCTGCACCTCATGACCTTCCCCCGTCGGTGAGCGAGTGAACTATGCCTTGATTTATCTTTACTTTGAGGGCTCTAAAGAAGTGCGTTTGGTTAGCTTCTTCCGGTTGGAGATAGGTTTCTGTGGATAGAATTTTGGCCTTCCTCACCTCCTCCATTCGGAAGTCGGTCAAGTCTCCCTTCTATGCTCCGCTTCAGAGGCAGATCCTTTCTTGTTTCTTGGAGTTTAAGAGCTGAAATTCTTCGGAGTGCTGCTTTAGTTGCCCCTCACGAAACTTCTTCCTTTTAGGGCATGTAGTTTTGATTGCTTTCTGAATATTCTTAGCAAAAGTATCCCAAGCCCTAGGACTAGTCATAAGCACATCTTTATGGAGCTTGCTTATAGCTTTCAATGCCAGTCTTTTGAAGAGAGGGTCTTTGAACATGCAATCCCCTGTCGCAAGCATCTTATTAGACCCTTGTGAACGGTGATCTTCTTCATTTGCTTTCTTAAGTTTTATGCTTAGAGGTAAGTGATCCGATAGGCACTGGAAGGATACCACCTTCATGTCAAGCAATGAAGGTAACCAGTCTGCTTGATGGGAGCAGTAGCAGCGATCAAGTCAAGATGCCGTGCCAATGCCAATCATCCATTGGACCAAAAATCTTCTACAACATTGTCCATGCAGTAGATGCAAATTGAACATCATCTAGATAATAGATAAAATTATCATCCAAAGCTATTAAGATAATATTGAGGGCTTGCTTATCTTAAAATTGTTGTTCTGCAGACATAGCTCAATTGATAGTAGCAGAAACTTCAACCTCATCTATTCTGAGAGGCTTTGCAACATCCCATAAAGTCCTTTGCATAAGGTCACCTTTAATCTTCACTTTTCAAGTATGAAAGCTAGTCCCAATAAACTTGTCAATATTTGAATTCATCTCAAAATACCGTCAAGCTTTGACAAATCTTTTGAAGTCGAATATGCTAAAATCGGATCTAGATTTCAAGACTCAAGGAATCGATAATTCAGTAAAATGTTTTTTGTCAATGAGGAATCCCCGATGTGTCAAGCAACTCATGAGCCAAAGTGAAAAAATTGTCTGTTTATTCTTGTGCAAGGCCAAAACTTCAAAATAGAGTGGCCATATGTTTAAAATAGGTTGTTTAATGTGAGCATAAGTCAAGGCAATTTCTTAGCAGTGTGAAGAACAAAGAGTGCTTGTCAAATTGGTTCAATACCAGGTCAATTTGAAGAAGCCATAGTGTTGAAAATACCTTCGTATGCTAGGGCAACCCGATTGACCTATGCTTGTAGGTTTTCACACAGGTTGGCTTCCTCTTCTTCTCCTTTACAAGGTTGGCTTCCTCCTCTTTTCCCATGGGTTGTTCTCATGGAGGCAAATGGCTATGGAGTATGTCATGGGGAAAATGACTAAGTGACCAGAATTTGAATTGGTACACAATAAATAACTAATCCTCTCCATTAACAAAAGCTTCTTTGCATGGTTTTAAATAAGCTTGTGTCTCATGCATGCATTGCCTACTTTCTAAAAGGAGTGGTAGACTATTCTAAGTGATTTTTAGTGGCTACTATTTATCATGCCCTTGATGAGCTCCATAGTTGGTGGATGCCCTTGATTTCACCAACATGCATGAGGGCCATCACCCCATGGGTGAAAAATTTACACTTAGCACAATGAATTAACATAGTTTTCTGGTCTCCATGATGAGTTGACATGACATAGGACACAAAATTCAAGCATGTTCCTTTGGAGAAACAAGGACACAAGGTGGAGTTTAGCCTCTAGTCTCAAGGTCATGATATAATTGTGTTTCTCATCTAGTATTGTGCAATGTATGATTGAAAGTGGTAGGTCCTTCATTCAAATAGACAGTACAAAATTCACTGTCTTTCAGGACCGATGGTACACATCATGATAAGTTTCTTCTGGTCCCATAGTCATATTTGGCCTTTGAGGATGATAACGAAATCTATGTATCTGTAGCTATTGCCGAGTTACTTCTATGCTATCTATAACCATCTGTAATCTATGCTACCGACAGAGAGAGAGAGAGAGAGAGAGAGAGAGAGAGAGAGAGAGAGAGAAGAAGAAGAAGATGATCAAGGAGAAGAAGAGAGTATTTAATATAGGAGGAACAATTTTAAGAGATGGACTGTGTGTGTGTGTGTGTGTGTGTGAGAGAGAGAGAGAGAGAGAGAGAGAGAGGAAAAAAAGACCAAGTGAAAATCCAAAGCAACGAGACTCTAGTGTGCAAGACCAAAAAAAAAGAAGTCTTTGGACTTTACATAGATAGATGGGTCGAGATTTGTCTTGGAGGGATTTTGTATGTTTGTGAAAATGATTTTTCCCCAACACTGGCTAGAATCTTTCAATTATTTTGAGCAAGAAGAGTAATAAAGAATGTTGGCGTGACCCATTGATTTATATTGTGGGTGGCAAAGAGCCAGAGCATAAGTCGTGGTCATGGAATCAAGGTGGGTCGCAAAGAGCTAGAGCATAAGTCGTAGTCATGGAATCAATGTGGGAGCATGTGAAGACATGGGGTGACACCGTCCCACTCCTAAAGAGTTGTGTGTACGAAGGGCTTGAGAGGCTATGTGTGAGTGTGTGTGTGTGTGTGTGTGTGTGAGAGAGAGAGAGAGAGAGAGAGTAGGTGTGTGGAGAGATGTTACTAACAGATAGAGGCTAGAGAGAGAGAGCGCTATGGCCGCTTCATCATGGCAGAGCTTGAGCGTGTGGCGACAGCGCATCCGGGCGAGGAGTATGGCGAAGGGATGGAAGAAGGCGTGGGTGGAGAAGGTGGGGTGGTGGGTGGTCGGGGTGGGGGCAGTGGTGGTGGCTGCGACTCTAGCGGCATTGCTGCCCATGCTGCTGCTAGGCGGGCTAGCGCTGCTGGTGATGGCCTTCCTCATCGTCACCATCTCCGCCCTCGTCTGCGTCGGCGTCACCCTCTATTTTCTCTCTCGCTCTCACAATCAATCAAGGTTGATCCCACTTTCTTTTCTTCTCTCTCGTTTTCTTTTTTCTGAAAACCTACACATAAAAGTATTAGAGGTGAAGTATTAGTGGTAAATTGAGTATATTTGAAGATTTTTACACTAAATTGATCTAATTTTTTTGGGTTTTCTCACCTTCAAATTAAACATCCAAAGACAAATTTCAAAATTTGTAGGTGGGATTACCTCCACACTATCTCGCACGGGCATGCTCAAATGGGATCGACGACTTAGGTGATCTGGGCAGGCTTGTAAATTCGGGCAATGGTCCTTCTTAATTAACATGTCTCGAGGTCAAGATAGATTCATGAGATCTCGGGATTGTTGCTTTGATGTCCCTCACAATTGTGAGTGTGGCAAAAAAAAGAAAAAATTGTACAAAGGGATCTCAAGCTCGTGTCGAGCCTTGAGGGTTTTCGTAATATATCAAAAAACTACCATGTTTCACTAGGAGGTGCAAATCTACCCATAACTAGGCTAGCCTTAGTCCACCTAGATAGCGTTGATGGCCTTGTACCAATTGTCTGAGTTCTTCCCTTTACCAATGGATACAATCCATTCCCTGCTTTCTTGCATGATCTCTGTGGAAGTAACAAAAGCCATATCATTCTCAAAGAGACGACAATTCTTGGCCTTCCATATTTGCTTAAAACAGGAGAATCTAACAACTTGTATCAAACAAGTACTGGTTGGTTCTTCCTCCTCATCCCTCCTAGGAACATGTCATTTTTGAAGATTCTTGTTTTCTAGGTCCTTTGTATCCATTTTCACGTCTTCCTTGCCATGCCACTTATAGTAGGACACTGCTTGAACAAATGCCTTACGAGGCATTTTGCACCCTGAGCATTTGCCAGATCCAATCCCTTTGGCAAGAACCTTAACTCCTATTGGGAGAGCCCCCCATAACACCTTCCAAGAGAAAGATTTTTATCATCAACGGCCATTGCGGGCTCCATATGCTACTTTTGCAACCACCACCCATCTTGCCTCCGGCCGTTGCTTCGCCCAGAGCTTGTTGAGAGAGGTGAGCTAATCGGACGAAATGAATGGGGAAAATTATAAAAAAACAATGGGCAAAAGTCTAAAAAGCCCATTTGAAGAATTTTACAAGTGCGTGCCAAAGCAAGGTAATTCACCAAGCTTTGAAAAAATAAAAACTCTTTTAAAGAATGTAGAGATTAAAAGTAGCAGGTGCGGCAATTGGTGACTAAAATGTAAGGTCTAGCTTGAATGCTCTCTCTCTCTCTCTCTCTCTCCCTCTCACTCACAAGACTTGAAGGCTTGAAGGTCTTGAGTTCAAGACTCGTTGGATAGATCTTTGAGGTCTCTTGGGATAGCTTAAAGATCTTCTCTCTCTCTCTCTCTCTCTCTCTCTCTCTCTCTCTCTCACTCACACACACACACACACACACACACACACACACACACACACACACAGGCAAGACTTGCTAGCCACTCAGAGGAATGTTCTCATTGTGCCACTAAAAATGAAGTCAAGCTCAACATTTTGTTGATTTTGTAGGGCATCTCAACCCCAAGGGTTCACAGGCACATCCTTTCATGTGTTTCAACCGACGACGACTCCAAGTCAAGGCTAATCGGCGATATTACAACACGCTTTCACCGATGCAAGTAGATGTATCCTATGTCCTAAGCATATTTGGATCATGGAAATAATAACCACCTTGAGAGATGGCAAAAAGAAAAATTTCAAAAGTATATTAAAGCCTCATACTTTTTCACATTATTTTTCCTTACTCTGTTTCATCTTCTAGTACAATATTATGTTTTTATAGTTCTCGAGGCTAGAAAAATACATTTTTCCTAACCAACGAAAATAAGGGCAAACTTGAAATTCTGCGGGTTTTTAGGTCAAAATTTGAAGCTTTTGCCGGTAATTACACTAAAACTTGGGTAAACATTCCGGTTTCTTAAAGGCAAGCTCAAAATCTAACCCGGATCTTACAATTTTAGTCGACTAAAGTACACTAGACCCCGGTTTTCTTCTAACATTGCAAGTCGAGGGCATAGACATTGGTGGTCTTCTACTTCTGAGCCTACACTCACATGTCTCGATTTGTAGTGTAAATTTCATCACTAAAAATGAAAAATCCGTGGTCAGTTGAAATTGCATTGGACCGTAATTTTAAAGGTAAAAAGTTGGGTATTTTCGTTAGAAATCTGTACTAAGGATAAAGGGGGAGGGAATTCCGGTTCCCCCTCCTTGCCACACGTCAAAATTTCCTTCAAGCGATTGGTGTGGCTTGCAGCTCCGGGAACACACACACACACACACAGAGAGAGAGAGAGAGAGAGAGAGAGAGAGAGAGAGAGAGAGAGAGAGAGAGAGAGGCGGGCGAAGCCTGCCGGCTGTACTAGTCCCAATATAAACCTTCCAATTATCCAGCATAAATCCTAGTGTTCTAAAATTTATTATTTCATTATATGAAGACATTGTAGATGCATGCCCTGAATATACATACATACAAATCTACATATCAAGTAAAAAGAGGTATCAATTTACATATCTAAAAAGACTCTAAATCTTCAAAAACATATTTCCTGGAGGGGAGAATTCAAAAAAGAGAGAAATTAAATTTTAAGCCTTAAGTAAACTTGACCATCTTTCTAATTTGCAACTTTTTAAGGTCCTTATAAATGTTGGACATTGATATTTTGTTAAGACATAATTTCCAAAAAAGAGGTTTTCAACATATATTTGAAATAGACCAGCTATTTTCTAATTGTAGATATGTCTCGAGATCAAGATTTTGCGAAAAAATCCTTTTTGTTTTTTGCAAAACTCACAATGGTGAGTAGGCGATATTAGAGCATAACCAAAAAATTACAAAATTCTTGGCATGCTCGTGACGAACCGTGACAGCTTCAAAGGGTCATAGATACATCGGCATGTCAATGTTGGGAGAAATTTCTTATAAATTAATTGAGCCATATTTTTCTCATTCATTTTACTATGTAACTCTCAGTACATAAAAAAGGCTCTCAAACTCTCAATGCGCACTTCTTTTGAATGAGAAACCGCCTCTTCATAAAGGAATTACTATTTTATTGTAATAAATAAGATGTCTTATATTGCATTGCATTGTTGCTTTTTCAATACAATATCTATAGACACTTTCAATAACTCATTATGTAATGAATAAGTAATGAAAAATATTTACATTATGAAGCACAGCGTCAAATTTAAATGTTTTTTTATTCTTTTGTAAAGAAACTCTTTTTGGGATCAAAGTATGGCATAAACATGCATACATCAACTTTTCCATGCTAAAGTTGAGGTGATGAATCTAGTTGTTGAGAATTTTTGGTGTAAATGTGGTATCTTTTTTTTAATCTTTCAATAAGGAATAGATTGTCAAGAGAAGAATTGCATCCATCTTTATTATTCATGACATAAAGATGGATGCAATTATTATTGCCACACTGGTGAATTCCCTTGTTGCTTGTCTTCCCACGACACTATATGACACGGGGTATTTAATGAATCTTGAGCGATGGGATCGATGATGGATAAGAATTTGCATGGATCCTGAGGGGGATGGAAGGCCCACAAATTTTCTGTGGCATTTCAAGACCCCGTGAGATATAGTGTTGAGGCCGTATTAATCAATAAGAAAAATGCACCCATGCCCCCCTCCCCCCCCCCCCAAAAAAAATAAAAATAAAAAATAAAATAAAAATGTTCGCACACCTAGCCTAGCACCTACTGCCATTTGGAGCCTGCTACCTTAGCTAGTTGTGTCACATATAATCCTACTGCTAGGTGTTGCCATTTCTCAATGGCCAACCCTTGCATGACAGTACACTCTTTTTGCTTTTTCTCAATAAGGAGACATCATCTGTTGAGATTCTCAGTAATGAGCAAAAACCAAAATCGTGCCTCCCTATTTTTCTCTTACTTGAGCTTTTTGAGCACCATCTGCTCAGCACTACCTAGTGCACTAGTAGGCATGAGCAACTTGCATCTTCCTTGCCGCCTACTGCCTATGTGTGCATAGAAGAAGGTAGGGATGGATGCAATAAGAATTGTCCATAGCTCTCTATCCTCCTGCACCTCTTGGGCATCCAAGCTAGCTACAAATCATCCGTACCGAATATGATCAACCGACAATGATTCAAAACCCTTGCAAGACCTTTTGCATGTAGAGAGACTAAGACTTCTGAATCTCTCTCTCTCTCTCTCTCTCTCTCTCTCTCTCTCTCTCTCTCCCCACGAGCCCTCTTGAAACCCCTGTGAAAATCTCCTCAAATTCTTGCTAATGAGCCCAAAAATAATTATTTATATTATTATTGAAGTGCTCCATTGAGCTTGAATTGCAATACAGAAGGTTACAAAGAGCCTTGACATATCCTTTGCGTAAGGTTTTCTAGGAGAAAAATACATCAACGGGGGTGAGCCTCCCCCACTATCCTTACTTTTGAATCTTGCAGTTAAGATTCTTACTCCAAAGGAGATTTCACTAGCACATTTTGAGAGCAACATTTTCACCGAGTGGATTTCATTTCTTCTAAAAGATTAGCACATTTTTGGACTGCATTGCCGTACAATGACTAAATATCGCCCGCATTCATTTCAGGGATCGGTGCTAATAGTAATGTTGCATTTTTGTCTTTCCTGCTTTTGATCATTTCCCACAACGATTGTGGCCATGGTTCGTCTACTTCTCGAATTGGCTGCATCTCTAAAAACCTTTCTTCATTTGTTGTGTTTGCCGCCATGTTCGTGGTTCTTGGTTCTTCCTTGTTTGCTGCTACGGGTTTGACTTTTCACATGTCTTTGTTTCTTCTCGTGTTTCCATGTTTTCGTTTTCCACCCCATGCGTTACAGGCTCAAGTAAGTTTGGACCTTCAAGCTGCATCAGGGATGAGCAGTTTCTACAAGTCTTCTGTACACCCCTAGTCTTTTGGTTTTGTCTTCTAGATGTCGATAAGGGATAAGTCTTTGTTTTGAAGTCTAGTTGTCATTGAGCCTTGCCTCATAGGCTTGTAGCATTGCGTCTAGTTGCTTGTTAATTACCTTTTCCGCCAAGATTGAACTGCCTGAGTCAGTTCTTTGACTCGTCCAAACCCTTTGCATTTTTTGTTTTCTTGCTCGTGTTTGAGACGTTCTTTTATTTGATGCAGTTCTGGTTCTAAAGTTGTTTTCTCGTTCAGCATTTTCGCTTTCATTTTGTCCCTTTTGGCTTTCTATGATTTTCTTTGAGTTCTAATTGATCCATTTTTTAATTCAGTTTATGAAAGTCTCAAATCATCAGGTATAGGTCAATCTTTAGCCGATCCCTGATCCTAAGCTCGAGTCACCACTTTGAATAGAACTGTTGGCTCAGATTCCAATTCACTCGTGCATGGGAAAATCCCTATGATGTTGAAAGTTTCCTTTCCCGGATTGTCAAGGTTCCTCACGTAGTTTTGAATCAAGTGATCTCTTCCATTACTGTCACAAAAGCCAAAAAAATCATTTGTTGACCTTTATGCGGATATTCTCTTGCCTAATGGTCACCTCCACATCACAACACAAGCCCTCTCGGGTTTCTTCTGGTGCTTCCGTTGGTTGGCTTGCCCTAGGCGGATAACCCCTGGGCTTACAGTTTTGGTTTTCTATAAACATGAGTGTATTTCCGTCCACTGTGAACTGATTTCTAGATGTTTGAGCCCCATATAGAGGTTCGGTTGCTTCATCAACACTAGCCCAAAAAGGACTCTCGTCAGGGGTATAAGCTACTCCCTCTGTCTCCCTTTCCTGGCATAATAAACAATAGGTGGCATCATTGAATGAGTTATGAGAGGTTTTGTAAATTGTGCATAACGCAAAATTGCTTGATTATCATGAGGTAAAGGCGGGTGTAGCCCAAATACTGGTTGCGGTTTGTTTCCTCTCCGTGTTGTGTTGTTTGGTCCAATCTAGTACCTTGGAGACAGAGAAAATTGTTGCATTTCCAATGGTCCATACTCCCTTTCCCTCACATGGTTCTAGTTATAGAAGCACTCACTAGTGTCATGGTTCGTGTATTTCTACTCTATGGCACACCACTTCAACACTCTTGGAGCATTGACCATTTGTGGTTGTTGCGGCCTCATGTTAGGATTTTTCTAGTAGGTTTGATTCATTTTGCGGACCACTTCCTTAACCAACTGGTCCATGTTTTGTGTGATTGAATCAAGAGCACTCCATTTTGCAATAGATTCACTTCTTATAGAAGAGGCACTACTAGTATTGGTCTCTAAGTCCTCAGTAACCTCGCCGTATGTTTTGCAATTGTCAACTAGGTACAATGCTTCCCTAGTGACTTGTTTAAATGTTGTGCATGCATTTAAGTGCAAGTCCTTCTTGACAGTTTCATTTTTCAAGCCCTTGATAAAGAGAATCGATAATCGATCATCCTGTGGAAACTCTCACACTGGACACTCTTTCAATATATTTCTTGAAACGAAGTGAAGCTTCCTTCACCTTTTTATTTTCTTTCTATCTAAAAGCATAGATCTGAGAGACCATGTTATGATTGATTCCCCTCCTAGGATCATCCATCCATGCTTTATATCAATTGGACAGTTTCCCTTTTGATATAAACTATTCGACAAGAGGTTAATCTCCGATCCATGATCTATCAGTGCAATGTATGGCTCTTCTAAGTCTACCACTTTAGCCAAGGTCTCAGTAGTTGCTCTTGCCCAATGAATCTTCAAGTAATAACTCTTGTGAGTGGTCTCGACTTCATCTTCATCATCCAAGATGCGAACCTATTTTACTGTTTTAACTTTAGCTCTTGCATTCCTTTAACAATATCATCTAGGATGGACTTGTCACTCTTTGAAACCACAATAACAAGCTTTATGGGACTCTCAAGAATGCTTGGGCTTGAGTAGGTTTAATTACCATCTTGTCTCTCTCTGTCGTTGTCGCTTGGCTAGCAGTGAAATTGCATCTTTAACCTCATTCCAATCAATCTTTAAGACCTATTCTACATCCCTATCCTCAAATAGTAACTCTAACTTCTCTTGAATCTCTTTTTTTGTAGCTTTAAAAAAGAGCTCTATCTTTTGTGAGTTTAGGGTAGCTTTTTCAGTCCTTGACCATTGGTTATAGCAGTGTTCAAATTCCCTTAGAAGTGCGGTAGGCAAAAGACCCTCTTTTGGCCTAGCTACCCACTCTAAAAAAGTCCACTTTGGCACCCTTTTGGATTATTCCATGAAATACTCTTATTTTAAGGCTAATCTGAATGCTTCCAAGTCTCCCCATGCTCATTTCTAATTCCCCTTACATGCCCTCTGATTGCGGGAACCACAACTAGCTCAAAACTTTGTACCATCTCTGCTCCAGTCACTAGAGGAAGCTCCATCTCCTTTACACATACCCACAAAGATACTTTGTTATATCTTCACCATTGAATTGGTACATTATATTTACCATTGATTGGAGCGCTTTTGTTGAGGAGAGATCCCTAATTTCAAGAGCTTTTTGCTGCTGCATAAACATAGCAAAGGCTTGAAACGTTTGCATTGTGACGGGATCAAACCACACCCCATGCTTCTCTTGTTTCTCCATATATTAAAGCTTTGATTTAATAATTTAAAAGAATTTTGAATCCTCATCCTAGCCTAGTTCACATTGGGATCACCAAAAATGTGTCAAGAAGTGCGTAGTGCGGCTAGGAAAGCGTTATGCCTTACACTCTGTGAGAGTTCGCATCAAAGTCAAGCAAGTCGCAAAAGATTTGAAGAAAAAGACACACTGAAAATGAACAAAATTCCAGCCATGAAATCTTCACTTTGAGAAAGAACAAAGATCAACCCAAAACTCTTATGTGCTTGAAGATTAGGTGTAGCCTGGTTCCCAATTGCACAGATGTAGTGCTTTTTTGACCTGTTAAAAATCTTAAATTGACTCTTCAATTATTTGTCGTGACCATTTCATAGAAGATTAAAAACTTCATTGGAGAATCCCAAGTAGTTAATTGAAGAGGGTAAATCCTAATTGGTGGCCTAACAACCTCGAGTATGTAGTAGAAGCAGCACGGGACTGCACTAGCACCATGAGTTTGAACGGATCTATCTTCTTGCTTAGATGCCCAAATGAGCTCATTCTTGGCTCTATAAATTTAATTTCAGATTGAAAAAAGGCGCAATCATCATTGATGTGTAATTTTGAGCCATTTGTACTATTATTAGGCTTTTTAAAACCATTTTATGATCATTTTTAGCTTTATAATGTCCCCTTTTGTTCGTAAAATGTCAAAACGAGCTTAAAGAAATCCCTAAATTTGTGGAAAAATTCCATTGGGCTCTCAAATTTCATGTTGAACTTCATTTGTCCACTTGGCAAGAATTTTGGAAACATCATTTACGGCCACATTGTCGTGTTGTGGCACGTACATAGTGTGAAAATAAAAACATTCATCCCACTTTTGACACTTTTCGATGCATGGAAAGAAAAATAATAATGTACATATTGTGATATATGCTAAAGCGGTTGCTGCAGTTGCTATCATGTGCATACCTATCCCGGGAATCGTGGCCCTGGATGTGGCACCTTTGCGTGCTTTCCCACTTGATAATATTTCTAATTTGGTTTGACAATGTACATATTCCAAGTGTTTCATGGTGGCACAATCATCTCGCCTATAAAGACTGATGCGGGCAAAAACTATGAAAAATAGTAGCTAAGAGGCACCGTTGTAAAATTGCATTGGAAAGTGACCCAAAATGGTATATTGATGAAAAATTATGCTTATCTATACTTTTTATGCTTATGCGATTGATCCCATAAATTTAGGTATTTCTCTGACTCCGTTTGGGATTTTTCGCATAAAAAATGGCATTTTTGGGTTAAAAATGAGTTGAAAATGCCGTGGGTAAGAGAGAGAGGGTTGCTTTTTACAGAGAAAACCATCAATTTTTCCCTACTATGTAATTGCTTCCATGGTTGCTCAATCTATGCGTAGGGCAATCCTGCCTCTTCGTAATCTTGTATCTGAGCTAGTGAGGGAGTGAATTAGGGTTTTCCCTTATCAAAATGGTGTGTGGGATTCACTTAAGAAGCTCTTAAAGCTCTACAAATTCATAAAATGTTTGCCATGAAGATGGAAGCTCGTGTATTCCTTTCAGCTGTTTGATGTTACGACTATTTAATTTGGGGCGAGGCTACATGATTCCATGAAAGAGGTTTGGGTTTTGATTGAGATTTGTGCTTGTATGAGCATCAATGTTTCATTGCTGAAAATTTGGTGTTTTTAAATGGTCTTTTTAAGTGAAATTGAATGTGGTTTGATGATCCTCTTATCATAATCTCAACTATATATGCAAACAAACAATTTCCAAGCACGATAGGAAAGAGGGTTTGCGACTTTGCTGTCACGAACGCTCTTAGATTTTCAGTCACCCTTAGAAAGAGGATTTGTGATTCTCCACAAATGCTTTTTCACAAAGTGTTTGTGACTCTCATCACAAACGGTGACATGTCTTGGGTCTCGCCTGTCCAGCAAGATATGCACATACGTGCAACCGTGGAATCTGTTTTTGCATATATCACACTATGTACATTGTAGCATTTGGTCCTACACATCAAAAGAATTAATATTGAGTTGGATTTTTTTAGTTTCACATTACACACGTGCCACGGTACAACAACACAACAATGCAATTTTAACCTCATTGCAACTTGCATAAAGACCAACCAGAATATCCCAAGTCAGTTTTGCAGATTTAGCTGAACGAATGTGAAGAGTAATAGGGAAATCACATATAACGCATTCAATGCATGAGTCTACACATATCTGACATCCCAAAAAGCTTGCTTAGTTGTAGACAAAACAACTCTAGAAGCAGCAATCCTACCACCAAAACATGCAACATCTTCAACATCGCCTCTATCCACAAAACCAAGAGGTACATCAATGCCTGGCAAAATATTCCAAATGACCTTTGACATAAGAACATGTTGCATCATTTAAGTCTACATTGGGTAATTGTCTCCATCCAATCTATCCTTGGCAACAAACATCTTGAACACATCTATGTATGCACTTGATATGAAAACTGTGTGGAACGAGGAGAAAGAAAGTGGGACTAATGCGTGCTATATAGCACAACCCAAAGAGAACTGTAAGGGACTTGTTATGCAAAAAATGGCACTGGCAAAAATTCTGCACAAAATGACAAAAATTCATGTATAACACTGCATGTAATGGAAACGGAGGTCAAACACTATGACATTTGGAGCACATTACCGCTCAAATAGACGCACAAAAACAATGGAAAAGTTAAAGCCAAAAAATCTCAAGAGCGGTAATCCTCGAGTCAATGCTCGCGGTAATGGTCCTTCAGCAATGCACGTGGTAATCGGCCCGGCTATATTTCCGCACGTATTTCCGCGGCACTTACCGCCAGTATTACCACAACCATTACCGCGCACGCGAGTATTTTTTAAAAAAAGCAGATGACCATTTGGATGGTCCTTGGTAGGACCCATACAAATGGTCATTTGTCTTTTCTTTCCTATACATTTAATAAATAAAAAAACAACAATTTCATTGCACAAAAACTTTGGGTCAAAATCAAATGTTTAATTATATTGGAGAAACTGTTCATTACAAAATTACCCAAATAGGCGATGCATAGCGGCTATACAACTGTGGCCAAAAGAAGACTTTGGGCCAAAATCAAGTGTTTAATTATATTGGATATTACAAAATTGCCCAAATAGGCCAAAAGAAGACGGGCCCAAAAACACTTGGAGGATTGAGCTACTCGGATCCTGGGACCTCTCGAGAGACTCCTTGACTTTAAAAAAGAAAAAAACAACAAAACCTTTAATTAATACAAATGGATACATAATTTTGCATACACTCATTTTTTTAAAAAAGTTCACACTTACAGGCTGTAGTGTACGACATGCATTTTCAAATTCTTGGCGATTGATTTTGTTGTTTTCATACAGCTAGCACCATGTCTGATATTCAGAGTGGCTCTCTCTGTATCTCTGGATCTCTCGGCTTGGGCGGGTCATAGTAATATTTTGCTGTATATCAATAAAAAAATATCACAAACCTAACCTTATTATCACAAATTAAATCAATTCAAATGAAAATATGCGCACTCACAAATTTATCTTTCCATGCTGCTTTTTTGCCCGAACCGTAATGCGTGGGCGTTTGCTGCGCCCTCGCCTTCACCTGCCGAGTGTGCGCCCTAGCACCTGCCGCTCTCTCGTCCTCCAGCTCGCCCTGGGCTTTCTCCCACTCCTCGTCGTGAACATTTCCAGGGCGATAGTTGTGACCCTCAGATTCAAATGTTCGCTTTGCCGCCCTTCGCACATGGACTTCTTATTTTTCAAGAAATTCTTGATGTACTCCTCGAGCCACTGCCTGGAGAACTCTTCAAGTTCCGGATTAGGGAACCGCATGAGCAATGTCGTGTGAATGTACGTCAAGTCGGCTGGGTCCTGATCTTTGAAAGATTTAAAGCAATCTTGGTATGTCGAGTGGATCAGCTGGTTAAGGTGCCCTCGAAATGTCCTCCTCAAAGAGGAACCTAGATCCACCTCCCCCCCTCGATGTAAATAATAGTAGTAGCCACGAGCATCTGGGGCGGGCGCATCGCGGTCCTCATCCTCATGTGGAGCTCAAAGGGGTGAGCGAGGAGGTCGGGGTGTAGGAGGAGGTGAATCTGTAGCACTGCCCCCTCCACCACCAAAGCAGCATGAGCCACTACCTCTACGAGAGCGTGAGCCACCACTACGGGAAGAGCATTGGCCACTCGAAGAGCGCTGGCTCGAGCCTGAACCGCTGGGTGGTGTAGGCGACAGATAACTCGACGGTTCGGGCGTGGATCGCTGCGAATGCAAGGTGGAGGGAGATGCGGGTGACGGGAAATTCGAGGGTAAGGTGGAGTGAGGCCCACTGGGAGGCACACTCTGCACGATGGTGCCGGCGCCCGGTGTTGCAAGCGGCAAGAGCCCATAGGCAGCCAACTGTGCTGGTGTGTACCGCCCACGAAGACTCTCCTGCGAGGATAGCCACTCTACCTAGGCGCGGTATGCCCTCTCGAGGTCGGGGTCGTGTATTGCATCTCGGAACCATCGAAAGCCTAAGGTGGATTGTGACTGGTGGGAGGAAGACTGCGAGTAGTAAGCATCACAAGCGTCCTCGTAAGAGAGGCCCTCGACGAGAAAGTCCTCTATGGATCGATAGCCGGACGTGGAAGAGGATGCCATATCTTACAATTTCACAAAAAAAGGGACCCTAATTAACATTGGATTCTAGTTGCATAGGATTCCTCCTTGAAAACACACTATTTTGTGCACAATCACACACTAATGCTTGTATAATGCATGCACACGCTAATGCAAGCATTAGTGTGTGATTGTGCACAAAATAGTGTGTGAAAACACATTAATTTGTGCACAATCACACACTAATGCAAGCATTTGTGTGTGTGTACATAATGCTTGCACACACTAATGCTTGCATTAGGGTGTGCTTGTGCATGCATTAGTGTGTTTACACACTAATTCATGCACAAGAACACCCTAATGCAAGCATTAGTGTGTGTATAATGCATGCACACACTAATGCAAGCATTAGTGTGTGATTGTGCACAAAATAGTGAGTGTGTGTGTGTGCGTGTGTGTACAATGTGTGTGTGCATGTGTGTGTATGCATTGTGTGTATGTGCGCATTGTGTGTGTGTGTGTGCAATGTGTATGCATTGTGTGTGTGTGTGTGTGTGTGTGTGTGTGCATGTGTGTGTTTGTGTGTGTGTGTGTGTAGAAGAACGAGAAGAAAGAGAGAGAGTTCGAGCACTTGTACAGTCGTGATCTCGATCGCTTGGATATGGTGGGGATGGAGATGAAGAGAGTAATAGAGGTTGGAGATGGAGAGGGAGAAGGAGAGAGTGCTTGGAGATGGAGAGGGAAACATGTCCGCGCAGAAGAGGAGCTCGTTTTTGAATTTTTGGTATTCAATTTCGCGGGGGCACGCAGGTGCCCCCTTTATATAAGAAAATTTGTTGGGGATTTTATCGCGTGTATTACCACACCTTTTCCTGCTTGGATTACCGCTTGTATTACCACGAAAATCTCTGATGAGACATTAAGGTTACGCCGACTGCATGACCTCTTGTACCCACCGCCCCTCTTTAATGAGTGTTATTCATGTCAGTACCAACATTCTTGATTCTCCTTTTTTTAATTTAATTTTTTCTTATTTAGTGTGTGGTCGTGTGTGCAAGTCGATTGGGATGACGTGGGTCCGCCGGTTGGCGCGGAACGAACTCGATGGTTGAGCGAGCGATTACCATGTCCATGTACGCGATGTAAGCGTGCGATTGCATGGCTTCGGCATATATGCTTGGCTCACGTGGATGATTATGGACTATGGGACGATTCGAGAAAACGCGCTCGAATGGAAACTAGCAATCCGAGGGTTTTGGCATCCATTGATGTCGCTCACCATTGGAGTGTGATCGGGGGCGGAGGTGGGAGGAGGACGGAAGATCGATTGCGCCAGGATGCAGTCATGGGAGGGGGGTCACACCCGCCGTCTGGTGTGGGTGGGTCCACACGAGCGTATGCACATCCTACATCCACCGCATATGGGGATCTCCCCACCACCCCGCCCCACATGGAGGTGGAGGAATATCATTTGCACAATATGGTTGAGGATCTTCTTGCACGTGAGGTGGCGAATAAGTGTGAGCCTGAGTGTGCATGTGAAGAAGCCGCCCAAAAAACCAAAGATTCATTTTCTAGAGGCAGCACACACCGCTCTTTACGAGGGATGCTCCTACTCCATATTACGAGTGTCTCTTGAGATCTTGAATATTCAAGCAATGTTTGGATGGAGCAATGCAGGGGTCGATGCACTATTGAGGTAGGTTTAAGTGTAATAAGTGTTAGTTGTGAGTTTTTTTCGTGGTTATATGCAATAAAGAGTGTTCTTTAATTATGTCATAGGCTATTAGGCAAGATGATGCCTAAAGGCAATCATCTTTCAGAAAATCGAAGAAAGGCACAACAGGTGGTGACAGGGCTTGGGATGGACTATGATCGCATACATGCATGTGTCGATGACTGCGTGCTATTCCGCAATGAACATGCAGGGCTTGATGCTTGCCCTGATTGTGGAGAATCAAGGTACAAAGAGGGAATGCAAGGAACCACAATACCTCGCAAGGTTCTTCGTCATTTCCCCCTCATTCCCCGCATCAAGCACATGTTTAGCACCAAAGGAACAAGCGAGCTTCTTACATGGCATATGACAAATCGCTCCACCGATGGGTTTATGAGAGTGCCGGTTGACTCGCCGGCATGGCAACACATTGAGCAGACATGGCCGAAGTTTAGAGAAGAGCCTCGTCACTTGAGGCTTGGTCTGGCTAGTGATGGGGTAAACCCATTTGGGCATCGGTCTACCTCATGGAGTACTTGGCCAGTGGTTGTTTTGAACTACAATATTCCACCATGGGAGTCAACCAAGAAGGGGAACATTTTGCTCTCTCTTCTAGTCCCAGGAAAACACAAGGTGAAGAACATGGATGTATATTTAGTACCTTTGATTGAAGAGCTTCAAGAGTTATGGAACGGCATAAATGTTTTTGATGTATCAAGACCACTTTGTGATCGACGCACAATGATCAAGTGCATTCTCATGTGGACCATGCATGATTACCCCAGGCTTGGAGAGATTTCTGGTAAGCTTATACTTTGTGACGCTCTTTAATGTCTTTGCATTGGTCACTTATATGCGGTTATGTCTTTTGTTTTTGTAGGACTATCGACATCTGGACATAGGGCATGCCCAACTTGTGGACCCTCGACTCGCTCTACTTGGTAAGGCGATCTACCCCAATAACCATCGCTTCTTGCTGCCCACACATCAATCTTATGCTCCACCGTGCAATGGGATGGAGCCACTCTATTGGACCATGGCCGATTGGGCAAGACATTGGAACGAGCATCACAACACATTGCCTCCTCCCAATGATCCACCTAGGGGTATGTTTAGGTACTCTATTTTCTTATCACTACCCTATTGGGCTTCATTGAAAATCCAACACCTATTGGATCCAATGCATGTGTTCAAAAATGTTGGGCAAGCTATATGGGATCACATAGTAGGCAAGAAAGATTCATTGGGGGCTAGAGAGGACATGAGGGCCATAAGGAGGCTCCCTCCTTCGGCCAGACCTCGCATGGGGCTTCGGGGGAAGATGGTTCTTCCAAAGGCACCTTGGATTCTATCAAGGGTGGATCAAGAGCGGATAAAACAAGTCGTTGCATCCATCCGTACTCTAACAGGTTATATGCGTTCGCTCAAGGGTGCCTTCACTAAAACTAAGAAAGGAGGATCCACACAACTGTATGGGCTCAAATCCCATGATTGGCTCAAGATTCTTCAGGTAATGTGTGTGTGTGTGTATGTGTGTGTATACGTGAGTGTGTATGTATGTGGTTTAGGGTTGTGGATACTAATAAGTCTTTTTGTTTGTGCAATAGTTTGTGCTTCCAATTAGCATTAGTGGATTTGCGGACACGAAGGTAAAAACTCAATATTCAAGGTGGGAGAAGTTTTCAGGTATAGCACATTTGATCCTCCCTCCTAAACTTTACTTTGAAGACTAACTTTACTATGAAGATTATGAAGGTTTTTTTGGTTACAGGTTTGTGAGTTCCAAAGAAATCGAAGTTTCAGCCATTCCAACAGCTTGACTTCTAGCGATTGAAGCAACTTGTGCTATTGAGGATGCATTCCCACGTTCTATCCTTGTTAGCCAAGCTCACCTATTGCTCCATATTGTTGAGGAGATAGCCATTTGTGGTGTGGTTCACTCCAGGTGGATGTTCTTTCTTGAGAGGTTCCTAAAGACCTTGAAAGACTTTGTAAGGCTACGATCACAACCAGAGGTATTCATCGATCTTAAGATTTATACCTTATAAGGATTGGATTGTATTCACAACACTTTTTATTGGTTACTTTAATCACTAATGGTTTCATGTGTTCAGGCAAGCATGGCAGAGGGTTGGATTGTACAAGAGGCTTTTGTGTATGTCTCTCAATATCTTTTCACAATAGACCCATCATTGCCTCGTTTAAAGACGGAGGAAGAGGATCCAAAAAAACACGCAAACATTCCAAGTGGGAAAGGTTCTCTCTTGATTTTGGATAGGGAATTTCAAGCCATAGTCAACAACCATTGTCTACTCAATGCTCCCATCATGGGCAAATGGGTGGATATATATGTGGAGGTGCGTACAACGAGAGAAAGAGAGAGGAAAGCATGGAAGAGTTTGCATGGCGGTAGGCGAGCACCTCCCTTTCCTAAAGAGCTTGCCAAATACCCTGATCTAATTCCAGTTGGGTGGATACACAATGCCATGACCAAGGCCAAGGCACAAGGAGAACAAATAAGCCCTAAAGAATGGGAGTACGTGCGAGGATGTCTACCAAGGGTAATATACTCAATGTGTTTAGTGTGTGTGTGTGTGTGTGTGTGTGAGTGTGTGTGTGTGTGGGTGTGTGTGTGTGTCATCTCTCTCTCTCTCTCTCTCTCTCTCTCTCTCTCTCTCTCTCTCTCTCTCTCTCTCTCTCTCTCTCTCTCTCTCTCTCTTTCATCTATCTTGATTGGTTTTTGCAGGCCTTCACATTCAACTCTATGTGGTCCAAAGGACGTCAATTTCGAACCCGCAAGATAGATGAGCGTCGAACCACTCACGATAGTGGAGTTATGGGCAACTTTGACACGACAACACAAGAGGTGAGGGAATGTGGAACAATAGAGAGGATAATCAAAGTGGATTTTAGAACATTTCACAAATATCTCTTTGACTGCCGCCGCCGATGGTTTGCGGGTGAGGTTAAGAGACATGAGAATGGGCTCTATATGGTAGACTCCGGGCAATTTCATCACGGAAAGACCGACAACTTGGTGCAACCTAGTAGTTGTGAGCAGGTAAAGTCCATGTGCAACTCACAAAAACATTATATGATACATATAAAACTACATTCATGTTTTTGTTTGCTCTATGACCTACAAGTGTTTTATGTGCCTTGTATGTATCGAAGACGGCTTTGGTATGTTATTCCAGTCACACCACGGAGCAGATCTATCTTTGCTGATACAAACATAGAGACTTTGGCAGATCCCACCATACCATCTCAAGAAGACGCCAATGAAGATGATGCAGTTGAGGTCGAGGAGAACCAACCATTCCCAATAACCAACCATAGTGAGGAGGAGGACGAGGATGGAGAGGATGATGATGATTCAATAGGAGAGGCTGTAGAGGATGAATCAATAGATTTATTTGTTGATTTAGCTACCATGGGGTTAGACATGGATGTAAGCACTTGTAGAGATCTCTTGGAGGATGAAAATTAATAAATATCTTTTGGATTTTGTCTTCTTTCTCTACTTATGTTGTACAAAAGGGCTATTTGTTTATGAATGCAAGATAATACAGTTTTGATCATCGTTTGCTTGCCATTTCCATATGAATGCATAGTTGCATAAGATTTTGAGG
This sequence comes from Adiantum capillus-veneris, assembly GCF_014529385.1. NCBI lineage: Eukaryota > Viridiplantae > Streptophyta > Polypodiopsida > Polypodiales > Pteridaceae > Adiantum > Adiantum capillus-veneris. The sequence continues at coordinate 68,066,903 of NC_140939.1, read as the reverse complement.
TGGAAACAAAATATTTTTGTTTATAGAATCTCATGGAGTACAAATGAGTAGAGTAGGAGAATCATACCAATAGATGAGGCAAGCAAAGAGAAGAGAGGTACTAAAAATCCCAATGAGAATGGGATTTCTTACACTCCATGCAAGAAGGGGGTGACAATACAATTTTGATCATCATTCGCTTGCTATTTCCATATGAATGCATAGTTGACATAAGATTTTGAGGTGAAAACAAAATATTTTTTGATATAGAATCTCATGGAGTACAAATGAGTAGAGTAGGAGAATCATATCACTAGATGAGGAAAGAAAAGAGAAGAGAGGTACTAAAAATCCCAATGAGAATGGGATTTCTTACACTCCATGCAAAAAGGGGGTACCAATTTCTGAAAAGTAACAAAATAGAATAGGATTTATAGAAAGGGAGAAGTGGGAGAGGAATGGGCCACGTGGATTCTTTTTCTATTGCGGTAATATGGGTGGCTATATATGCGGTAATAATTGCAGTAATGCTCGTGGAAAAATCAAAAAACGCGCTAACGATAATGCTCGCAACATAATTCCTAAACTGTAGTCGGGATGAAGAATCTTAGTAGGAATTAGCTCTATGAGTTTTCCCAAAGTATTTGTTGACCTGTTGACGCTCACCAAAGCTCACTGAAATTGGAGAAAGTGAGTAGACATGTGTTGGCGATGCTGGCGACTAAGCCCGAGAGGATGCAACATGTTATGATATCGATTGTTCGAAATAGCGTTGCAGGGAAACACACACAACTTGGAGAATATGAATGAAGCTCAAGGCACACAATAGAGAGTAGTATTACTTAGTGAGCAATGGAAATATTAGATAGCCCTAGAGTGATGGGTATATATACCATGCACAAGCCTCGGAAATCCTCCTAATGAGGAAAATAATGCCTCATCTGTCCTAATTGTGTTCATACACATCACTACCACATATGTATGGTAACAATTTGTTTACGGTTAATGCTCGGGGGGGTCACTTAATAATTATGTAACCATCATGTGAGTGCAGTAGAAGGGGTTATTAAATTTGATTTTTTCTCACAATTTCACATACAGAAGGGTACTATAAAAGAAAATTGGGAAAAAAAAATTACATGCTGAATAGGAAAAGGGTGTAGTTTATATATAAAAAATTCACAGATAAGGAGTTTTATAAATAGTCCTTGAACACACGCAATGTATGAAATTTATACATAGTGAACCCCCGGAGGGTTATTAAAAGTTTTGACATTAGTTACATTGTAGTGAAATATGTGTTTTCATCTCCTATATAGAGAATACTGCCTAATAGAAGTGTGCTAGCTAACTATGGTTTTTCTATATAGGAAATAGAAGATACGGTCATTTTCTTTTACTGAATAGCATTCTACCTAGATAATCCACCTAATTTTCCATAATTTCCCATATAGAATCAATGTGTTATGTGGACATTTCCTTTTCCTACATATATATATAGGAAATCCATCTTTGTATAACTAGTAGAATAGATACATTTTACAAGATACACAAGTTTTTTCTATGTAGAAATTCTTGTGGAAGGTGTGAGAAAGTCATGTGGCAACATGGTGGAAAAGGATGCCTACATGGTGGCAACCCATGCTCTGGTTGTTGTATTGTTATTTTACTCACATAGTTATCCTCACCCCTCTACTTCTACATTCTTATACAAATAACCCATATAGTGTTCTCATTCACATAATTCAAAAATCAAATTCTTGAACAGTTGCCAAAGTTACTATTGATAATCAACAAATGGAAAAAAGAAGATTTGAAAGCTTAGGTGGAGAAGGTGACATAATCTGCCAATGTCTCAAAGAAGATCTGACGTTCCATGTTTGATTCAAGGACCACCATTGCATTCCAGCCTTGATGAGCTTGTCCACCACCATCAAGTATGTACAAACGATTGTTCATTTGCCTACTTGGAAGTCCACAATAGATAGGAGAGCCCCATCCAAAATTTGTGTCATAGAAAGGCAAGTTAACAAGGGAGCTCATCCCAAAGAAAGACGGGTCAGGACAAAATTCAAGGGGGACCTCTCCACACTCGAGATGATCCAACATTGATTGCACAAACTCTGGAGTAAAAGCGAAAAGTGCTCGCTGAATCTTGAGCACAATGAGATATAATGGGAGCTCGCACAATTCTTGAAGAGAGGCACTGACAATGGTACAGAGTATGCCATTTCCAACATAGCCATGAGTGAGTGTAGGCATCATTCTTCCTCTAATGTTTACAGGAATTCTTATGGGTAGCTCAATACAATTTGGGATCTCTTGAGTTTGTAGAAGGCTTCTAGCTCTTGCCTTCCAGAGCAATGCAATGAGAGCTTGATACCTAGAGCAATCTTTGAAGTAAGTATGACCAATGAGTACATCACTTCGTAATCTCTTTAAAGCATTTGCACAAAAGGATATCCTTGTTACAGTCCCATAGCGCTCTGTGGGTAAGAGTGTCATGTCAACATAGGTAGCATCATCCTTCTTTTTCATTATGAGAGGGTGATGAAAGGTTGGGATGGGTGGGGATTGTGGTTTCATTCGTTCTCGTCTACTTATAGTATCTGGAGAAATAGATATCCCATCTCCTCTTGCAATGGAGGCAAGATTATGCAAGAAAATAGCTGCAGAGTGGCCATCTAGGTAGGCATGGTTGTTTGTGAGGGCAAGAGCAAAGCCACCACAATTAAACATTGTAACCTGAGTGACAAGAATCAAAACAAACCAAAGCTTGTGAGTAATATTAGGAAGAAGGATGGGATTAGGATGCTCTGGTGACATGAAATGTACACTTCAAGCTGGCTTGTGAAGATATTCAAAAAACATTATGTATTTGGTTGGTGCCAAGTGATGCCTCTAACTTGCTAGGAATAGAACTTAGGCTAGAGAAGTGAGACAAAGAGGACAAGGGGTGTGTGTGTGTGTGTGGAGGTAAACATGAATAATATTTGTATTTTTTGAAGCCTCCATTAATAGTGAGACATGCTATATTGATTTTCAACCAACTTGTTTCAATATGACAAATGATCTTTTGCCAAACATGCAATGGAGAGGTTAATTAATGGCCAGTCACAACAATGCTGTGAGACTTCCTTCTTAAGTCGCAACACCTACATTGTCAATAATATTGAAATTGGACCTTAATTGATTGATTGGAGTTCTCTTCAAGCTCTAAACATTGGCTAAGAATCTTATACTGAATTTTTAAAGAAATTTATAACGTTTTTTATTATTTTGTTTTCAAGGATTTTATACTTTCCTTTGCCAAAATTTCATCAAGTTATACTTGTTCGCAGGAGGCCCTATTATTTATTATGGTTATTTTTTCATAGGGATCCCATGATGGCCCTTAAGAAATCTTTGAGTAAGGGTGCACTACTAGAATAGTGAATAGAAGTTTACATCTCTTTATTTAGCTAGAGCCTTAGTTAAAGATTGAGAACACTCTTCAAAGCCTTACTGACACCAATTTTTTGGTGTCACATTAGTTGCCCAACAATATGGATGAATGGCTACTTACTTGCAAAGCAACAATTGGAGGCCTCTCTTCTTCATGAGAGACAATGGTAGGAAACAAAAGATCGATGTTGGGATGGGCAAGCGTCACATCGCCCAAGTCTGAAAGCAGGATGTTGGCATGGCCAGAAACAAATTGGACACCATGGTCATTGCACTCCACTTCAAGTCGGTTTTGGGAGGTATTCAAATGGAGTCGACCGGCGGCCGCAGGGTAGTGGGCGAGCAATTCTTGGAGGGCACACTTGACCACAAGGCCCACGTCCGTCGTGTGAACACGAGGGTGGATATAATGGGTGTCATTGAAGGGAATAACTTTGTTGTTACCATGTCGAGTGGCATGTAGCTGTGTATGGGGTTCGCTAGAGTAGAAAAGGATGACACTGCAGTAGAAGTTGAGCATATGGTCAAGATTGGAGAGCTCGAGCACCGCGGTGGAGGGCGAGGGTTCGGGGGGTTTCACCATTATCGGGGCCTCCAGCCTCATCAGTTTTGTGGTGAGCAAACATGGAGGAGTACTGTTGAAGGAACCCATCTTTGTCTGTGTTAGGGGGAGAGAGAGAGAGAGAGAGAGAGAGAGAGAGAGAGATTAGTAAGACTAATTGTGTGTGTGTGCGCGCGCGCTTCTTCATGAGTTGGTTCTTCTTATACGCGAGTTGGACACGTTGCTGGAAAGTTGAAACCTTTTTCTGAGCATTCGATCACATGGCGCTCATATCAATGGCTGGCTGATGCAGACTTGCTTTTGCAACGAGGGTCGGGGTACATACACGTGTTCCTATCTGCATCACAAAGGGCCAAGGCTAAACTCAAACTGAGAGCAACTCTCCATGCGTGCACGGCTGCACGCTTCTTCCTGAGTTGGTCTTCTTATACACACGTGTTCTTATCTGCAACGTAAAGACAAACTAGTACTCCAAACAAGTTCTTCCTTTTCAACGGCATTGCAATTTGCATGCAAGTTGGACTCTGGGCAGTAAACTCAAGTCTCATATGATCGTATCATAGTCATATGGCCCTCGTCTATAACTATCTCAACGATATACCTATACCTATCTATACTAGTAACAAGGTGAGAAATCACAATGGCCTGCAAAAAGCAAGGGGAGGTTAGTTTTTGGCGATGAGGAGGTATGTAGTGGAGTGGTCGGACCAGTAGTTGTAGTTAGTGCCAGATGTAGTTTGTGGTAGGTCATTGCTAACCCATACGTGGTTTAGCATAGAGTTGTGTACTGTGGTTGGATGGTGTATCAATTGGTGGAGACCATGCTGGAGAACGAGGTTGGAAAGGGTTCTATATGTGCTGGTTTTCGGAAGTGCGTCAACTGTTGAAATCTCCCATTATGATTAGTGGTCGCATGGTGCGGGTTGAGTCAAGAAGATTGGAGATGCTATGCAGGAACCGTGGGAGCGATGATGTCGGTGCCCTGTAGACTGAAATGACTGTCGCCAGGCACTTGTTGATGCAGTGGAAAGTTGCATGGATTGTTTCAAGTGTTTGATTTATACAGATGCGTATTTGTGTAGGTATTAGGTTGTTTTTATGGAGAATGGAGATGTCGTGTAGTTGTGTTGAGGATATGCTGTGGAAGCCTGGAATGGTTGTCGTATGTTGTCGAGTCTCTTATAGGCAGAGTATGTCGGAGGCCATTAGGCTTTTATCATGGATGATATCTTTTGCATGCTTTCCAAGGGAGACGACGTTTAGTGATTGCACAATGTAATGTGTATCTTGGTGGAGATGCAACTGCTTCTGGACAGGGGAATAAGCTGCTTCTATTCTCAACCTGTGGAGTTCTTTGAGGACAGATGCATCGGTGTGAATGATGCAGGGTAGCAAGCTCTCTATCAAATATATATTTGTAGTGTCACTAATTTGTGTGAGAGCAGTGTATGTGAGGCCGTGAGACCTAATTCCTTTGGGGTTGAAAGCCAGTGTGTTGAGTGTAAGCCCTTGTGATCGGTGAATTGTGCGGGCCGCGGCAACTGGGAATTGCTTGCGTGTGAGGGTGTTGAAGTAGTTCTTGCCAATTTGGAATTCGCGTGCGATGCGGAGAATTGGCGTCCAACCAGGCATTGTGAGTGGGTTGCGAAGATGATGGTGGTCATACCTTTGTTTTTGCCCTATGCTAGGGTTGGTGAAATGAATCCAGAGGCATGTCGTGTCGCAGAATGTAGAGCAGAGCTTGTAGACGCCTCCTGCACCATTCACAAGGCTGTCGAGAATGTCCAGATTTCCAGCGCATAGCTCGACCACTAGGCCTGGCTTCAGACACAATGTTGCTTGGAGACCCGCAGTTTGTCTAGCATCCAATGGAATTGCTATTGTTTTGCTGCATGAAGCGGCGCGCTTGTCAATCGCTTTGAATATGTGTGGCTCACCGGGAAATTGTGCGAAGACCTTTTCATTGTGTTCATCCTTTGCCTTGTTAGAGTAGAATACGTGTGATATGGTTATGTTAGTAGGCAACTCTCTGTGGAAGGATCTGTTAATGTATGCAAGGTCGCTGCTGGTGTGTGAGCCAATTCTCATTCGGTTGAGCACCTCTATTAATTGTCCATCGGTTTGTCTCATTGTCATCGTTAGTTCGTAGCACTTAGGGAATTCATGCCAGTACGAAGGTGCAACCGCCTCTAGAAGAGGTTGCTTGCTTGTGAATATCCAAGAGTCTTTGACTGGGCTAGCTTGGCAGAGGTCACCACAGAGTATGACATCAAGGCCACCAAAAGGCTGGTCGTGTTTTCTCTTGATGGCATGAAGACGTGAGTCAGCCAATGAAAAGACACTTGATCCTATCAAGGAGACTTCATCAAACACTACAAGCTCCAAATCTTGATAAAGTAAGGACAATGCATCTAGCTTTTCTGCTCCGAGACTTGTGTGTGTCGTAGTTATCAAAGACAAATGTAAAGCTGAGTATATAGTTGTGCCACCAATGTTGAATGCTGCCTGTCTGTATATGCCATTAGAAGTGCCTTAGGAAAGTCAAGATTGTGGCCTGACTTATGTGTGTAGAAACGAATGAGGGCTTCGGCTAGCAAGAACAACGTGAATGTTTTTCCAGTGCTTGCTCCACCTCTGAGGAAGAGATGTATCTTTTCTGATGGCGCTATGCGTTTTTTGAGCATGACATCATCGAGGATGAGTGGCTGTTGTGGGTTTAGCTTCTTTATTGATGTGTGGAAATCCTTATTGGTCATGCCAATATGTTTGGAAAAATGCAAAGCAAATGGTTTCTTCGCCGGTTGCTTTGATGGGGTGTTGATCATCACGTTGACATTGCCAGAATCGTTCAAGGAGCTTACACTTCTCGTGTTGCGTGAGGTTGTGACGGCTGTTGCAAACCTGTCGAGCGGATCTGTTTCGACAACGAACTATGATTCATTGTTTTTCACTGTCTCAATGTTAGAAGTGTAGACATCGATCCAAGACGAGACTTCGAACAGGTGCTCATTCTCATTGCTTGACCACGGCAAGAAGAGAAGGCATTGTTCTCTGTAGGGGTTGTCAGGGTCTTTGGCTTTATTGTATCTAACGTACGGTATGATGCGTGCCCTCCGTAGCAACGTGTCAGGCTTGGAGGGATTTTTGGTTGTGGAAGCGAACTAGGCCAAGCACATGGCAAAGAACGAGTGTGGTCTGCAGGCATATTTGTCAATGATGGAGGCAGAGAAGATATCTATCGTGTCGGGGTGCATTTTTTGCAAGGTGTTCTTTTTTTTGAGAACGAGAGTACGCTCTTCAGGTGGATTAGTATTTATGTATATGAATTCTCTAAAGGAGCTATGCAATGGAAGAGAGAGACATATGTAAGCCACTTGTTGTGAACTAATTTGTTGTGTGTTAAGGATTGTGATACCAACTTTTTGTAGTCTCTCCAACGTTGTTGCATTGTTTGCAACACAGTGATCAAGCTGTGCCTTGATTACTCCTATTAATGTATTGTCCATTTTTGTCATGTATGAGGTGCAGTAGCTCGCAGCTCCATGTGCGTTTAGCACGAATTGTATATATGTGTTTGCATTCCAAAGTGAAGCTATTGACTTATTGAAGTTGTTCGTGGATATATCGCTTGGTTTGCGCTTGAGAAAAATAGTGGGTCCCGAGATAGTTGCTTGCAATGCAAGCAAGTACTGTTCCATGGAGAGTTGTACTTGTTCTAGCCATTCTTCAAATGTGGGCGCATTTTGTAAATCAATTTGGCTGAGTTGTCTTCCAACTTGTTGCAAGTAAAGCTTACCTTGTCTAGCTATGTTCGCCTCAAGTATTCCTTGCCGGATAATAGTTGTGAATGGCATGGGGAAACGTGGAAATCCAAAATGGCAATTTTTGCTCTTCTTTTGGCAAGTCTTATGGTGCTTGTGCTTGTAAGCTTCAGAAAGGTCATTAGGCAAGATGGATCCATTTGTGCTAATGTGGGTATTTACAAACATTACAATATCTTGATGTGAGTGCGTTGTGAGTGATGGAGCATTTTCTAGCCACAACAAACCATGATCATGTTAGCTACCGCGACTTTGGAATTCCGTGATGAAAAAGAAGTCTCGTATTTTGCCACCTATGGAGGAATCAGTCCGCAACAACCGTTTCATTGTGTTGAACTAGTTGACGTAGAAACGAGCAGTTGTAATGGGACCGGCACGAATGAGGCGACGTTGGTATGAGCTCAGGCTCTCCTCGGGCTCTTGGCTCAGCGGGACTAACTTCTCTAGTGCAGCAAGAAGCTCTTTCCATCTTCGCTCTGCGGAGGAGAACGTGACAAAAAATGTGGGCGGTCCAAGTTGTCGGATCATTGCGAAGACATTTTTTTTCATCTTTTCCTTGTAGTCGGGGGATGTGCGCAGTGCCTTAAAGTCTCTAAAGCCTAATCTTGAGTTGAGAAGCCTCTCTATGTTTGTTTCTTCTACAACTTGCCTCGCAGTCAGAGTTGTACCTGCTAGCTTTCCCTTGCGCATTCGCACCCAAACAGAGGAAGCAAATTGTTGTGTCATGATTTTGATAGACTTGAAAAATAAATTTTCGATGTCCAGGGTGAATCTTCTGTCAATGTTCAGGAGCTCCCACTTTGCAATCGTTTGATAATCTTTGCTTGCGGCTTCTCTATATCTTCTAGGGGACCCGAAGAAAAGAGTTGGGAAGCTCAACTCTTCGCGATACTCATCCGTGAAGATGCTCAACGGTGAATTGCCCTCACAAGGTGCAACGTGAAGAATCTTGCCACTGTAATCGACAACCTCTGCCGCACTTGTGACCCCATGAAGCATGATATCAGTCTGTTCATCCTCAAGCTCAACATCATGCGCATTGGCGTCAAGGGTATTCGTAGGAGGTATACTTAGACTAGAAAGGTGTGCAAGCCACTTGTCGTTGATGGTGACACCTTCTCTCATGTAGAGTGGTGTGGACAATAGCCTAGTGGTTGCACGCATTGTGAGCAGGGGTCGCACAACACCGCTTAGGTAACATCTATCGTATTGGAGATTTCGTTTGATTCCCACAAGGACAAAAACCTCATCCTCAATGAAGCGAGGCAGCACAGCCTGGCTCTTCTCCAAGTTGGCAAGCACATTGACAACGCTACCTCTAAGCCCATATTGACCTTCGTACGTCAGTTCACGTATCTTGGCGAAGGGGATACGAATGGAGACCAAGAGTGCCTCTACGGGGTTTAGATCTGACACAAAGGGAAGCGCTGGATTGAACCCTGTCTCTTGCAAGCTCCACAGGTGATTGCTATCGCTTGTCAAGTGTTTCTTGCAGTGGCTACAGACATACACATCCTCATAGCGTCTTCGCTTCCTTGAAGTGGATTCCGCAACTCGAGGTAGAAGCTGACATGTTAGCTGGCGGCGGAATAGCAAACGTCCACATTTTCCGCAGGGTGTAATGGGCTTGTCCTTGATGCTTTTGTTGTATCTCTTAATCGGCTTGCTCAACCTGCATCGTATTTGAGCACCAATGACCAGGCCCTTCTCGTTCTTCAGGCGTGAAAGCTTGCATTTCACGGCCTGGGTTGTGTGCAACGTGTGTGGGTGCTTGGCTTGGAACATGCGGACCACCTCAACATAAAAAGAAAGAAAGAAACTAACTAAATAGAAGTTGTGTGATCAAGATCTGGAGAGGTACATATGCGAGACATATGCGCATGCACACACGCGCACACACACACACACTCCCTCGCGCGCGCGCGCGCACACACACACACACACACACAGAGAGAGAGAGAGAGAGAGAGAGAGAGAGAGAGAGAGAGAGAGAGAGAGAGAGAGAGAGAGAGAGAGAGAGAGAGAGAGAGAGAGAGAGAGAGAGAGAGAGAGAGAGAGAGAGAGAGAGATTTTAATGTCGTAGGAAACTATCCCAAGAGATATTAAAGATCTAGCCGGAGAGTTATATATGCGTAGAGAGAGAGAGAGAGAGAGAGAGAGAGAGAGAGAGAGAGAGAGAGAGAGAGAGTATTTTAACGTCCTACAAAACTAATCCAAGAGACCTTAAAGATCTAGCCGGAGAATTATATATGCGTGCGCACACACACACACACACACACACACACACACACACACACACACACACACACACACACACACACACACACACACACACACACACAGAGAGAGAGAGAGAGAGAGAGAGAGAGAGCAAGAGAGAGAGAGAGAGAGAGAGAGAGAGAGAGAGAGAGAGAGAGAGAGAGAGAGAGAGAGAGAGAGAGAGAGAGAGAGAGAGAGAGAGAGCACTATCTTTCTTATTGCAGACGTGAGACACTACTAGAGTTGTAAAAGGTGGGTATCAAGAGCCGGAGAGGTATATATGCAAAGAGAAGCCCACTTTGAGAGGCATGTAGAGGACCTTCTTTGAGCTAAGTAAGGTAATGGTGCATGTTGCAGGCTGAAAAGGGGGCAGCCAGCTTCTGGAGGACATCTCGTATTATGGTGTGGGGGAGCTTAAGGTGCTATAAGTAGGACAAACTTATGGCATTTGCTACACGCAGGAGAGCCACCATAGTAGGTGCCAAGACGAAGTGGGCAACTAGGAGGCAATGCAGAACGTTGAGCTTGCGAAGGGTAGCTATGGCGCTTATAAAAAACGAAAGCTTAGCGAGGGATGTTGAGAGATGGCTGGTGGCAGTGCGTATCTCTCTCTCTCTCTCTCTCTCTCTCTCTCTCTCTCTCTCTCTCTCCCCTCAAGGGGGAGACCAGCTATAGGGTTAGCTTTTTGGGAGTTGTAAATCCCTACAGAGGAGCAAAATCCAATTTGGGAGGCCTTTAGGTGTAAGTTGGTGGCGAGTGCGGCGGGCTGACAAGGGGGTAAAGAGGGGCCATGCCACCGCCAAAGGCGTGCCGTTTTATTAGTACTATAACTATTATTGTTATTCTATACAATCCTAGAATAGTGCAATTTTTCTCACCTGTGAAAATAAGGGCAAACTTGAAATTCTTGGGTTCTTTGGTCAAAATTTGAAGCTTTTGCCAGTAGTTACACTAAACCTTATGTAAATTTCTCGGTCTCTCAAAGCCAAGCTCAAAATCTAACTGGGATTTTACAATTTCAACCGGTTAAAATACACTAGACCCCGATCTTTTTGTGACATTGATTCTATAACGGGAGAAAGCTAACCCTTTCTAGGTGTTCCTATATGCAACATAATGCGTAAACTCCAAACTAGTACTAGTACGAAAACCAATGCCTTTACACTTGTCACAATATGAGAGAGAGAGAGAGAGAGAGAGAGAGAGAGAGAGAGAGAGAAAAGCCATGTGACTAAGGCTATGGTCACACGAGGGTGCAATTATCCGTTTAGGTAACTCAGGCTACTAAGCCTCCTGCACACGGGATGAGTGATAACTGAGCCATGATCACGGTCGCACACGAGCACAGTTATCAATGATTACCTGCATTTGGCGAACAACAAAAGTTGCATGGAGGATATTAACTTTGCTAGCAGGTAGAGAAAAGACAGGACCTAGAGAGAGAACATTGATTCCTTTTAAAGTTGCCCGTATTATACGCATTATAGATGCCCCCTATAACATTTAATGCACTAGTAACTTGGGTGTAGCAAAAAATGATAACATAGTGAGCATTTCATTAAGAACAAGTTCCCAATGAGCATAGAGACAGTACTTGGTTGGAGAAAGAAACATAGCAATTACACCTAGCTAGTTTGGCATATACAATACTTGAAAAGAGAGAGAAATATAACAGTTGAGGATCGGATTCACGTGGAGCCGGTTCCTTCTCCAAAAAGTCTTTTGTATTATAGCTTCTCCCATCAAGGGAGACTTTTGTACAATACAATCTTTGTGTTCCTCGACAAAACTCATTGGTGCAATGAAGGTGGAAGCTTCATGCACCAAATTATGTTTGAAAAAGACACATAGTGGACCTAGCCTCAGCCCCAAGACCTCACAGACCTTCAAAGATGGTGAGAGCTAACAGGGAATGAGTAAAGATGAAGAGGAAGAAGATGTATCTTACAAGAAAGAAGTATTCTCCTCACATAATCACTCTTATAGAATAGCTTAGCTTAGTAATTAGCATGGTAGAGGAGATGAGCATGCCATTGAAGCTTGGCCTCTTGGTTGGCTTTGCATTCCATAGACAAGAGGACTTGGTGTAGGTCTCTACTTCTCAATGCTTGGAGAAGGAGATGGAGTTCTTGCTCAAAACATGAGTTATGTGTGTATGTATGTTTTTGTGTGTGTGTGTAGCAAAATGAGTTAGACTAAAAATGCCAACTCTCTGTCTCTCTCTTCTTGGTCAACCTCTCTTCCCATTTTCTCTTTCTAGCTTCCCATTGGCTCCTGCAGAGCTTAGCCAATAGCAATTAAGTGGAATAGTTGATAGTCTTGTGACAAGTGTCCCCCTTTCCCCTTTTGTGAGAGCTTTAGATAATTAAAATGATTTATTTAAACTCTCATTGGATCTTTTAGTCTTCTTGCCAATAGGAATCAAGCAAGCCAATGGGTTGCTTGATGCTCATTGGACCCCTTGGTAGACTGTCCAATAGTCTTGTAGGGAGATTAATTTCTATTGGTTCTTTTATCAAGCATTTATAAATTGATTAGACTAATTTTACTCTAGTCTAATGCTCATTGGTCCACCTTTATGGCCATCCTATAGGATTTGAGGGGAGATTGGGAGCAACTGGGCTAGGAGCCTGCCATGTGTCCATTAATCTCTTTGTGTAAAGAGAGAGCTTGGGAGTGTGTGTGTGTGTGTGTGTTTCTCTCTCTTCCCCTACCTTTAGGGCTCGCCTCCTCCTTCCTAGGGATGTGGAAAGACTTTTTAGTCTTTCCATAACCATCCAATTTTCCCTACTTTTGGCCATTTGACTTTTTGATTAAATTTTAGAACCTTAGGCTATGGAAGTCTTAATGGAGATGAACCTTAGGTATTTTAAGCTCCATTGATGCACATTTCTCTTTGGCAGATTGTCCCCCTTTGGATCCCTATTTTCCCTCTTTTGGATACCCGTTGAGATCGGTCTTGCAGCCTTACCAACATTCTAGCTTTTACTCCCTTGGTACCTCCATTAGGAAGAGGATGGGTGTAGGAGGGGCTCTTTATTTTCCGTTAGCTTATGGAGGTGATTAACATTTTGACAAATAGGTGTATGCCACGTGTGCAAGAATGGTGGGTGTGTTAGAGATGTGTAAGAGTGGCCAAAGGATGCACTTTTTCACCCAAAAAGGAGGTGGATAATTTTATGATTTTAGGCCTTTCATAACTCCTACGTATGATCTCCAATTTAAGCAGAGATCATAAATTTGCAATCTACGTGTCGAGCTCTTTCCATAGGTATGCTACATGGTATGGTTTTACTCGCTAGATTTTAAATTCCATTTTGGGCGAGGACTTTGAATTCAAAATAAACTAGCCGTTTTGCATGTTTGAATTCAAAAGCTATCCTTTGATTACTTTCTTAATAATAAAGGTTTGACTTCCTTAAACTGCAAAGTAAAGAGGCCCTCCTAGACCCCATTCTCTTCCTAATGCCCCATATTATGATCAGCTTAACATGAAAAAATCGTTGGGGAGAATTCGGTATTAGTTTTTATGACAGTACCTCTCTCTTGAAATCATAGTCATCCTGAACTATGAGATAGAGAAGATAAAGCCTAGTCATTAGTCCGTTTGCTAGCGGGTAGAGGATCCCTATTTTACACTACGACATCGTTCCAGAATGGATGACTAGTCCATTTGGTGCTTGAGAGCCTTAGCTGCCGCAAGCATGTCTGCACATTAGCCCGTATCAATCTTCCATAGTAGAGTGACAAGTTTCTCTACTTGGTGTTTGGGAGACGTCTTCTCCACAAACATGATCCCAAGCATGCATACTTATTAACATTTGTGCACAATAAATAAAAAGAGAGTCTTATAAGACAAAAACTTTGTTCATTTATACATATATACATTTGCTTACTCTAGGGAATCATTGTAAGCATTGAAAAGGTTTAGGTTATCCTTTAACTGTATGCCTTGCATCCATAACTACAAACACAGCTATTGTTGAGTCTTCTGTGGTGAAAGGAGATTTTTATGTTGATGTTAATGCAGAATGGGCTTTTAGTGCAAAGTGTACGTGTAATCTTGTTGTCCATGATGCATGCATGTCAAATGCTACAGATTCACATGTGTGGTATTTTGACAGTGCGGCTACAAAGCATATTACCTCACATTGTGATTTGTTCACCTCTCTTGAGTTTGTCCCTCATGGAAATTTAGTTACTTGTGCCAACAATGTCTCTTATCCGGTTTAGGGAGTTGGAAAGATGGTGCTTACTGCTACAAATGGTAGTTCTTTCATACTTGTTGATGCACTTTATGTATCTGGGACCAGGAAGAATCTCTTGTGTGTATCTACACTTGCTTGACTTGGTCTTGTAGTCAAATTTGTGGATGAACAAATGTACAATACGTGATCTCAATTTTGGTGATAAAATTGTTGCATGTGGAATTTTGTTCCATGGGCTGAATAAGTTCACTTTGTATGACAAGTGTGGAGAAAAATTTACAACTGCAGTTGTGGATTCGAAGGCTATTTTAGATGCAAAACTTTGGCATGCACGTTTTCAGCATCTAAATTTTGCGAGTTTGCTTGGTTTACAGAAATCTTATATGTTTGCTTCTTTGTCTCTTCTTGAAGAACCTGCCAAACATGTTTGTGAAGGCTCTATTTTGGGCAACATCCAACGTTCTAAGTTTCCAGAGGATGGTTTAGCTAGGGCCATATGCAGGTTGCAGCTTTTGCATAGTGATGTTTGTGGGCCATGCAAACTTCATCCTAAGGAAATTACCTTTACTTCGTGACTTTCATTGATGATTACTTCAGGCATGCCTGGTATATCCGCTTAAAACAAATTCCAAAGTGTTTATGTGCTTCAATATTTTTTGGCTATGACTGAAAATGTCTCAAAATGTACTATGGGCCCCCTCCGTTCTGATCGAGGTGGGGAGTATATATCTGAATTTTATGCATTTTTGGCTAGTCGTGGGATAAAGCACCAATGTAAAATGCCTTATATGCCTCAACAAAATGATATTGCTGAGAGAAAAAACAGGTCACTTATGGAAATGGCACGATGTATGGAAGCTTTGTTGCATTAGTTTTGGCTTGAGGCCATCATGTGTACCACTTGCGTACTAAATAGGTGTCCAACAAAATTTTTGAAGTCTATGACTCAATATGAACAATGGCATGATAGAAAGCCTTCTATTGATGAGAGATACCTCTCCCCGAGGGTCTCTGCACAAAATATACAATTTACACCTTTATACAATTTTCAATATACATTAGAGTTGCAGAAGGATTTTCATAGGGGAGGAGCTCTCAGAGCCCAACCAAGCATGGAGTTTAGGCCATGAGCCGGACTACATCCAAAGGAACCTAGAGACTAATGCTACCCCTAAATGGGTGTTATGAATGAAAGCCTACTCAAGAAAAATATAACATTGTGGAGGGTGAATATATATGTACACCGCATTGTGGTAAGAGAGAGAGAGAGAGAGAGAGAGAATATAGTGGAGGATGAGATAGAGTGCAGTGTTCGATAGGGATCGACCGGTCCACCCATCCACTTCTTCTCTAGTACGGACATACAAAATTTCACTTCGTCGAGAGCGAGCCAGAACACCTCCAACCTACCTGAGTCAGACATAAGTTGAGTCTGTTTCGCCTCCCTCCATGAACCGGAGCTTTAAAAGGATCCCAAGTATCAATAGGTGGTAGGGTATCAACACCAACCATACCAATTTAGGAGCCACGCCTCTTCGATGCCCAACACCGAGTGTTTAGGAAAAGCCAAGGCCAAATCCTGACGTGCTAGCCGTGTAGGTCATTCAACCCCGGACACACTAACGTGTAGATGAGCCTAGCAAAAAGAAGAAGACCTAGGAGACACCCCTAATCTAGCAACTCCCCAGGTTAACGACCCTTTAGTCTAAGGCTAAGCGATGTAGGTGATCGTAGTCTTGTAGCGACGCTACCATGAGAAACATTACACGTGAGTGCAATCACAATAGCCCTTTCCATATGCACAAACAATCTTTTCCAAGTGGTTAAACTGTACACAGTCTCTACCCTTACACGTCTACCATAAACCATCCAGATCACTTCATGATCTAATCACAAAGACATAAACCATAATCCAATCACATCACACATGCGAGCACTCCACCCAACTTGGGTGAGGCACAACCAATCTTGCATAACCACTTTAGAACATAACATGAATGCAAAAGTTTTAGCAGCATAACCATATCCAGGAAAAGAAAACCAAGAGACACACCGGATTCCACCATAAAATCACAACCAGAATCCCATGAGGGAATCTCAGCCTTTAACCATAAATCATATCCATAATGAACCAATTCCCACACTTGGAGACATATCCCCTATAGTCAATCGGAGTTCATACATATATGACTCTTAAGACATGAGCTTTTTATGCGAAAAAGGAGTCCGGCCACCAACTAAACATAATATAAAAATCCAATTTTGACAACATCCAACCATGCAAAGTTGATGCATCACATCTCTACTTCACCTCTCTAGCACATAGAGCTAGTTTTTTTTTAACTTGAAAGGTGGAAAGCAATCATAACCATGTACATGAGGGATCCAAATCAAGCCATAAGTTCCATTCATCATATGATAACATTCCATCACCATAAAAATGATGCAAAACAGCTCCGACTCAACCATAAACCATAACTTCACACATATGCAAAAAACAATATTTTGACATTCTCGGGAGCATGCATAACATGAAAATGAAAGTATTTGACCTCAAACCATTGCATCAAGCTGAGATCCATAATATGGACTAGAACTCTATCACATCACTTTTCCCATATGATACTCACACAACAAATGGTAACCCAAAAAGAAAGCCACTTTAATCATATCTGCCTATGTGGTTCACATTGTCTAACCATATACCCTCACATAAGTTTATGAGTATCTAATAACTGAAATCAACTCATCAAAAGAACCCATAAATCATACATAATCATCTCGGTTAACTCACGACGTCATATGGCACTCCCCCTAGGTAGCACCCCTACACACGTAGGTAAAACCGATTATGGAATGATTAATAACTTGCATACCCGAGGTGATAACGGAGAACTAAGTACATTTATCATCAAGTTTTATCAAGCTTGTCAATTGGTTAAGTGGGTTTTCCCAACCAGTGAATCTATATAGTGGTTCTCCAAGGAGCCTAGAGTCAAAAATTTGGCTGTACAGTGGGCAGCAAGCTGTTATTTGACCAATTCTCTTAGCTCGTGCATGATTTTCACATGACACCTAGGAAAGAAAATGTTCTAATTGATGTGTTTTATCTCTGGTGTAAAGGGTTTGGGCTGATTCCTAACAATTTGAGTTATAGCCAAAACAGTGCTTCTACAGCCTCTATGACACGAAACGAAAAGTGCTTTTTATGCATGCACGTGACCATAAACACATCACGTGCATAAATCAACATGTTAAACATGATGAAATAATCATGGGGTAACTTTATACGTACTCGGTAAGTCCATACATGCACTCGTATTAAAAAAAACAATCACTGAGAGGGTGATTACTCAGAAAAACGACATAGAGAGAGAGAAATGATGATGGCTATGGAGTTTAGAGCTTCTCATTGTGCTTTAGAATCGGTTAGGGTCTATCAAAAGGCTTCTTGCTTTTCTGCAAGAGAGCGGGGATGAGAGCTACGTAGAGGTTTTCACTATGAGAGCTTTTGGAGAGCACATACACTGTGAAACGAGAGAGGAGATAGTAAGCAAGTAGAGAGAGAATATTCTTGTTCTTATTCTTTCCCTATATGTGAAATAAGAGCTTATGGAGATGGTGATGAAGAGCTTGCACCAATCCGTATGATAGATATGTATAGCCTTGCGGTAGTAGACACAACAGACGGCACTGAAACTGAGGTGTCTATGTCAATTTATAGCTTCTCCAATTGCCCAGAGTGTGCCCCAAGCTATAGGTAGAGCTAGTTTCACAGCTAGGAATAGCTTCATACTTTTTGGAACTTTCCTAAAAATATGCCTTTGCTTTTGGTGGTCAATTCTCCCACTTATTATTTAATCTTTACAGTAAAATTGGCCAATTGAATAGTATTCAGCCAACTAATGGAACCTTAGCTAAACTATGCCGCACCGTGATATCCCGACATAATTATGACTTTCACGTACTGTCTCCGCGTTGTTACAATACCTCTTTTTTAAAAATAATTCTCGTAAAAATCCTGTTTGGTCGCGTTTTTGCTCCGGGTGATCATTTTTAAATCCGACAAGACTAAAATTAATATTTTTATGCTTAGGTCCTCATAAACGGCACATTGGTTTTTAAAAATGCCGAAAAGTATGAAAAGCTGAAAATAGAATAAAAAGCAAAAGAAAACAAAATTTTCTAAAATTGAATCACAGGTTCCCCTTGTCCACTAGAGTAAGGAAGCGGACTCGGTTTTTACTAAAAGGCACAAAAAATCATGAAAAGCTAAAAATAGCGTGAAAAGCACTTGAAAAGCAGATTCTTACAAAATTGTACCATAGCTTTCCCGAAACATGTAGGTTAAGGATCTAACCTTGCTTTTTGAAAAAAAAAACACCTAAAAGCATTAAAAGCATGAAAAAGCTAAAAATAGCGGATTTTTCCAAAACTGAACTAAACGTCCATCTAGCCTGCTGGAATGTGGAAACGGCATTGCTTTTTGCTTTTAACCTTACAATACTGCCAATCAAGCATCTTAAATTAAAATTTGACAAAATAAATATTGAAAGCTATTTTTCTTATTTTTGAAAGAGACACAAAAAGTGGAGATCTTACATTCTCCCACACTTGAACAACTCGAGGCGTCCTCACCTCGATATGAAATCTGGATAATTTAGTCTCATTACATCATCACGTTCCCAAGTGGCATCTTTATGAGAATACGTTGATCATTTAGCAAGGTGTTAAATAATGGTTAGATTACGTAGAGGCTTAGCTCTACTTTGAAGTATCATTTTGGGATATACTTCAAAGGTTCCATTGATAGAGGTAGATAATAGGGAATCATCAAGAATGTGTTGTGGATCAGATACAACCTTTTTGAATAAGCTCACGTGAAAAACATCATGTACTTTTATGTGTGGTGGTAGCAAGAATCTGTAAGCTTGACCATTAATTCTCTCTATGATTACAAAAGGTCCACAATATCTGGCACTGAGCTTCTTACACTTATCCATTGATAAAAACTACGTTTGGGTTTTACTCTCAGAAGTACCATATTGCCCTTCAAAAAAGTCTGACAGATCGTTTTGGGTCAGCATAACTCTTCTGTCTATGTTGAGCAGTCTTAATATCCTATCGTATAAGATAGGTTTGTACTTGTATTTTATTCGACACCTTTTTGGATACTTGAACTCGTATGCGATGGTCTATCCATTTGAGTGGACTAAGACACTCTTGTCCATACAATTCTTGAAAAAGAGACATCCTAATTGAGCATTGGAATGAGGAATTATACACAAATTCAATCAAATATAAATATCTAGTCCATTTACTCTGCTCATGCATACAATAAACTCTTACCATGCCCTTAATGATTTGATTTGTTCTTTCTCTCTGCCCATCAGTTTTAGGGTGATAAGCAGTATTAAAGGCCAATTGGGTTCTTGTAGCTAAGAATTAGGCTTTCCAAAAATTTGAGGTGAGCTTTGCATCATGATAAAAAATTATTCGTCGAGGTAAACCATGATACATGAAGACACGTTTCATTAAAACTTGAGCTATATCCTAGTCGTAAATGTTCTCTTAACTAGAAATAACTGGATCATTTTTGTGAGCATATCAACAACCACAAAAATAGAGTCATATCCCAAAGATGTCGGAAGTCCTACAATAAAATCCATGGATATGCATTCCCATTTCATTTGTGGTACATCAATAGGTTGAAGCTTACCATGTATTGAACTGGTTCAGCTTTAATACGTTGACATGTTAAACATCTTGTAACATAGTTCAACACATCGCACTTCAGTCCTGGCCAAAATAAACTTTTCCTTACAATAGACTAACTCTTAATGTATCTTGGGTGTCGTGCTATAGGTATGTCATGAGCTTCTTGTAGTATTGAAGTTTGATTCCACTTTGATTTGGAGTACAAATATGGTTACTCATCTCCTTCAACGTGGAAGCCTTTGATTTTTCTTTCATGCTTCTCTGTGCAATTATGTAAGTTCATCAAATACTAGATTTTTATGTAATACGGGTCTTGATTCATACCTTCTTGAATAAGGTCAATCAAAGAAGAAGTAGAAGTCATGACAGCCACTATAGTACTCTTCTTGCTTAAGGCATTGGCCACAATATTTTCTCTCCCAAGTTTATATTCGATTCAAAAATCATATTCGCATAACAACTCCATCCATCTTCATTGCCGCATATTAAGGTCAGGTTGGGTGTAGATCCACTTGAAGCTTTTATGGTCGGTATGTAGTTCAAATCTCCTTCCAAGAAGATAATGTCTCCATACTGTAAGAGCATGCACAACGGCCAATAATTCCAAGTCATGGGTAAGATAATTTAACTCATGTATATGTACCTCACGAGATTCATAAGATATTTATTTTCCTTCTTGAGATGTGAACGCCACCGATTGCTTGTCCACTTGCATCAGTTGTCACAGTGAATGTCTTTTATAAGTCTAGAAGTTGTAGTATTGGATCATTCACCAAAGCTTCTTTGAGTTTCTCAAACCTAGATTTAGCACGTTCATTCCAAGTAAATACTTTAGCCTTCTTAAGCGTATTAGTCAATGGAGATACAATCTTAGTGTAGCATTGAATAAAAGTACAATACCATCTTGTTAAACCAAGAAAGTCACGTACTTCTTGTATTGATTTCGGTGTAGGCCAAGATATAACAGCTTTAATCTTACTTGGATCAATAGAAACATCATCCTTGGATACAATAAATCCCATATATTCCACCTTGTCAGTGAAGAAGGTGCATTTGCTATGTTTGGCATGAAGTTAATTTTGACCGAGAAGTTCAAGTACTCGTTGCACATGTTGTTCATGTTCTTCTCTATTTCTTGAGTAAACCAGGATATCATCAAAGAAGACAAGAACAAAATCATCAATATACTCTCAAAATACATCGATCATGAGACGATTAAAAGTTACAGGAGCATTGGTAAGTCCAAAAGACATAACTATAAATTCATAATTTCCAAAACAAGTATTAAATCTTTTCTTTGGTATGTCCTCCTCCTTGGTTCGAGTTTTGTAATACCCGGACTTAAGATCAATTTTTGTGAAGATAGAAGCTCCAAGCAGTTCATCAATCTTTGGTATTGCATACTTATTCTTGATTGTTACCATCCTTCTTCCGATTAAACATAACTAAAGTACTCCATGGAGAAATTCTAGGGTGAATGTAGCCTTGTTCAAGGAGTTGAGTTAGCTGCTCCTTGAGTTCTACAAATTCAATAACTGACATTTTGTATGGTCACGGCAACTGGTTGAGCTCCTGCAGTAAGCTCTATTGCATGATCAACATCACGCTTGGGCAATAACTGTGAAAGTTCTTCGGGAAATATATCATCAAATTCTATTATCCATTCGAATTTAGGTGACTCTGTATCATCAAATTCTGTTATCCATTCGAATTTAGGTGAATCTATCTTCTTTTCCTTAGGGTTAAGCTTTACTGCATAAATTCTTTCATTTGCCCTATGACTCTTCATAAGTTTTGTAAAGTTCACTAATTTGAGCTTAGGCTTTTTCCATTTCCTAGTAACTGTAACTCTAGAGTTTTGGTCATTTTGAAAGTCAATGAAGCATCTTTACAACGTATGTGAGCATCATTGGCTTTAAGTCAATCCATTCCTAGGATTTCATCATAAATCTCTATAAGTAAGACTTTGAACTTTGCAAACGTATGGTGACCATCCAAAACAAAATTCAAGTTACCCAATGATGATAAATCCCAGCTATAAGTAAGACTTTGAAGTTTGCAGACGTATGGTGACCATCCAAAACAAAATTTAAGTTACCCACTGATATAGAATATTTAACCTTCATACCCACCGTACCTAATTCCAGTGTAAGGTGTGTATCAAGGTGTTGAGGCAAAATGAGATGTCGGATGCACTTAGGAGATATGAAAGAATGTGTACTCCCTGAATCAATCAATAAAGTAAAATGGCTACCTTGATACTCCACTGGGATTTGAATTACTAAAAATTGTTCATTCACTCCCTGATGTTCAATTGTAGCATGAACATATGTGTTGCCTGACTTCCTTCACCTCTAGCCCCTTGAGCTCTATTAACTTGAGGTCTTCCTTGAGGTCTTTGATTTCCTCCTCCTCCTCCTGGACGAGGTTGCCAAGTTAACATTTTCATTGTTGTTATTGTTGGCAGGCGGTCCGTTCTGGACAAAAGGTGGATTGCTCTCGTCCAGATATCTATGTGTTTAGCTCCTTGAGCTCTGAGCGTGTCTATGGAGGTGGGAGGTATATGTGTGTTTGTTTTACTGCGCTTAATCAATGGTTGGTACTCATTGTCCAAATCAATGTGAAGGTGATATTTGGCTCGTTTGTGGGTAACATTTGTGCCATTTGAGGAGTGCGCCATTAGCCAAATGTGCAGGTTTAATGGAGAGTGAATAGCGGCTGCGGATTTGTCCCTCCATGTTAGCCTCATTCCCTCCGTATTGACGTTGTTCATTCAATACAACTAAAAAGAGTATTATCCCTCAATCACTACGAACGAATGTTCAGAGGGGTAAGGAATGTACTTAAAGTACACTTTTTGAAGTTTTACTATGGAAGACCCAGCTCTTTTATTTGTCATTTTTTCTAGAGAGAGAGTGCAAAAAATACATTTTCTTAGAAGGCCCTCCAAATGACCTCCGAAATTTCCTAATGACAGTTAACATTTTCATTGTTGTTATTGTTGGCAGGCGGTCCGTTCTGGACAAAAGGTGGATTGCTTGGTCTAAAATTTCCTTGGTTTTTAGGTTGTCTCTGACTTTGGTTAAAGTTCTGTTGATTGAAGTTCCTCTAAATTGTCGATGGTCTAGGTCTAAAATTTCCAAAATTCCGATTCAGATTGAAGTTTCCATGTTCATAATTGTCCACCAATCCTGTGAAGCTTGATTTGTTAAATGGACAATACCTGGACTGATGAGCAATATAAAGACAAGTATAGCACAAATGATCATGTCTTGCCTTCATACGTAATAGGTTCTCTCTTCTTTGTTGTGGATTTCCAAACCTTTTTTCCTCCTCGAGACAAGGCCTTTTGATTTCACAAACAGGAACAGGTTCTGGTTTCCTCTTTCTGGTAGTAGATAACTCAATTTCAATGGGTTTTCTTGCATCAAGGACATCAACAAAATTGGTAAGACGAAGACTCTGGAGTTTAGTCTTCATAGGATTATGTAACCTTGACACGAATCGAGCTACCTTGATCTCTTGTGTCATTCGTGTTGGAGCATACATGACAAGGGTCAAGAAATATTGATAGTATGATTACAAGTCTCTGGTTCCTTGAGTACAGTCAAGAAACTCATTCATACAATTTAAATGATAAACTTTGTTCTGATAGTTCTTCTCGAGCTGGGTTTTAAGGTAATCCCAAGTTGCAGCACTAGGATCAACATTGTTTTCTGTGCAATTGTCTCTCCACCAATGCTTGGATTTTTTCTCTAGTTTGACCTTAGCAATGACAACTTTGTTCACTAAAGACGAATGAGCCAAATCAAAGTAGTCATCCATGCACTCAATCCAATCTTCGAAAACTTTGCCTACATATTTGCCTTCCCCATTAAAATGTCCAGGTTGAGACTTCTGAAGCGTAGCATCAATGTCTCTATCAATGATGGTGTGTTGAGGAACTATAGGTGCATTTGCATTAGCAACAAACGCATTTCCTCTAGGAGGCATGGTAACTTATTGCACCATATCAACCAAGGTCACACTTGGTACAATATTTTAATATGCTCGAAGTCCTTTAAGCCAAATAGAATAGATAGTTGAAGATAAGATTAGAAACAATAGGAGAAAGAGTGAGTAGCACAATTTCTAATCACAGTTTTCTATATCACAGTCAAAGAGTGAGTAGCACAATGACTGGCACTGTACTAAGGAACCACTTATGTTGATAACTAGATGTACCCTCAATGTGTCTTAGTTTGACTTTCAAACTATGTACCCGCTCAACTTGCACTCTAGCTACTCGTCCAATTCTGCCCCATCTAAATTACTCAAAAAACATGGTCATAAAGCTGTGCTAGGTTCTTCGTGTAAATTTGCATCTATTTAAACACTTTATAGATTTTATCCCTCAATAAATGAACCATAATCACAAAACAACAATTTGATACATAGCAGTGTTAGTTCATGCATGGATATTTATGGCTATTGACTCAGAAGTTCAAGGGCAGACTCTTTTGGGAAGTCATAATTTTGAAACACAAAAACTTCCTCTCATTTTTTCCTTTTCTTACTTCCCCCCCCCCCCCCCCCCCCCCTCTCTAATCAATAGATATGATACCCCTATCCCCCCTCCCTTACTTTTAAGCTTGGGAGATAAATTATTGCGGGCCTTCCCTTAACTTATTCACTTATGTAACTTGTTAAAAAAAACCCTTCCTTGCACTTACGTGGTGAGATAAGTTTTCCATGGTGAATCCCCTAGGGGCAAGAATTGTGGAGTAGTGACTTTCCAAATAAGTCAAAGAACAACTCCCAAGGTACCGGGCTAAAGGAATTTTGGTCGTTGGTTTGGCATTGGAGGTCCCATACATTAAACATAACAATAATGAAACACCTCATAACCATTACTAAGGAAAGTATATTTCTAGCTATCAATGTCTCCTTTGTTGGTCTCAAGGTAAGTTCATAAGAATTTATGTACAATATTTGGTTAGTGACAATAATTTTCTTTTTCAACTTGGATTATATTCACTCGATACTCCCAACAGGCGAGGGTTTATGTTCAAGTGGTCTAAATTCGGGGTTCCCTATAGCCTAATGGTACCAAGCTCAGAATGTATTAGGTATAATACAATCCGTGGAAATTAACATTTTCTTCTCTTCCCCATTATGCGTGGTAGTGACAAGCCTTTGCACTTTCACTCTAGTTTGAAGATGCTCCTCCACCATAAGGCAGGAGGGTATATCCGCCCAAATCTCTCGAGATACGATGAGAGTCATCTACATACACACCCCATCGCTCAAGTTAGCTATAATGATAAAAGCAAGATTCAAACTCAAATATTATGTCCTCAAAACAGTATGAGTCATATCAAAATTAATTTTTTATAACCGTAGAAAACCAAAAAGATAGATAGTATCTTTAGGGAGATACATAAATACGAAAGGGTCCTATGAACCAACTCTTGGTTCTTACAACCGAAGTTCTACCTCTATATTTGCTCACCATCATGAATTTCAAAGTTTAGAACTTCAACTTGTGCATTGAAATCCACGTCTGTCTTTTCATACCATTCCTCTCCTTGTGATACATCCGTGGGTGGTAATCCATTAACACTAGAATGGTAACCTAACAGGACATAAAAGTGTCCTTTCAGGGTTTTGGGAAAAAATTCCAAAACTGTAGTAGATCCACTCATTTTGAAAAATCCTTTCATGAGCTTATAGTTCAATAACTACTACATATGGAAAAAATGAGAAAATTGTAATTTTTCTCATCCCTTGGTCACTACAAGCCTCCAAAGTTGATGGAGCAGTGCATTTTTCCCAAAACAGCAATTTCTTACGGTTGATTGCCTATAAATAAGACTGGGGATTTTTGTAGGACATGAGATAAAATGCCCCGTTAACTTCAATGGGTTGGTGACCAAAAAATATGGTTGCTTTTACCTCACTAATTTTTTTTTGGGCAAAAAAAAAGGTACAAAAAAGTTGCATTTTTGCCATTCTGCGGACCTATCATCAAAGTTTCTATAGTCACGCTCAATACAGATACTATATACATGTTTTCTTAGTTCCCTTTGGGCCTTTGGATTCAAAAGGAGCCATGGATCATGTCAAAATGATAATGGATCTCTTACAATTGGAACCTTGGGGGCAATGATAAAGTGCTAAATATAGCAAACATGAAAAAATTGGGTTTAGCATTAGACCTCTAGAAACCCATAGAAACTACTCAATATCTAGCCAAGTTTGTAGTCTATGATTAGATATGGTTACTACCTACAAAATACACACAATTGGGCTAAGAAACTAGCAATATTGAGAAAGTTATACTTGCTACTGTAAAATGTATCGTATTCTTCAGCAATAAAAAAAATCAACCATCATCATATACTATGCTATATAGCATATTAGGTCCCCCAAAACTCAAGGAAGATTAGCTTTATGTTATACATTACACTTACACAATCAAAATTGAATTTGGATATCAAGAAAGCCACCAAAAAACTAAAAAAAGTGCTAATTTTGGCCAAAAAATAGGATTATGCAATTCTTGTAAATTGGTCATAACTTTCAATTTTAACACTTAGCTCTCCCTAAAAGCATCAAAACATGTTGAGAACTATGAAGGCCTAACCTCTAGCCATCTGAACCTCACAAACATGAAGTTTAGAGTGGTATAGTTGCCAAAAATTGAAAAAAAGCCAAAAACAGGACCCGTTTTTTCACACAGTTTAGGTTCAAAAATGTTGTGCAAGAGTAAGGTTAATGTTGAGATCGATACTCCAAAAAAAATGCTAAGTTTTTTTCATCTCATAAGGCAACTTTGTGGATATATAGCGCCTAGAAATTCATTTTCAAACTCTTCAAATAATTCAAGCAAAATGGTCACTTAACAGGACACACAAGTGTCCAAGGACATAAAAGTGTCCTGTTACCATTCTAGTGTTAAAGCAATTTACATGAGCCTGCCATTCATTTACATCACCTTTGTAGAAATATCGACTCGAGTTCATTGCCATTGGTTGTGCCTGGGCAGAGTCACTAATGCACTTGGGATTCTCGTAGTCATCAACGGTAATGGTGACATTGTGAGGATTGTATTTGAGGATAGGCCCATAGACTCTATCGAACCAATCCTGGGGTACATAATAGAATTGGTTGCCGCCATTTCACTTCTTCCATACTCTAATTATGACGTTTTCACAAAATTCATATCTTTCATTTAGCATGAGGGCCTTCTTACTAAGTATGAGCTCTCGACTCGGTATGTCAAAAAGAGAACATAGGTTAAGGTAAAGAAAATATCCATGTACTTTAAGATCGACTTCTTGGATATTTTCCTTCACCCAAAGCTGTGGATTGGTCATAAACCTATCAGGCACTTCCGTTCAATGTTCAGGTTGGGCTTCAACATATAACTTCCACGCTACACAAGTGTTCGGAACAAGGTAGTCTCTAGTCCCCTTTGAAGCTCGAACCACTTCAATTTTCCAATGGAACTTGAATCCAACCACATAATTGAAAATAACCCTTTGTGAAAAATCACTCAGGAGTTCATCTAGACAATTAAGAAGATCCATCTAAAACAAGACAAGGAGAGAGAAAACTTAGTACACATGCAAACCAAAACTTAGTACACTGAGTCTATGCTTCTTTTATTAATAAAAAATGGAATTTTATGACTTCATCACAATATTAGGGGTGTCTTGGAGCTAATTCGCTAAATATTCTTTTAACTCTCATGATAAGGTATTCTCTTAGACCTCCCACGCGACAATGTGGTCTATAGTTATCTTCTAGTTTTTCTTTCCCTATGACAAATGCAAGAGCTTCAAACTTATTGGAAGATATATAGTTACAAAAAATTGGAAGCAACAAAACAAAATGAAACCAAATTTGCGCAAGCTTGATAAGACCAAAGAAAAAGTACCTCCGATGAAAAAAACTAAATGCAAAGCAAAATATAACGAGCTAAAATGGACTTTGAAAGAAGTATGGACCACGGAGATGGAGCCGGATAGTGACAAACCAGGAGAAGTCAATGTTCATCTCATTATCAAAAATACACTTTGCAATATTGAAGAATCATTGTTGAGAAAACCTTGGGACAACAAAAAGAACCAGGGAATTCTTATAAAGGGCCCAAGAACGCCAAGAGGATTGACCTTGTAGCTAGGGCCTAAGGAAGAGTCAAGTCCTACATACATAGCTACGGATATGTTGCAAGAAGAAGAATAAATTCTCATTCATACGTTAAAGGAATATAGGGATGTCTTTATATGGTCCTACAAAGATCTCAAGGGGGTGCATCCTACCATCTTCCAACACACTATCCTTATGAGAGATGATGCTAATCCGAGTAGACAAAGGCCATACACCTATAATGAGACATTTTTCAAAAAGATCAAGGAAGAGATCGAGAAACTCAAGGAGGTGGAGTTCATCTATGAAATAGAACACACTGATTAGGTATCACCAGTCATCATGGTGCCTAAAACAAATGGCAAACTTAGAGAGTATGTGAATCTCAAGAAGGTGAACGCTGCCACTATACTATATAAATATCCTCTACCTATCACAGACCATGTGCTAGAAGGAGTAGCCGGCAAAGAGTCTTATAGATTTTTGGATGGCTTCTCAAACAAACAATCGACTATAGATCCCAAAGATCAACATAAAACGTCTTTCGCCATGAAATGGGGAATTTTTCCTTATCGAGTCATGCCTTTTGGTTTGACCAATTCACCAACAACATTCCAAAGGTTAATGATCCATGCTTTAAGGAATATCTATGGATATTCTTGGAAGTGTACATGGATGATCTCTGCGTGCACTCCACAAAACGTGAGGTTCATTTAAAACACCTACGCTGTGTCTTTGAGAAATTATGTTATATAGGATTTACTTAAATCCTGAAAAATATGTTTTTATGGATAGACACGGAAAAATTGTTGGAAATATTGTGTGAAAAAACGTTATAGCTACAAACATGGAGAAAGTGGTAGTGATTGCTAAAATGGCTAGACCAACATCAGTGAAAGAATTTTAGGCATTTATGGGATATTGTGGTTATTATCGTAGATGTAGTACAATAGCTAAACCCATATATAGCCTTATCACTTATCTTGAATGGACCAACAAATGTGAGGAATCATTCCAAAAGCTAAAGAAATATTTGACCACTTACCAGTACTAAAAGCTCCAGGCTAGACCAAATCAAAAATTTAATTTTTTTGTAGAAAAAGGGGTCATGGATTGCGATCCATGTACCTCAGCATGGTGGAGATACCCAACTTGATGATCTTGTATACATACTTGAAGACATCCCAAATCTGAAGTTTAAGCTAAAAATACCTTTTGGAGGCCAAGATACAAGCCAAAGTTCATGTGTCTTGGTCTTGAATTGTTTTGAGTGATGATTCAACTGAAATTCACCAAAATTGCTCTAGCTTTTGATAGAAAACTACAAATTGAGTCAGGTAAGCATTGAAGAAAGCTTGTGGGAAATAGACACTACAAGAGGTTGTGTGCACTTGTGAGACGCTTTTAGCGACAGAAATACATTGGGTTTTTATACTCCCCGGCGTCGCTAAGACCGTCGCTAACAGCATCGGTATGGGAACGTCGCTATATGCATCGCTATAGGCATCTCTATTAGCATCACTATGACCGTTGCTATATAGCGACGGTCATAGCGATGCTAATGGCGATGATTGTAGGCCTTCTATAGTGACTCTCATAGCAATGTTGCAGAGCTTTATATAGCGACTCTCAAGAGTAAACTTTCTTGGGTAGCAAGGCATTGAATGCCCTGTCACCCATCAACCATATTGAATGTTTCAATAATAGAGTAAACCTAAATGAATCCAAGATAAGCCTAGATTCACCTTTGAAAGAAAGTGCAAGGTATAGACCCAAAGTAGTCACCCACAAGACAATATAACCATTAACTCCATCATGCATAGTATTGTTTGCAGAATAAAGATACAAAATTGACAAAAGTAAATTGATGAAAGTAAATCAATGACAATTGTACATATCATATGCAAAATCACTTGATTGTTAATCTTTGCAAATGTAATAGTTACAACACCATTGTCATTATTGAGAAAATACATGGTTTTCGAATAGTTACAAAAAGACGTATACACGTCATCTCATTATACATGTTATGACAAAAGAAAACTAATGCTATTTGGCAATGGCTAGACTGACTTAGTTTAATCAGACGTCTCATCGCATCCAAGCAACATATCTGTCGGATTCTGTAGAAAAAAACAATAAGACTTTCTGTAAGTATAAACATATAATATTACAAAACAATCTTTTTTCTTAGCTTATCATTAAAATACAACAAATGTAAAAGAGTAAAGTGAAATACTAACCATGCCGTCTTGAGAACTCAGAATGTCCATTAGGGCGTTTAAGCCCTTTCTGCCTGCGTACTTGCGCTCGTACAGTGTGGGGTCACGTCCTGTCATCGACCACTGTTCAAAATATACAAAGAATCCATTATGTTAGAATTTAAAAGTACAAATAGACGTGACTACAAAACATAAAGAGAAATACAAAAACACTTACAAAATCAGCCTCAAATGATGTCCACCCGCCGCTCCCCAAGTGGTACGAGCTCCCTACGTCTACTCGCACTTTAGCTGCCTCCTTTTGTTGATTTCACTTGTCAGGATTCTCATGTGTTGCTCGCTTCGCATTCTTCCAATCTTCTTTGGCAGCCAATTTGGTCGGTTCCACCCATGCTTTATTGCTTTTTGTACTTCAAAACACTTGTGCATGCAATATTTGTGCATTCAAACCTTTATCAGGTTTAACTGAAGCGCTCATCTTGACTTGACACGGAAAACTCGTCATGCAACATAATGATGACTCTGTCTTTTAATTCACTTGGAACTTCACTCCAGGTGCTTACTATGTAGTGTCTAAACACCTGAGAGCAAAGACCGCGCATGTGCGAGATCACCTTCTTGCCTTCGTCATCCAAGATGATGTCGTTGTTGATGTCAATCGAGTACGACAAGCCCTCTCTCCTGTGGCACATGAACCTGGGTGTCTTGGAAGGGGTCTATAGCGGCGTCTCGATGGGGTATAGACATTAGGTATCTCCACGGGAGTCTGGGCCTTGAAGCGAGGAGTGTATTGACAGGGGTGACTCTCGGAGGAGTAGCTAGTGGTGTATAGCCAGGATAGGCTGAAAGCTGTGCAAAACCTGGCATAGATGGAGATGTCGTGGATGGTGTGGGGGCGGGCAAAGAAGCGAAAGGTAAGGAGCCTCGTCGAACACGAGGCGATGTCGAGGCATTAGTAGCGGCATCCCCACAGTAATCGCCGCCGCCACCACTAGAGCGTCACACTGATTTTGAGTTATTGTTCGTGGACTGTGTACATGTGCAAAAAACAACTTTTGTTTTGTTTTTTTAATTTTTCTCCTAATTGAAAACAATTTTGTAGAAACAGGCCGCATAAGGCACCGAATCCATGTGGTGTACATTTTTGCAGAAGAAAGTTTTTTCAAATTTTGCACTAATTTTGAGTTATCATTCGCGGACTGCGTACATGCTTGAAAAGCAAATTTTTTTTTTTGTTTTTTAATTTTTCTCCTAATTGAAAACAATTTTGCAAAAACTATTTGCTTGAGCCATCAGAATCAAGGTGGTCTACAACTTTGCAGAAGAAACTTTGTCTAAATTCTGCACCGATTTTGGGTTATTGTTTGCGGACTACGTACATGCCTGAAAAGAAAATTTTACTTTTTGCATTTGATTTTTCTCGTAATTAAAAACTTATCAATTATATTTTCTCTTCATCAATCATATATTTGTTACCGATGTAATTTTGCTGCAAAAGACAGCTACATATCGTTCCGATTTAGTCGAGCTGTTGATGATCGTCCAAATTTTGTCGAGCTACTGATGTTACATGATCTTTTATTATATGATATATTCGTTCATTGATTCTTGTATAATTATTCTTCTAGAGATATAGTTTACGTTGTTTTACTAATAATCTCTCGTTGATACCATAGTGATTTTGATGGTACCATGCTGATGTTTTGTTAGTACTTTGGTCATGGTGATTTTCGTTGATAGCATGATGATATTTTGTTCATACCATGGTTATTCTCGGTAATACCATGATGTTGTTTCGTTGATACCATGGTTATTCTCGGTGATAACATGATGATATTTCGTTAATACCATACTTATTCTCGGTGATACCATGATGTTGTTTCGTTGATACCATGGTTATTCTAGGTGATACCATGATGATATTTCGTTGATGCCATGGTTATTCTCGGTGATACCATGATGATATTTCGTTGATGCCATGGTTATTCTCGGTGATACCATGATGTTGTTTCATTGATATCATGGTTATTCTTGGTGATACCACGATTTTGTTTCATTGATACCATGGTTATTCTCGGTGATACCATGATGTTGTTTCGTTGATACCATCGTTATTCTCAGTGATACCATGATGTTGTTTCATTGATACAATGGTTATTCTCGGTGATACCATGATGTTGTTTCGTTGATACAATGATTATTCTCGGTGATATCATGATGCTTTTTGTTGATACCATGATGACTTATTTATTTTATTGATACAGTGATGATGTTTTGTTAATACTTTGATGATACTCATTTATATCACTCCGTTGATAAATGTCATTTTATGTAGTACATACACATGTCATTTGCATCACGTAATCACGCAACTTGTACTTTTACGTTCATACTTTATGTACCATATGTTGTCGTGCGTATATATGTCATCAAAAGAGTGGCGTCGCGAACCATCTCTTATGGCACTGTGAACGTAATTATTTCACTAACGATGCTAATAATTTTCATGACTATGTTTTTTGAGTCTATGATCCATGTAGGATTGATCAAAAAATTGATTTCATGAAGACAAACTAGGTGACAATAAAAGATTTATGAAGACATGTTTGGTGATGCCATATTGGTGACAACATGAAGACATGTTTGGTGATTCCATATTGATGACAAGCTACACAGAAGATTCACAAAGACATTTTGGATCACGAGCTAATCGACAACCTTTACACCTCTTTATTGAATCTTTGTATTCATTATTGTATTTCATAAGATAGGAGTGATGTAACTCTTCATAAAACATTCATTGTAAAAGGAGTGCTGTGGCTCCATAAAACATTCATTGTAAAAGGAGTGATGTAGCTCCTCATGAACAGACACTCAATGATTTTTATAATATAAAGGTGGGTGTATATAGAGTTGTGGGTTTTTCCCTTGATC
This sequence comes from Adiantum capillus-veneris, assembly GCF_014529385.1. Classification (NCBI taxonomy): domain Eukaryota; kingdom Viridiplantae; phylum Streptophyta; class Polypodiopsida; order Polypodiales; family Pteridaceae; genus Adiantum; species Adiantum capillus-veneris. The sequence goes on along the minus strand of NC_140939.1, from coordinate 68,033,623 downwards.
CCCAAGGGTTTTTTCATCCACAGTTAGGGGCCCTTATTTGAGCGGGGGTGTTGAGCTTATATGTAAAGCTACTCAATATATGGATTCTCTATATATGGCACCCAGGTCCCCTCTATATATACATCATCTCATGTGTGTATTCTACACACTTTGGGGTTCTATTTCTGTGCTCTCTCTTTCTCTCTCAATAGTCCCTGCTTGTGAGAACAGACCCGGAGCATACGTACCTAGAGTGGATGCAATGACGATTAAACACAATGATGCAATGATGCATATAGACAGGAATGGACAAAAAGCCACGTGAATACAATATATATTATAAAACAGAGAAAAATTGTTCAAATATATTGTTTATGGCTTGAAGAGGTCTCTCTCTCATCCTCACATAGCTCAACATAACTTCCTATATCTATATAGAGCTCTCCGTTTAGACAGATGTCCTCCATTTCATTTTGTAGATCTTCTGCATACACCCCATAGAGAGTAGCAGCTTGATGCTCGTCTGGCTTCTGACTGAGCATCTCCTCCGATCTCCTTGATTGATGCCACTGTGATTGGCACATGGTAGCCCTCATAGGTCCGTGCACTACGAGGGGCTACCTCTATGACGTACCACCACTTTGATGCAGACTTTGTAGGATGAAATATCACCTGCCAGAGCCACATAACTTACATGAGAGCTTCCAAGCACATAACTTCTAAAATTGGGTGTGTGCTAACTATTTACATACTTACTTATTAAAAAATGCTTGGGTAGTACGGAAGTGTCTCTTAGGTCAGTCCATTTCTTAGTTGAATACACCTCAAGGAAACCAGACTCTCCTCTACGCACAGTAGCGTTGCGACCCTCCATGATTATCTTGAACCATTGCACGTTGAACAAGTCGACAAAAGATCCTCTATAATCGATCCTCAAAATCTCTTGTAGCGTGCCAAAGTAAGTGAGTTCCACCACCACAGGATCTGCATCAGAGGACAGTCATCGACTAGATTGTTCAAATTTTGCCATGATTCCACAATCTTGAGCAAAACACTTTTTGTCGATCCGTTCCACCCTAAAATCTCTACCTTTACACCATACTGTTGTGTATGACTTATACTACAACCAACAAAGATAATGAGTGGCCGTTCAAACATCTAGAAAGTTGCTAGTTGTACATTCCAAACTTACTTTAGTCGCGCAATCTCGTGAGTACTCCCACTCCTCCTCAGTCACTTCTTCACCGCACTGTTGTGTAGTTTTCAATTGGTTGTGCAATCATCTTAAGCTCATGAATGTTGGTAGGATCTCGAGACCCGTCAAATAATGCACCGGCGATCATCTTCCCCATTTCCACTCGATTCATGCCCTTTGTTGCTCTTGCTTTGCATCCTCGTATTGTGAAATCCACTTTTGCCTCCTTGGATTGTGAAGCATGCAAATCGGTTGATCTTAGACTCTAGAACTTCGGTCATTTTCTTCTTAACACCGAGATTGCACATGACAATCCTAGATGTCCGCTCATCATCTACGGTTCGTCATAGCGTGTCTCAGGCTTTATCAAATCCATCTAGCCACTCTCCAATGTAAACTAGGAACTCTAATACTAGCCAACCTTCTGCCATGCTACCCTATGGACGTGCCTTCTGATGCACATATCCCTTGAGCATTTTCATGAAACATTCTAAGAAGACATCCATCTGAAATGTATTGTGCCAGCTATTTCCACCTCATCAACTATGTGAACAAGAAGATGCACCTGCATGGTTAGCATGGTATTAGGAAAGTGTTTCTCAAACATGCACACAACCTCCACAGCTGCTAGTTTGGCGAATGGTATGGAGTCTACATTGATCTCATTTTTTGAGATCCATTGCACCAACTTCGCAAGTTTGTAGATTGTGTTACGGACGCTAGGAGACAAACATTCCTCAATGGCCACAGGTAAAATAAACTGCAAAACACGTCTAGCAATGATATTAGAGTCCACACACAAATTTGTTACACAATTCCCACTATGACATATTCCACTTCAAGCACACCTGACACATTTTATGCCAGTCGCGTGACTTCAAACCGGTAAGCTTTACTTCTTTAGTGAAACATGTTTAGAGTGAGTGCATTACACCAGTGGGGGTCCACACAGATTGAATGGTCTCTTTTACTTTGCGTTCTTGGGCTCCTATCAATATCCATGGCGCTTTAGGGAGTTTTATCGATCCATCAGATGCTGTCTACGGCCAATATTGCTCCATACGATCCACATTTCAAAGTTCAACCCTGGCTCCCAAAGTATCTTTCTTGCCGGTACGATGGTCAAACAACTAATTACCCACATTCTTGAATGTGTACATTGGATCGAGCAAGTGATCGATCATGAGTCTGGGCCAATATGGTAACACGTACCATAGAGAGAGTCTCTTCATCCCTGGGGGCCAATCATCATCACACATATCCTTCTGCTCTAACCATGTTTGTGCAGACATCCTCGGTGGCTGTCTTCCCAAAAAGCCATCGCATAACACATTTTTCTTGGAAGATACGCTTGATGACCTTCGTAATTTGCTTCTTCAATGAGGATGCCCGACGTGCATTAAGTCTAGGTCCACATGTGACACATTCTCTGTATCCTCTTTTTGAAAGCCCTGCATGTATACACATGACAATAGAAAAGCTTGAAAAAAAACCAAGATTTACAGTGTTTGAGTTTAAGTGTAAATCACCTGAGCATTCTGTTAGTCCGGGATAGTCATACATGGTCCACATTAGAATGCCTCTGATCAAAGCATTCCGTCAACCTGTGTGTCGGCTCATATCCACCACTTCTATGCCAATCCATAATTGTTGCAGCTCTTCCAATAGTGGACGAAGATACACATCCATATTCTTTACTTTATACCACCCAGGCACAATCAAGCTTAGCTACATGTGCCCCTTCTTGGTAATCAACCACGGGGGAATGTTGTAGTTGACAATGACAACATGCCATACACTGTAAGATGTTGATCTCTAACCAAATGGATTTATGCCATCCATAGCCAAGCCTATGCGCAAGTTTCGAGCTTCCCTTGCAAAATCTGGCCATGTATCATCTATATGTTTCCAAGATGCACAATCTACAGGAATCCATAGCACACCATCCAAAGATCTATTCTCCTTGTGCCATGATGCTAAGGGGGCCATGGACTTACATTTGAAGAAATGCTTGATGCAAGGAAGTAGAGGAAAATGTCACAAAACCTTTTGTAGATTTTTTGTTCCATGGAGATCTACTCGATATCTCTCAAAATCACATTTCGGACACTTCTCCATGTCTATGTATTCCCCTCTGAAAAGAATGCAGTTGTTACGACAAGCGTGAATCAAATTGTAATCCGTCCCCAAGTTTTGCAAGATCTTTCTTGCTTCCTCTCTGGAATCTGGCATCACATTATTAGCTGGTAGTATGTGATCTTTGAGCAATCTACACAATGAAAAAGATGCGGTACACTTGTGTAAGTAATCTATCAGATGATTATACATCTAGAGTTTTTTATTGAAGTAAACACATTGTAATAGATCACCTGAAAAGCGTTGTGATGCTAGTGTCACTCCATCCAAACTTTGCGTGCATGTTGAGAGGAACCAAGAGTACATTCAATCTAGACACACTGCTCCATCATACAATGGTCTTTCTGAATCCATGATCGTCTCAATCATTTCATCGATCTCGGGCTCAAACATTGCCTCGTTGGGAATGTGGTCTGCATGATCATCGTCCGAGCTGTCAGAGGCTACACCTTGTGGCCTCACGTATGCTGCTTGACGAAAGCGCCTGCGAACACGTCTATTGGGTTGCAAGATTGCTATCTTTTGGCCAGCGTCAGAGTCCGACGAGTTATAATTGGCAACAACTCAATCTATGATAGATGAATCAAACTTTCCAAATTTGCAAACGTGCTGCAAAGAAACGTGTCTTGTCCATCGCACATCATGCTTGCATTGATTACAAAAACATAAGATCCTTGTTGAGAGATAGGTGTTTTGGTTGGATGGCCCCACATCCTCATCACTACTCATAACTAATATAAAAACCTTATAACCTGGACATAAATTTAATCTCCTATTGTCATCCTCCTTGTTGCATCTTTCTCTCTCTCTCTCTCTCTCTCTCTCTCTCTCTCTCTCTCTCTCTCTCTCTCTCTCTTTGTTCACACTGTAAACTACCTCACATTCTCTAGTCATGTCCGATCCCCGCACACCTCGGTCTAGAGGTGCACGGAGATCAGGACCGTCGGGTTCTAATCTCATCTTTATTGTTCAATGCCTATATTTTTGGGTACAAGAAATCTACACACCCACGTCTACATGATAGTGCATGTAGTGGACAAAACCCCTTTGCCTCTTCTCTAGCTGTAGCAATTCACAGAATCTTAACATCTCTTCACAGGAATATCTTTGTTCGAGGGATTATGTAGCACATTACATGTTGGCCTCCAATTTGAGTATCATGCAATGGAAAGCTTCCCAACTTAAGATCGCATCCATAGTGAGGAAGAGAGGGATCACCGTTTGCCTAACTCTAATTTTTTTTTCCGTAATACCGAAGGTAGACTTTAATATAAAAACTAATCCAAAATCTAATCTTAAATCTAACCTAATTGAATATATGGTGATTCTGAACTAATTGAACATGATTAGTGGGTGAATTAATAGGTGTCAGATTCTAATGGGAATATATATATTGTTGTGTAACTAGTGTTTGCTCTTTGGGCCAAGCTTTCATTGACATGCCCTAAAATCTTGTTACCATATACATGTGGTAGTGATGTGTGTGAACACACTAGGACCGCCGGGGTATTTTTTCCCTCTTTAGGAGGTTTTTTCCCCCGTGCATTGTATATACGCCCATCACTCTAGGGCTATCTATCTTTCCATTGCACACTAAGTAACATACTCTCTATTGTGTGCCTTGAGCTTCCTTCGTCTTCTCCAAGCTGTGTGTGTTTCTCTGCAACCCTAATTCCAACAATTGGTATCAGACCAGGTCACGTCCTCCCGGGCTTAGTCGCCAGCTGCTCCAGCACACGCCTGCTCACTTTCTCCAATTTCAGTGAGCTTTGGCGAGCGTTCGCAGGTCGACAAATATTTTGGGCAAGCTCAAAGAGCTTGGTCTGCTCAGAATTTTGATTTGGGCTCATTTCGGCCTCCGTTTCCACTACGAGCAGTACTGCACAGGCTATTTCGTCATTTTGTGTAGATTTTCTGTCAGTGCCGTTTTCTGCATAACAGGTGCCTTATAGTCTTCTACGGTTTGTGCTATATAGCACAAGTTGTTCCCGCTCCATTTCTCCTATTTTCGGGCAGTTTTCACATCAGGTGCAGCATTTACCATGGCTGACAACAACAACACAGATGTGTTCAAGATGTTTGCTGCTGAGGACAGGTTGGATGGGGACAACTACCCTATGTGGGCTTATATGATGCAACATGTTCTTGTGTCAAAAGGTGTCTGGAACATTGTGCAGGGCATTGATGTACGTCCTGGTTCTGAAGATGTAGGCGATGTTGAGGATGTTGCTGGTCTTGCTGCAAGGATTGCAGCTGTTAGAGTTGTTTTGCCTACGGCAGAACAAGCTCGTTGGGATGTTAAGGATGCGCAGGCTCATGCATTGATTGCGTTGTCTGTGAAGCGCACCATTATTCCTCACATCCGTTCAGCAAAATCTGCAAAACAGGCTTGGGATATTCTAGCAGGTCTTTATGCAAGCCGCAATGAGGCTAAAATTGCTTTGCTGCGTAAAGAGCTAGAGTCGAAGATTATGCATGAGGAAGATGATATGGACACTTTCCTTGCTAGTGTCAAGGATATCAATGAGAAACTCATTTCTGTAGGTGAAGTCATTTCGGACAGTTCCCTCGTGCAGACTGTTCTTGATGCCTTACCAGATTCCTACCAGACTTTTGCTAGTACTTGGAGACTCATGACCCAAGGAAATCCTGAAGTTGTCAAGTTTGATGCATTATGCACATTGCTGTTGCAAGAGTCACTTTCTAGAAAAAACAGGACTAGGCAGCGTGCAGTTGAACAGGCTTTTATTGCTTCTCAAAGAAAGGGTGGTAACAGTAATGCAGCCACTTCTTATGGTTCTGTTGCGAGTGGCAAAAATTCTGTTCCTAATGCTTCTGCTGGCAGCACTTCGTCTGGAAATTGTGGTGATAAGGGCAAAAAGAAGATGCGTTGCCATTATTGTAAATCCAATGATCACTTGATCAAGTCGTGTCCTAAGTTGAAGGTCAAAGAGGCTAAGAAGAAAGAGGGTGGTTCCACTGCAAATGCTGGTTCCACTACAAATGCAGCCATTGTTGAGTCTTCTGTGAAAGGAGATTGTGATGCTGATGTTGATGCAGAATGGGCTTTTAGCGCAGAGTGCACTTACCATCCTGGTGTCCATGATGCATGCTTGTCAGTTGCTGTAGATTCACATGTGTGGTATTTCGACAGTGGTGCTACAAAGCACATTACCTCACATCGTGAATTGTTTACCTCTCTCGAGTCTGTCCCTCATGGGAATTCAGTCACTTGTGCTAACAACGCCTCTTATCCAGTTCAGGGAGTTGGAAAGATTGTGCTCACTGCTGCTAATAGCAGTTCCTTCACACTTGTTGATGCACTTTATGTACCTGGGATCAAGAAGAATCTCTTGTCTGTATCCGCACTTGCTAGACTTGGACTTGTAGTCAAATTTGTGGATGAAAAATGTACAGTTCATGATCTCAGTTTTGGTGATGAAATTGTTGCATTTGGGCTTTTGTGTCGTGGGCTGTATAAGCTCACTTTGTATGACAAGTGTGGAAAAAATTTTGCAAATGCTGTTGCAGATTCAAGGGCTATTTCAGATGCAAAAATTTGGCATGCACGTTTTGGTCATCTGAATTTTGCCAGTTTGCTGTTTACAGAAATCTGATATGGTTGCTTCTTTGCCGCCTCTTGAAGCACCTGTCAAACATGTTTGTGAAGGTTGTATTCTGGGTAAAATGCAGCGTTCTAAGTTTCCAAAGGATGGTTCAGTTAGGGCCACATGCAGGTTGCAGCTTGTGCATAGTGATGTTTGTGGGCCCATGCAAACTCCGTCCTTGGGCAATTACCTGTACTTCGTGACTTTCATTGATGATTACTCCAGGCATGCATGGGTATTTCCACTTAAAGCGAAGTCCGAAGTTTTTATGTGCTTCAAATGTTTTTTGGCTATGGCTGAAAATGTCTCAAAATGTACTATGGGCACCCTCCGTTCCGATCAAGGGGGGGAGTATATGTCTCATGAATTTAATGCATTTCTGGCTAGTCGTGGGATAAAACACCAATGTACAGTGCCTTATACACCTCAGCAAAATGGTGTTGCTGAGAGGAAAAACATGTCACTAACGAAAATGGCACGATGTATGGTCAAAAGTCAAGCTTTGCCGCATTCTTTTTGGCTTGAGGCCATCATGTGTGCCACTTATGTACTTAACAGGTGTCCTACGAAAGCTTTGCAGTCTATTGCTCCATATGAAGCATGGCATGATAGAAAACCTTCTATTGAGCACATGCGTGTTTTTGGCTATTTGGCATATGCTTTGGTGCCACAAGTGCAGCGCAGAAAATTGGATGATAAGGCTGTCAAATGTATTTTTGTTGGTTATAGTGCTGAAAGCAAAGGTTACAGGTTGTATCATCCGCAAACAAAACGTATTCTGGATACACGGGATGTAGTGTTTGTGGAAGACTCTGTTCAGCCCTTGCTGTCATGTACTAGAGACAGTAATGTAAGCTCACAGGACATTTATGACACTTTGTTGCCTCTTTTCAGTGGTGGAAATACGAATGTAAGTTCCAATGAGGCAAATGTACAGCCTATGGGGGTTTCTGAAAAATGTTTTAGAACAGCCTATTACTGATGCAGATGTACATGATGTACTTGATGAGGAAAGGGCTGAAAATGAGCAGGCTAGAGGTATGCCAAAATGGCTGGTGCACACTTTGCGTGACAGTAAATTGGATGCACCTTTATCTAGTCGTACTCGTTCAGGCTCTCGCCATGCATCTTATGCATCAGATTGTTATGCTTTGGCTGTGTCTAGTTTACATGATGTTGAGGAGCCTCTGTCTTTTGATGAAGCACAGAATTGAGAAAATTGGATTGCTGCCATGAAATCAGAATATGATGCACTTATAGAGAATGACACATGGACTTTATGTGATTTGCCTCCTGGCAAAAAGGCCATTGGTACGAAGTGGGTTTACAAGTTGAAACGCAAGCCGGATGGTGAGATCGATCGCCATAAGGCTCGACTTGTTGCAAAGGGTTATGCACAACAAAAAGGCATAGATTATGAAGAGACTTTTGCTCCCACTTGTCGTATGACTACTGTGCGTTTTCTATGTGCATTGGCAGCTCATTTTGGTTGGGATGTACATCAATCAGACATTGTTACTGCTTTCTTGAATGGTGACATATTTGAGGAAGTTTATGTAACGCAGCCTCGCGGTTTTGTCATAAAAGGACAAGAGGACAAAGTGTGCAAATGTAAGAAGGCTTTGTATGGGTTGAAGCAATCTCCTCGTGCTTGGTATGAGAAAGCTGACACTCATTTGGTTAAACGAGGCTTTTGTAACAGTCCAACAGAAAGCACATTGTATGTAAAGTGTGAGGATGATGTATTTCTCATTGTGGTTCTTTATGTTGATGATTTGCTGATGACTGGACCAAATGAGAGACATATTGCTGAATTTAAGGCTGATTTGAATGCTACTTTCAAGATGAAAGATTTGGGGCTGTTGCATCATTACTTGGGTATACAGTTTAAGCAGTGTGATGGTGGTATTGCCTTGTGTCAGAAAAGTTACATAGAGACATTGCTATGTAAGTTTGGACTTGAGGATTGCAAACCTATTGCCACTCCCATGGAAACAGGTTTGAAGTTGAGTCTACATGATGCTGGCGATCTTGCTGATGTCACTCTTTACCAAATTGTTGTTGGCTGCCTCATTTATGTATGCAACACGAGGCCAGATATTCAGTTTGCAGTCTCGCAGGTCAGCAGATTTATGCATAGCCCAGGGTCTAAGCATTGGCAGGCTATCAAGAGGATTTTCCGCTACCTTAGTGGCACTTTACATCTTGGCTTGTTTTATCCCAAGGGGGGATCATTGCCACCAGACTTACATGCTTTTTCTGACTCAGATTGGGCTGGTTGTTTTGACACGCGAGTGTCCACAAGTGGTTTTTGTTTCATGCTTGGCAGTTCATGTATATCATGGTTGAGCAAGAAGCAACCTGCTGTGGCCACTTTGAGTTGTGAGGCTGAGTACAGGGCAGTCTTCACAGCTACGTTTGAGTGTGTATGGCTCAGACGCCTTACGGCTGACTTGGGTGTTGGACAGGACACTGCCAACACTATCTACACTGACAGTCAGAGCGCATTGGCAGTTGCAAGGAACCCAGTTTTTCATGCTCGCACAAAGCACATTGAGGTGCATTACCACTATGTCAGGGAGAGGCTCTCAGCAGGAGAGATCAGCTTGGCTTATGTGCCAACACAGGACAACCTTGCAGATCTTTTCACAAAGGCATTGTCTCGTGAGAAGCTTGAAGCTTTCCGCAAAGCTTTGGGCTTACTCCCCTTTGTGGACTGATCCTGTCCTCAGGGCATGGCACTTCCCTTTACTCATGTGCCAGCTCTCGTTCACCGCATCACTCCAGGGGGGATTTGTTACCATATACATGTGGTAGTGATGTGTGTGAACACACTAGGACCGCCGGGGCATTTTTTCCCTCTTTAGGAGGTTTTTTCCCCCGTGCATTGTATATACACCCATCACTCTAGGGCTATCTATCTTTCCATTGCACACTAAGTAACATACTCTCTATTGTGTGCCTTGAGCTTCCTTCATCTTCTCCAAGCTGTGTGTGTTTCTCTGCAACCCTAATTCCAACAAATCTAACCTAAATCTAATCTAATCTAATCTAATCTTAAATCGAATATAAATCTAGATCTAATCTAATCTTAAACTCAACATAAACCTAAATCTAATCAATCTAATTTTAAATCTAACCTAAACCTAAATGTAATCTAACTTAAATCTAAATCTAATCTAATCTTAAATCTTGTCTTGATCTTAGATCTAAATCTAATATAATCTTAAACTCAACATAAACCTGAATCTAATCCAATCTTAAATCCTAATCCTAAATGTAATCTAACTTAAATCTAACATATCTAATCTTAAATCTTGCCCTAATTTTAAATCTAACCTAATCTTAAACTCAACATAAACATAAGTTTAAATGTAATCTAACCTAATCTTAAATCTAATTTAAATCTTAACGTAATCTTAAGTCTAACCTAATTTTAAATTTAGCATACACTTTAAATATAATATAACTTGATCTTAGATCTTAATCTAACCTAATTTAAATTAAATGTAATTTTAAATTTGACCTAACCCTACATCTTAATGTAACATTTCATTTTACATTTTCTCTACTTTTTTAATCTATATCTCTGCCTCTCTTTGTTTTCTCCCCTTACCTTCCTCTTTTCGTCTTCTCTCTCTCTCTCTCAATGTGTGTATGTATGCATTCTTTATTTATGTATGTCTGTGTGTGTGTATGTGTTTCTTGGTTATGCATGGGTGTACTCTCTCTCTCTCTCTCTCTCTCTCTCTCTCTCTCTCTCTCTCTCACTTTCAAAGACACAATGTGTGTGTGTGAGAGAGATAGAGAGAGAGAGAGGGAGAGAGAGAGAGAGAGAGAGAAAGAGGGGAATGGAACATGAGAGAGACGATAGGGAAGGAGCATACCTGACTCTCATTCCTCTCCTCGTGTATGTGTGTGTGTGTGTGTGTGGAAGAAAGAGAGAGAGAGAGAGAGAGAGAGAGAGGGAGAGGGAGAGCGTGTTTACCTCTTCGCTTGAGCATCGAAACTCAGATCTGAGATCTGAGTTTCTGGCGCTCTCGATTTATTTTTTACCCTTGTTGATGTCATTATGAGCGTCGCTATAGGCGTCCCTATGCAACAAATAACATAGCGACGCTCATAGCAACGGTGATAGCGACGACGTGAATTTTCACTTTTGAGCATCGCACTGCGAGCATCGCTAATGTGAGGTACCTCTTGTAGTGAGAGCATGCGTAACTGGTAATGTTAGCGGGTCGTTGTGATGGACATCTATAGCATAGCTATCTAGCACTAACATAATGTCAATACTCACAGGTAAGTGACTCAAATGGGGCACCGAGACTCTTTGAGGTTGTCAATGTCAAGAAGTGAACCTAACAAGATAATGCAACAAATCAACAAAAAAATCAATCCCTGAATAATTAGGGAAATCTGCCTATGTCCTTTCTCACCGCTCTAGGTCATCATGCCATTTTGGCACTCGAACGGACTCGAAATGAAACAAAACTTTAGGAGGAGGTCTAGAACACCTAGGGGCACTATCTTATCAAGTGAGGGTGCAATCCAACAAGGTACCAAAATCACAATCCATCACAAAAAAGGTCTTGAAAATTTCAACAAAACTATCCAAAAAGGTTACCTTATGGTTTAGGAACACTCCCATATGGCCAAAACATCATAAAACAATGATTTAAGCACTCAAATTTGTAGCTAAGGTTCACAGACACGTAGTCGCCAGCCACATCAAAACTGACAAGGCTTACACTTGAATGAAAGAGCAAAGAGAGAGGAACATAATGCAAGTTTCAGAATGAAAAACGGATTACCCAATCATTACAAAAGTTGATAACAAGTTAGAGAAGTTTTGCAGCTTGAGCGCACGTACATTAGATCTCTTTCTCCTTCTAAAGATAAGCCCTCTTTTTCACACTAAGGTTATTGACATTTATACCTAGGCATTTCTAAATGGCCATTGGCTGGCGCACATGGACCTTTACAAATGTCATGACAGAATTATAACTCAAGGAACCTTGCTACTTTAGAATCGGGATTTACATAGACAGATTTGATAAGCCCTCTTTTTCACATTAAGGTTATTGACATTTATACCTAGGGATTTCTAAATGGTCATTGGATGGCCCACATGGACCTTTACAAATTCCATGACATAATTACAACTCAAGGAATCTTACTACTCTAGAATCACTACACTAGCTCACAAAGAAGAGAAGAAATGTGGTGTCTGGCTATGTGGGCACCCGTGTACGGTCAATCCGCTAACAAACACCAAATATTGGACCTCAATGGAATAGGAAAAAAAAAGGGCCAGTTATGATCAAATTGATTGGCGGGGCCACTCCAACGTACTAACTACTTTGGATAATTTTTAGCAAAAAGATCTTCAGGTGTCAGTCTTCATTTTTTTTTTGATCCGAGATATATTTTGAGGTCTACTCGACTCAATGGTTAGGTAAAATATGGGGGTGTCCAAAAAGTCCAGTTATGTATAGTCCACTAGGCCATTTCTTCCGTCATTTGCATTGTAGACATTTGTGAGAGAGCTCTAGCTAGTGGATTTTTGCTATCTTTTTTGAGATTATATGCACGTTTTTCCAGCTCTTACTCACTTCAACCGTGAGGGGTAAGTTTCTAGCTATAACGTAAAGCATTTTTAATACCTCTTTGTCAACCACCAAGGTCCTAAGGGGCACAAAAACACAGGATAATTTGGGAGTTTTTGGGAAGAACAACGCTTGCACGGGTCACATCGGGCTTCCAAGTCACACAAGAATTGAACAGGGGCTCAACTCAAGTAAGTGACACATGTGTGGGGTCAAAAGTGAAATTGCCAGAAAATGCCTTTACCTAGTATCTTTGGCACACTGAAGATAAAGGGCTCCAATTGGGACCATGTCTTACCCACTTGAAGTTAGCATCATGTAGAGGGTTGGTAGGTAATTGGGGGTGTGTTAAAGGTCTCCTCATCAGGCTACGTAAAAATGTCCATATCTTTGCTGCAAAGTGATTTTTTTCACTTTCATGAAAAATACTGACTCATTTGACTTCAAACCTAAGAGTGACATTCTCACAGCTATATGTAACCTACACTAACCTCCTAGGGGTCAACAATCACAAGTTGGTAGCCTAAAATCCAACTCTAATCTGGTAGGGGCTATCAACTTCAAGGGAATCAACACCAGGTGCAAAACATAAGACCCGGGCCACAATCGACCTTCACTACACTAGTAGAAGCTATATATAGAAATTGGGGGCAAAAGATGCTAATTTAGGAAAAAGTTATCTTCTCACATAAATATATTTTTGCATATTTGATTGTACAAACATGATCTCCATATCCTTCATGCACCTTGTATAAACCTAAGACTCACACACCATGTATTCACTTCCATTAGGGAAAATTTGGACTCTCAAAGGGGCAGTGTAATGAGGTTTGACTTTGCCTCTCTTGTCCAAGGTGGAGAACCCGGTAAAATACATAAATGCTTTGTCAAAACCCTATCAGCCAACATATCATTGGATAGATCTTAGAAAGTAGGTTCTAAATCCCCAGACTCTGACAAATTTGGAGTTGATTTGTAGAAGTTATGGCCTCCCCATTAAAACTTAAATGTGGGGAGATTCCATTTATAAGATGAAGTTGTCACATCAAAAAATGGAATCTTTTAGAATATAAGGAATCTGATGGCATGATATATATCAATGGGTAGATCTTGATAAGTGCATTCTAAACCCAAAAGGTCCAGCAAGTTTTGATCTCATTTGTAAAAATTGTGCACCCGTTTTGGACAAAAGGGAGAAAGTCAAAGTCCTTATATAGGGCCCATGTGAGAGTCAAAAATCTCTCTAATGTGACTATGTTACACTTTTCTATCAAAGTTACGCAAAAGAGTGCACACAAGACTTTTGGACCACTTTTTAAGCTCGAACTTTCCATAGAGCTTAGTTAGAACCTATTGAAGTTACACAAGAGACATCAATCCAAAAACGTTCCAATTCATTGCAAGTTTATCGTCAGCGTGTTGAAGATAGACCTATTTCATATAGAGCCTTTTCTCATCCATTTTCAACATGAATGTACTTAAATGTTCTATGTGAAGCTGCATATCAAGGTTCATCAATTTTGACAAAGCTTAACTCCTAGAAACAAGAACAAGCTCTAATCACTGGAAAAAGCAGACACAAATTTGCCTGTAACTCTCACCATAGAGCCTAGAAACCCATCCGACATTGTACATATCACCCATAACATCATAAAAGTCTATACATTCACTTTGGCACAAATTTGCAATCATATGTCCACCTTTGCGTCTTGGAGATGCTACAAATAGACTTTGCTAGATTTTGTTTTTTTTTTCATTTCAACTGTTGTTATAACATTTCTACTTGTTAGTAAAGGTTGGAACAAGTCTGATAGACTCTTTCTAATGATCTCTCTCATGACAAGATCTCTCTTATCATCCTCAGGGGCTTCATATAAGAAAATTAGGAAGGCCAAGATGGAAGAATTTCCCCCATACCAGCTAGAGAAACAATCTCTCAAGGAGGCTAATGTTACTTGGATGGCTAAAGACCAATTAGAGAACCAGCATGCCACTGTCATGGGACCTTCAAAAGTTATCAAGAGTCAAAAGTGGAATGTCATATGCTACAAAAGAAAGACACATACTTAGCAAAAGAAGATATTGTAATGGAATTTTCCTATTAACTTGAGAGTAGTGGAAATTAGAGAGAGTACTTTTGTGAAATTACTTTGTGAGCATAGCGGGTGAACATAATTGATGGTAGAAACATAAACAAAGCATTAAGTTAACTTAGCATGAACAATAATTTTGCAAGAGAGAGAATTTAGAGAACATGACAATAGTTGAGGATCAGATTTATGTGGAGCTGGTCCCCCCTCCAATAGGCATTTGTATTATGATTTCTCCAATCAAGAGAGACTTGTTAAAATACAATCTTTGCGTTCCTTGTGACCTAGGTGATGCAATGAAGAAATAAAACTTCATGCATCACAAGCATAACATAAACTTTGTGGAAAGATTTAACTATCCCAAGCCTCAGTCCCAAGACCTCAAACACCTTCAAAGGTGTAGATAGCTAGCAGGGAATGAGGGTAGAGGAAGAGGAAGAAGAAACATTTCAAGGAGAAAGAACTAGCTCCTCACTTATCATCACTCTTCTTGCTATGATACATAATAAGATGGCAAGCTTAAGCATTGAAGCATGGCTCTTGGTTGGATTTGTATTCCATAGCCAAGAGTGTTG